>NC_133204.1:39924822-40007322 GCF_958299795.1 Porites lutea
ACTGCCTTTACATGGTGTAAGCACTAAGCTAGAATCTAAGTAGTCCTCAAAATTACGGTTGCAGAAGACGCTCCTTCAAATTTAGCTGACTAGATTTTAGAAGGGCTAAATATACGTAGACTCAGAGGAAAATCAAAGTCACAAAGCACAAATTTTCGTCTGGAATTTAATAGCTCCACTTTTCGCGCCCTATGCAAAGTCTTCTTTTGCCACACGAGGGTTTAGCCGAGGTTTGGGCCATGTCGGCTAAATTAACAACAACAGCAGCAAAGAGGATAATGGAAAGCAATCAAACAGATCAAACTTACTTTTTGGCTAGAGTTCGTGGATTTGGCTTGAGAAGATCTCCAGGTTTGGTGTAAACGTGTTTAAGAGGAACGTTCCTGCCAAAACGGTAGAACCGGCTTCCGGCAGTGGTGTTATTAAGATCATTGCACGTCCCGTCGATTGTTCGAGCTTCTTTCATTTCCTTCGTGCAGACATCTTCAAGAAATAAAATAACAAAATAAAATGAAACAAAACGAAACGCCGTAAACGTAAAAAAAAGTCTGAAAAGTTTAATACGTGGTGCAACAAAGTACGATAATTAAATTAAAACAAAGATAAAAGGGACAATGAAAATGAGAGGACAGTAAAAAAATTATGGAGATAGAAATCACTAGAACTTGCTCAACAGAGAATAAACCTCTCTTTCTTCAATGTCAGTGTACTTAAAGTTAAAAAATCGATCAAAGAATTGAAAGTGATGAGGATGGTGGTGCGCTTATTCGAAGCAATCAATTAGGACGAAGCTGTGGGTGCTTATACATGGGAAGGCGCTAATTTTAGGAAGTCTAGGCATCCACGACAGGAACAGCTACGGGAACGTCAATAAACAGTTTAGTGAAGAAATAAAATTGACTTCACGTAATCGCCATGAAGGGTAAAGAAGACGATTGCACTTAATAAATTACGTTTTTTGCTGTAGCTATATGGACGCTTGTGGTATTACAACTTACCATCAATTCAAAACATGTCGCCGTTTCTGATTGGCTTTAATAATCCCCGATAAATAACCGCCTCCTTAAATCCGCATTATTCTTACTATCATACTAAGCTTCATTTAATAATTTAATTCAATGTTTTTAAAGGTGACGGACTCACATGTATTGTAGAGTGAAACATGGTGAGAGCCACCACAACGCAATTTCTTCTCAACGCCTTTGCACTTTTTTCGACATTCACATTCTTTAACTTTCTTTGCTGATTCAAGGTTTACACCACAGTAGCATCTAAATTAAAAAATAAAAGAATGTTTCGCAACACTGTTAAATTTCTGGTAAATATTTTAAATCTCATGGTACGAATATTTGTCAGTTAAGTAACGAAGAATTTTTGCTTTTATAAGGTGTAAATTGATATATTCCCTTCTCATTCGATCTCATGGAAATCATATTTGCAAGTCACAGGCGAACCTTCTTCCTATCTTCCCTAGAATATTAGCCTATCCTTTCTTATATCGTAAGGCTGGGAAACGTAAACCCTTTCGAGCGTACCCTCTCCGTAAAGGCCATTTAGGGAGTAGTACCAACTGAGATTAAAGAAAGTTTCATTGGTCACAAAGATTTCACACTTAATGCACGCGGCAATCAGGGGCGTAGCCAGGTTTTTTACTACTGTAGTTATAGGCCTGGCTGACTTTCGTTTCCACATATCCTGAAAATTGGACGCATGACTAGTACGCACTGACCTCGCCAACACTTTCACATGGCTCTTAATAAGCTGTTTAGCTCATAGAGTGATCAAACCAAAGATTTGTAGGCACGGGCCTACAGGTCTATGGGCTGGCCACGCCCCTGGTAATCAAAAACTTTTTAACACAGACCTTTGTCAAACAGACACTTGGCTCTGTCTCTTTGCTACCGGTATTAAAAGGGCTACGTCATGGCTGTCTAGTTCATTGGGTTGATTATGCCTAAAAAAGCTTCGTATCAGGCCCAAGTTGTTCAAAAGGTGGATATTACGCTATATCCACCCGATAAATCTCTATCCAGTGGATAAGTATCAGGGAAACCAACTGCATTATCCACTGGATAGAGATTTATCCGTTGGATAGCGCTATCCACCGGATAAATCTCTATCCAATGGATAACGCAATTGGTTTCCCTAATATTTATCCGTCGGGTAGGGTATCTAACGTTTGAACAAGCGGGACCAGCTAAACATCTCTCTCAACGAATTATATATTTATCGTCATAAACAACAAAAATGAACGTTGCAAAACTGTTGGACTAACAAGTTATCAAAAACTCAGTGCAACTGCCGCTGTTTTAATCTTCTCCTTGAAGTTTGTTCATCCCTCCCTTTTTTGTATTTGCTGTGTTCTTTATACTTTCTTTTGTCTTGAGTCGTTTTTATTTTTGCGTTTAACTCAATTTGATGGCAGTTCTCACATGTCCAATTTTGATCAATTCTGTGACACAGTTCCTATTTTTAAATGATTGTATAAAATTTTACCTGTCTCCTTTTGATAAGGCTGCATATGGAAGCATTTTACTTTTACAATGAGCAACGCATTTCTCGGGAGTCACTGACGATAAAGACTGTTGGACAAAGTCGTTGATATTATGATCCAAAATTGACTTCTTAAAGCATCCCATATATCCATCGCCTTGTGATACAAATAGAGAAAAAATGGTCGATAAGATAAATAAATGCTTTTTCAAAAACTGAATGATAAGTCATTAGGACGCCTGGTTTGTAGCTCTAACCGTATGGGCTGGGGTTAACTGTAACTAGAAAGCTTTACGGATTCTAAGACGAGTATTACTACGAGTTCGAGATTTTTTCAATGGTCAACCAATACCAGCCTAGTCCCTAGGCGTTCTCTCTTGCCCTGTTGTCCGCGCGAGTATCTCTCGGTGACGTCACAGTTCAGGGTAGAGTCCAGGATTGACCGAGCCGAGAACGCCTAGGCTGAAGGCTGAACCAATTCTCGGTTTTCACATGACGTCACCAAACTTCAAACTAAGAAAGTATCGATTCTTCTGAGTTTCTGAGTTTCATGAGGTATTACAGCGCCTAAACACCTTTATTTAAACAGAGTTTGGGTTCGAAAGGGTTCTTCGTTTTTCGATAGAGGACGTTTGAATTTCTAGGCTTTTGCGTGACGCAGCATTTAGCCGGCGGCCACAACGGCTCTTATGTGGGTTAAAAACAATACCAATTTTGGGAGATTTTGCTGTCTAAACATTCCTTGTCTCAGAATAAATATCACTTTAATAGTTTATGAGTTTTTCAAGTGATGAATTAACGCATTAGTAGGAAAACTCAAAAACAGATGTTTCTGTTGGTTTCCGGCGGCCATATTTGTGCCCCGCAAAGAGACACAAACATGGCGTCGCCATACAAAGTTTTGTAAATTTGGGTAAAACGTTTTTCCTAATATCTCGCATATGAAATATCGCACAGACCTGATTCTTGGCGAGGCCTTTTGCTTATTTATCTTCTTTTATTTCCTAGATTCGGGACTTTCTGTATTGAATGGTTTGCAATTTTGTTTTTGATTGCGTGACAGTGAAAACCGAGAATACTAAGTAGTGCACGCTCGTGAGCCAGCGTCATTTTGGCGGGAAAACAAGGTAGCCGTCGTCATTCTATTACGAGTTTTCACGCGAATGTCGTGGTGGCGAAAACAACATATCAAATGTTAGAAGTTTTATCATTTTGCTATCGGGAGAGCGCGAAACTGCCTCCTTCACTAAAGATAACAATGCCAACTTTTCTAGTGAATAATGGTAAATTGAAGCTTTCTGGGAAGCCTATATTTTGAGAAGACGCGAAAAAATTTCAAGTCAAATCTCGTAGTCGTCCTCGTCCGCGAATCATAGTCTTTTAGGTCTCTAATGAGAAGCCCGCGTAACTACGACCTTGATTTAGCACGTGAGAGACATGAGGAGACACAAAGGGCTTGCACTGTAAGTATCCCGGAAGGCTCCATACAATTCCTTATAATTTTGTTATAAGGAATTGTATGGAGCCTTCCAGGAGACTTTTATTCATTAGCTTAGGCGCGGCGGATTTTGTCACGTATGATCAGCGCGAGGTGTTTTTCCCGACACCCTTCTGTCAGGAAAATGTCATCATATGAAAGCAAACCAGACACGATCGCGTCGGCAGGCCGAAGCCGGCAAAAATAAAAGGCTTTTCTTCTTCCAGTTTTGTTTCGATGTGGTCAAAATAAATCAGGTTTGGGTTAGGTTGTAGGTAATAAAATATTATCTTATTCAGTTCTCAAGGACCTTTAGAAAACGAGATAATTGACTGGAGAAAGAAGCGTGAAAACGCTTTTCTGGAAGAAAATATATTTTAATTCTCGCAGCAATTTTGCGAAATCGCGAAGCGCAATATATTCAGTTTCTTCCAAAGCCGTCATGATTAAGCAGTGTAATGCCATCACAACTAAAAATGAATTTAGTTTGTATCGCAAAAGCCGCGAAAATAGAGATGAAACAAAAAATGGATCGGAAAAATTAATAAAATCACCAAAAAACCGTCTCGCGGTTGTGTAGAAAACGAAGACCCTGGTCGAAATTTTGTATAATTGAAGATATTGTTGTTTCTTACACATCTAAGGTCGAGATACCCGTTTCTAGATATTTATAAGTGATTTTGAGGGGGTCTTCGTTTTTGGGTCTTAGGTCTTAGGTCTTCGTTTTCTACCCACCCAAACAAACCGTTGGTTTATTTAACCTAACCATGAAAAGGAGACGTCTGCACGCAGAGTTCATTTCATACTACATATAGTTGTGATTTCGGGAACGGACCTCGGGAGCCTCATTGCCGTAATATCTTCGACATTGCAGAAACTACAGCAGAATCGCCCTGCTCGCGTGCTAACTTTCCCTTCCAATTATGACTATACAGTACCAGTGAATTGTTTCGAAATTTAAAGGGGCGAAATTTATTTCCATCAGCGCGTAGTTAGCTAGTTAAGCAATAATAATGCACAGCACTGTAAATAACACGGTTCTAGAATATCTGACGGCTTCGCGTTTTGTTCGTCGCTGCATGCGATTTAATCGCTTATAACCTAACAGAAAATGCATGAATACAAACAAGCTCGCTGTTCCACAACCCCGCACTGAATTTTAAAAGAGAAGCCTTTCTTATAACGGAAGAGTGTTGTAGAACAGCTTGTCTCTGAAGGTGCGGCAATAATTTTTTTAACGGAAAATTAAAAAACCTTAATTTAGATATATGTATCTTTACACAAGGTCTAAATGTGAAGCAGGTTTTTTATTGTTATATCGTTATTATTTTAGTTTTTATCTGGTTATATTTCTATACTTGAATGTAAATATACCTAAGGGAAATACCTTGTATTACCTTACCTTACCTCTGTGATGTGTGTAAATTTGTCTTTTGCTATGATTTTAGACAATACGACTTCTCCTGATTATCAATTGTGCTTTAAAACAATGTATCAAGCGCGCGATAAAGAAATTGTCTAAGTGCCACGGTGTAGCACTTTATGACAAAGTTTTAACTGGAAAACTTGTTGCCATCTGATGTACACCTGTATAGTTTATGTTTGTAAGCTCTACCTAAAATAATCACTGGGTTACACTGCACCCATGGGTGTGCCACCTAAAGTGCAGCCTATGTTTGTTAGCTCTACCTAAAGAATCACTGGGTTACACTGCACCCATGGGTGTGCCACCTAAAGTGCAGCCTATGTTTGTTAGCTCTACCTAATGAATCACTGGGTTACACTGCACCCATGGGTGTGCCACCTAAAGTGCAGCCTATGTTTGTTAGCTCTGCCTAAAGAATCACTGGGTTACACTGCACCCATGGGTGTGCCACCTAAAGTGCAGCCTATGTTTGTTAGCTCTGCCTAAAGAATCACTGGGTTACACTGCACCCATGGGTGTGCCACCTAAAGTGCAGCCTATGTTTGTTAGCTCTACCTAAAGAATCACTGGGTTACACCGCGCTCTGTGACGGACGTTTGCCTCGCGCTCTCTTCAGAGACAAAAAAGCTATAGTCTGTTTGGCCAAAAATCAAGCTTTGTTCCCCCCTAAAAATTTGACACCATATTGGGCCCCGAAAGACGTTAAAAGTTCCTCCACAATAGAAGAGTGTTTTGCTAGAGGTTAGAAACATTTGGCTTACATGAGTTTCAATATAAAGGTTCCAAAACGTACCAGCATAATTATAGCACACAAACATTGTCATCAAACTCCTGGCATGTAGCCTGAATAAGCCAAGCAAATATAAATAAAGCATATAACGAGAAATATTCGTCAAATGGTCTCGTTAAGTAAATTATACTTCACTTTGCGAAAGAAATTTATCTCTTGTATCCGTGTTACGCATCGAAAAAGCGAGGAGTCATCGCATGACATTAGGTAACAGAGGTAATACCCACGGGTTTCACGCATTCCAATTCCACGATTTTTCGCCGAGTAACAAATTTAAAACTTCAACTCTTACCTTACAGTTGTCGGTTCATTTACCTTACATTCGCCAACACTAGTAAACATGGACAAAACGATGAAATCCGGCACTCTTCTTTCAGAAGTAGCAAGCCGCATGAAGTAAAATCCACCGATATGCGCTGCATTCTCACCACAAATATAAACATTTGTCGTGGAGAAAATACGACGAGGAGGAAAAAATGCCAGATCTTCGCCTCGGCAATGTATTCTAGCTACCAAGCCGGCGTATCTCCAGAAGGTGGACTCGAAGTGGGACAAACCTTGTGATTTTTTCAGGACCGCTTTACGCGCAAACTAATTTATTCTGGCGCGAAATGAAGATTAAGAAAATGTATCTGAAATCTAATACACGACAAGAAAATTTTCGCACTTTCGAGGAGCGCGACATATTAAATGGGATTAAGTCGGATTAGCTGCCAGCGGAGAAAACATCCCTGCGTGGGATTGTACTTCCAGTAAAAAGCCTCTGTGTCCTCTCATGCATCCTAGTTATGTAGGGAACAGTAAGTAGTTGGAAAATGAAAGCCTTAAAAAATTGAGGATTGAATAAGATTCGAACCCGTGAAAAACTGAGATATACCGGTGCAGAGAGCTTATCAATTAGCGATCAGGACCCGGTTGCTCGAAGCATGGTTAGTGTTAACCAGCGTTTAATACCTTGACAGCGTATTGGTTTTGATACTGCTTAACCAATGGTTAAAGCTAACCATGCTTTGAGCAACTCGGCCCAGGCCAACTTGGAGCTGTCAGGTACCCCCAGAGCGCACGTAAAAGACTGAGATGAAGATATGAATGTGAGTTAAAAAAAATTTCAGATATCTGAGCTGCAAGAGAAAGATTTAGCACGCGAAAGATCATGGCATCTTTTAGGTAACGCAACCAGCATGTCGGAGCGAAAAATTTCAGGCCTGAATGGGGTAAAAAGCCATTCTTTTAAAAAATCTCTCTCTCCCTTAGTTTAAATATAGGATATTTCGTACACTCACAGGGGCGGATCTAGGGGGAGGGTGCAGGGGGTGCGCACCCCCCCCCCCCCGAGATGACCTGCAGTTTTCTAATACAACTGGTATTCTGCGAAAAAAAAAAACTATGTGGTTTATTGGTGTTGAAGTAGAGCAAGAGATGAGTGCACCCCCTCCTAAAAAAAATCCTGGATCCGCCCTTGACTCACTTTAAAGACTTAGATTAACACTTAAACAGCCCTTCACCCTGAACTTGGCTCAAGAATATACCTACCCAACACTGGATCATTACATCTCCGTTTGACCTGAGGTAGAGGGTTTGGGTAAGAATCAAATATGGCATTATCCAGCAGGCGTTCCCTTACAAACAGCGTGTAAGCCATTGTCAACACCATCGGCATGTGCCACCATACGTAACCTTTATACAGGTAATACTTGATCAGTTGTGACAGGTACAAGAGCCCCGGATCCATGCTGATGATAGACAGCGGTCGCCTCTAGAAAGACACTGCTGATGCGAGGAGGAATTTTATAATTAGCAAAATTGCTTAATGCAGAAACTTAGAGTCATGATACATAGAAAAGAATTTGAATTATAAAAGGCTCCTTTTTCGACGCGCTAAACAGACTATGAAGCGTGAATGAAAGTACTCGTGTCCTGAACCTGTCCCTCCCACCTCAGCGCTGTGCTGGGTACCGGGAAAGAGGCCAGGGGAAAGTCAACGCATTTTTTTACAGTAAAAGGATATCACTAGTTTTAAATAAAATTACAGATTTTATAAGCAAAGTTGGGCGCCATTGAAGGTAATTGTATTCTTAGTACAATCCAAATTAGGTGACATAATTGGGGGGGAGGGAGGGAGCAAGAGATGTTTTTTTTTCCAATTCTCACTTTTCGCCCACTCGCTCAGGCTATCATATATCCACACGCATGATCCAGTTCGCGTGTTTATCACTGCGGCTCTACGTAAAACAAATCAGCGATAGTAGGGTCTTTTCTTATATGGCTCCTTACATAATGGAAACAAGTTTCTCTATCAGACTGTTTTCCTCCCAAACTACGGACACCTGACTATTTCTCTTTCCAGTATCCGCATTAAGGAGGATGTACTGCAAAGTTGCAAAGTGTATTCTTGATATTTCAGGCGGTCGATTGAATAAAGATGAGGGAAGGTCGTTACTTGTTCGTAGGTTGACATCTGATTTAAGTGTCTCGAAATTAAGATTAAGTATACCAATGCACAATGAAATAATGGAAACTAATACTGAAACCAATAATCGGCAAAAAAACTCAAGTAGCTTTTTTCTCTTCTTCTTTATATTACAACTGCGAATAGTCTAAAATATCGTATCTTTTCAAATTTCATTTAAAGTTAACCGTCAATTCAGTTTTGAGGAAATCGAGAAACTTACTTTGAAATAAATCTCAGACTACTCACGATAACGTTAAATTTGACTTGGAATCGCAAGATCATCAATTAATGGCGGTACAGAAAGGTTATCTTCTGGGGAAGCCGGGATTGAAGATGTTTAGTTCAGTTGTGTAACCTGATAAGAGAAGCAAGGTTGCTAAAGACCAGAATGGCTTAAGCCCTCCAGTTTTTCTAATTAAAATATTTAGTTAACTCGCAATGTTTTGAAAGGCCAGGATCAAACAAACTCAACAGAACACCTTCACAAACGTCATACAGATGGCACTAATGCAACCACTGACGGAAGCAGTTTCCTTAGACAGGGAAACATGAGTTTATCGATAGATTCTCTTAACAAAAATATTATAAACATATTATAAACGGCTAAAAAGAATAATTAAGCTTGAAAAATGAGGGAACACGTAAATTAGAAGCGGTCAGTTACTGTACCGCTATGAGGAGAGGGTTCTTGTAAAAAATATAGTTATTGATTAATAGCTGCTACTGTCATAGTGGCTCTAATTTTGCGAGCTATGAGGCAAGTAGTTTTGCCGTACTTTTGCCCCCATTTAACGCGAGAATTTCTCTAGTTTTTTTTCACTCTTCCCTAGACTCGACAATTCTGGCCAATCGAAAGTATATTTCATTAAATCACAGTGTTCGAGTTTTCCCCGAAATAATAGGACTGGCTTTTTTTACTCCCGGCAGTTTTGAATTCTTTGAGAACGGTTCTGTTTGTAGTAAATAGATTATTGTTCAGTTTCAAAACCATCACATGTCCTGGCCAATCAATTCCTTTTTTCCTTTTTTTTGAGTCGAATCGTAGATACGTATTGAAGTTGAGTACTCACCAGCAATCGGAGCAAAAAAGCGGTGAATTTAACAACTTGGCTTCGATGCTTAGACGTTCTTAATAACCGCTTATCCAGGAAATCTGAGCAGTCTAAAAAAAAACTGACGCAAATTTTCAGAAAAGAGCAATTAGAAACTGTGGTATGTATTTCCGGCACTCGTCGATAATTGGCTTTACTGTTCAAATAATTTGTTAAGAAACTTAGTTCCTGCGACGCTCAAACAAAAAGCATTGTATATCATAAAAGCATCGTGAAGCTTACGTCTTTTCTATTTACTGTAAATATCTAATAACGTAAAAAAAGTGTTTCGAGATTGCTTGGCAACAACAAATTACTAAATTTTACGCACTTTCTGACATCATAAAACTTATGAATGCTAACAACGGCCAATCAGAAAAAAAGTTGTACTGATCGGGTCGCTTTTAGAAGAGAGTTTTACCCAAGATCTACCCGGAGCAACTTTGCTTCACTGACTTTACGTTTTGACAAGAGCCATTATCATGATTATGGCTCTTGCTTTTGAGTAAGAAGTTTTGCAACTTTTTCTCCTCCAGTAAATATGAGGCGAAATTTAAAAAGCATTAAAAATCCTGGATTACGAATTGGTTCAAAGTTGATAAAATCGCTGATCTGAATGACCTGAATGAAAAAAGATCATAATCAAGCATATCGCCAGATTAAACATTTTTCGTTTAAAAAGCTTTAAAACAATAATCATTGTTGTCAATTTGAACCAAGTTTTCGTTTACTTACAGAGAAAACAATTTTTAAAGAAAAGCTCTTCATTTTCTAATTAATTAAACGGATTGACAGTGGATGTCAACTAACAAAAGGCCCTATTTGCATCTGTGTTAAGCACTTTTAATAACGTGGAATCGGATTTTTAGACTGCTCGTCAAATGACAGTTTATGAGGTTATAAAATTGCATTTTATCCTTTCAAATATCACTTTAAAGCTGTTATAGTCCTTTTTTGGGCGTTGGAAGTGTAGGAAATTGTCAACGACATCGTATGGAAGACACAATCAGTATTGTCCGCAAAATTAACTTTAAATTAAAAGGCCGAATCTTTTAACCCCAAACGGAAATGGATTCGTTGAAAATGACAATGGTTTTGATTCGTTTCGTTTGGCGTACAGTAACATCATGAAATAAGACTTCTTGGAATGAAAATGTTGGTATCACAACGACTCATCGGGAAACGTCACACTCTTTTTTAAGGCTTCCGGTCCAATAAGACACCCTTTTCAGAACTCTAAATAGAGAAATTTTATACTCGTTTAAGACAAAATGGATTGTCGCCCGGGCCTTTTTTGTAAGTGATTAAAAACCCGTAATCACAAAAATACTCTTAACTCGCGCTAGTACACAACAAGACAGAGAAACCCAACCAGAATGTAGTTCAAAACCATTTAAACATAGCATTGTTAAACGTATTTTAGTATTTAAACGGTAGATATAGGCATATTTTTATCCCTCTAAAAATTTCTTATCTGTTCGGATTTCCTAGCTGAAAGTCTAGTGATCCGAAAATTATAGGGATCAAAACTTAACTTTTCGAACATTTCAGAAGGCTCCCGAAAATTCTAAGTGACCTTTTTAGTGTAAAAATCTGTTAAAGATGGGCAGTTGTACCATTTCGTAGATGTTCGAAAATCCTAGGAGAGGCAGGCAAGCAAGAAATTTTACAACAAATGTTCCGAAAATTCTAGATCTCAAATCGTCTTCGGAACAGATATTTTCCGAAAATTAACGTTGGGTGCCTCTGACAAGAACGTTACTCATATCACGTCTAACATGGATCGTGTCTCGAGTCCGAATAAAGAGGCAGAGTCATGTTTTTAAGACCAAATTCAGCACTGAAGCAGACACCACCATCTCCTTGGTATTACCAGTAACCTTACTCATGCGCACAGCCAAATCAACCTGGCAGCGACAGCTATGGACAGCTGTTTCGCTCTCATTAAGACTCATCAGTATGGCACAGCCCCAGGTGAGAGGTTTCTCTTGCTGTCTATCGCTACCACTGCCCGAATAATATGGCTGTGCGCAAGCGTAAGATACTGGCAATACCGCGGAGTTGATAGTGTTTGCTTCTGTGCTGAATATGGTCATGTGTTTAAGGCTAGGACCTTTCTCAAGTAACGGCATGTTCGAGTCACAGACCACCCACGTCGACACAGGAGCTTAGCCAAGAATACCACGACTTCTATAATGCCACAATTGATTCAGGGTTTAGTGTATGACAAATGCATTGACTGTAAATCGACTTGCGGACCTGCAGACGGCGACAACAAAGAGGTCTTTCCAAATTTCTTTAGAAAATAGCATCGTTAAACTTCTGCATTTCTATACTACTTCCGAAATGACAGCAATTTTAGTTCGTCAGGAGCCCAGACTTCGTACAGACTTTGCATTTAACACCTTCCGAAGATGAAGTAAAATGGCACAGAAATCGCCGTTCAACTTAGCAAATAGGCCTAGTGTGAGATTTTTAACCAACAATTCTACGTATGACATAAATATGATAGGAGGTTACATGTTCGGTTACACCCGCGTAAGTAGCCAAAGGTTGACACTAACCCTAACCCTAACCCTAACCTTACCCTAACCTTACCCTAAAACAGCATTTATTAAAAAAAAAAAAGACATACCCCGGCCCCTACCCCTCGTTTTACTGACAACCAGATTTAACCACTACCTGGTTAACTTAGTAAGGAGAGTGCCGGTCTGTTGAGCGGGAGGTCGCGGGTTCAAACGGTCCGGCCGGAACAACACTTTCAATAAATGAGAAGAAAGTGGTGCATTTGTAATGACATCAGCAACTGCAAACGGTTAGACTTCCTAGTCTTTTGGGATAAGGACGAAAAACCGTAGGTTCCGTCTCACTGCGCTTTCATTTATCTGGTTCTGGGGACGGAAAAGAACCCACACTACTGCTCGAATAGAGTAGGGGACGTAGACCCCGTGGGTGTGGCCAATCTTTCCTGGGCTGGGTGGGTTATCTGTAAGGAGAGATCTTAATACAGGGATAACCCATCTTTAGGTGTAGTAATGGCTACCTGTAAACTGTGTGGACGGTACAGCTGACGGTATGTTAAACTGCATAAAAAAGGTTTAATGGTTTCGATTTACGGTCTTTGGCGGGAAAATGGCCCGGACAGATGGGTACCCGCCGCAGAAGATTAACAGCAAAATCCAATTTTTAGTTTAAAACATAACGAAATTAATAAGTAATTTTGAAAGAGTATGCAGTAAGAGATTATTCGATTGGTTCAAAAGATATGGCATTTTGTAATTTACCAGTGTTACTAACAACAGAAACCAGTGGCTTGAAACTGGAAAATCAGGATCACTCATTTTAAATTTTTAGGGCGTAATCTTAGAGACGTTTTCCTAGATAAAATAATTAAGATTTTTGGGAAAAGAAATTTCTGTCATTGTAAAAAGTTTGAACTCAATCGGAGGAAAATTGCAAAACAAGCTTGGAAATAATTTCGGCTAACCGGGCGTGGAACGCTTAAGCATTTTGATCCTAATAAAAGAAAAAAGCTCCTGATTCGGTTTCGGCACCTGATTGAAACTCGGAAAGAGGTCCAATGTTTTCATGGCTTTCGTTGAATTAAATATACTTCCCGTCACGAACTGTATATTGCATTAGCGACGTATCAGAATCAGCGCAGGTGCAATGTAAGCGCAAACACAAGCCATGTCAAGAAACCGCTTTAGGATTGCCATTGTTTTTGTGTTTGTGCTCATTAGGTATGCACTTTAACATGACCGGCCAATTAAATCACTAGTGCCAGCTTCACTCGTATAAGTGCGCTTTCCCGCTATTTTGGCACAAAATAGTAATGAAGGAATCAAGTCAGGCTTCAATAATAACTTTTGCTTAAAGTTTCAAAGAGGAAATTTAATTGGGTTTTACAGACAACAGAGAACTAGGTCCTACAGTTGTAAAAAAGGGTGTTGCTTTAAAATTGTTTGAAGATGAGTAAGCCAGAAAAAGCGGAAAAAACCTTCCATTTATTTCTCCGTCGAGTACGTAATCACAGCTCCTGTTTTTGTTGACTTTGTTAGATCCTCGTTATCAAGCTAAAAAACTGAGAATTTGCTTCTCCATTCGAAATTATTGTGTCTAAGCTTTTGCTTTACGTCGAGATCCGTTTTCACTTGACCAAGACTCAAATGCGCGCCATTCTGTTTACTTTTATGCTTTTTTTTAATGATAAGGAGGCTCAAGTTCCGGTTTATGGCCTTATTATCACAGTAAACATCGTTATCGACCTGTTAGAAGCCAAACCTTCTGTTAGTACCGTAGTATTAATAAAATCAGAAATTTCACTTTCGCTGAACCAAAAAGGTACTCTGATCTGCGGCCAATATAGAAACTATCTGTAGACAACAAAAGAAGACTGATTTTCATTTGCTTAAAACAAATAGGCAAAATATTACTAACAGAGAAACCTGAACGTCACTGATAAAAGAAATCTATGTTAGTAATCGTTCAATGTAATAAAATAAAGTTCTTTGTTTTTAAGAGTTACCATTAAATACACTTACCTGACCTCGTGGTAACGGTTTTTGTGGTGGAAAATTAACTCTTCCGTGGGAAACTTTATCGAGTTTACTGAAAGGGTAACACATACATGCAATATATTACATATTTCTAAAAGAACTTTTATGTGATGGGAGTTGATTATAGGTTGTTGCATGGGTTGTCACGACAACTTCTTGTGCGCTGAGATAATGTATCTCAGAGCGATCGTTTATTCTTTAATCCACTCTCTACCACAATTAACTGCCATCTGTCTGAACTGGCACAAAAGTAAGCGCATAGAACCATAATTTTAGCAAGAAGAGTGGAGAAATATATTTTGATAGCGTAAATGCTTAAAGGATTACTAATTACAGTAAGCCAGAAAATATATTAAATAGGAGTTCGGTATTTACTGTTCCTTTAATAAGCTGAGCCGGTTATTGTTTTTAAATTGGTCTACTTTATTTGTTAACCAAACTCAGTAAATGGCTTTTTGTTCTTTTCTTATGAACACACAGAGATACGAATTCTGACAATTACGAGATGCTCGAGGGGTGATGGGAAAGAGAAAACAGGGCAGACTGGGGAATGGTTTTCCTCCTTCCCATCACCTCGCGCGCTTCTCGCGTTCCGTCATCAGCGTGCAATCCAAATAAAGACGACTGAGGGCGACTCTGGCAGCGGTTGTTGAACCGATGTATAGCGCTATCCACCGGATAAATCACTACCCTGTGGATAAGTATTAGGTAGACCAGGGGCCCGTTTCTCGAAAGTCCCGATAATTGACGGGCCCGGTAAGCTGTCTACGTTTACAGTAAAGATCAACGTTTCAATAGTTTTGCATCTAACATGATAAAACTGTCAGTTAATGAAACAAAATGGAGTAGTTTGCATGCCAGGACCCGCGCTCTTATTCTTTATCTTTCGATTTGAATATTTGATTTCGGGCCCGTAAAGTTACCGGGACTCCTTTCGAGAAACGGGCCCCAGTTGCGCTATTCATTAAATGCACCATTTTCACATAAAATAATACACCTTGTTTAATTTTGTCCCCCCAAAATTTTGCGTAACCATTGTTTCCAATTTCTCCTGAGTATTACAGACGTCCTAAGAGAAATCGAAGAAAATGGGTGTAAAAAAGAGGGAGTGGGGGATTTACGGGGGGGAGGGGGTGGGGGTAAACAAAGTGCATTATGGTCTATGTGAAAATAGTGACCAGAGATTTATCAGGCAGTAGATACCTTTATCCACCTTTCGTGCAACTGGACCCAGCTATCACTCAGCAGTAATATGAAGAAAAATTCATTGTACTAGTGGTTTATAATTTTTGCCAAATGAAAGCTAAGATGGACTCCACTTTTTCAAGAAAATTGCATCTAGTGATAAGAAACATCGTCGGAGCAGAAGTCCGCAACTATATTAAGTCCTTCTGACTTCAGTTTAAACTTGTTGGCAGAATTTTCCGAACGCACGTATATTGCTTTTTAATTAATTATTAGAGCACATTTAGCTGTGATAACACTGTCTATAAATCGCTTTCAGTAAATCTAGCCCTGAAATCAAATGTTCTATTTTTCGATTTTTCTGGAACTAGCTCAGTATAGATTTCGCTCAAACTCAGCCGTCGCTTAGAAAACGAATGCTCATGAGACAAAGTTCGTCATAAATCACTGCGACTGTAATAACAACGGAGTCACCCTTACAGATCTTACAGGGGCCCACACTCGTTCCCAGAGGCCGCGATCCTTTTATTCAGCGACAGGGATAGGGACTTCAGTAGCGCATGACAAAAGGGCCCCTTGGGGACGAGGTTGACAGGGGCCTTAACACTTTGTTGTTACGCGCAGACGCAATTAAGTTGACGGGAAACACGTATTCATTTTGAATAGACCTATTCGGCTAACTCAATGTTGTACCCAATTCAAATCTCCCGGGGTCAAGATTCTTTGTGTACTGTATTTGCATTATAATGTTGCATTCACATTTAAGTGATATGGAAATTCCTGAAACAAAACGTTTTATCCCCAAAGGGTCTGAATTGGGTACAACATTTAGTTAGCCGAATAGGTCTATTAAAGCGGTAAAGCTGAAAAATCCACGAAGGTAACGCCACTCCGCAACGGACGAAGTTTTTGACCGGTTAAAATTTCGTGCTTTTGGATATTCCCTTATCTCGCTAACTGTACAAACATTTGGGAGCCTAGCCGTTCAAAAATTCGAACGCCAAAATCGAGGTCAAACTTTTAGCCTTTACGATCGAAAATTTGACAGGCCGTTTTGTACAGAAAAGCCGTGGTTGCATGGATACAACTAGGATTTGCTCAAGTGGCGCACTGCGCATGGGCGGATGGTAAAGTTCCCTGAAAAAGTTCAAATTCAACCTGGTTCATCATTTCCGTGTAATTAGAGTGAAAATATCGAACGGTTCCGTTTGAATTAAGTGCCCGGTCAAATCGTTCGACAGGTGTGAAAGTAGCCGAAGATAAAACTGTCATGGCTGTCCACATGTCGCTCTTCGGAAAACCACCTAAAGTTCCAGTGAACAAAGACATGACAGGACTTTGCTTCACTCGTTTAAAGTGCTGGATACAAATGCCCTGAGGCAGCTGGGATGGATACAAACCAGTAACCGTTTTAAATTTTCCGCTTCCCAGTGCAAAGTTACCGTATTTGCAAAGCCAGATCACAAAATGACTGCAGTAAAGAAGACAAATTCAGTGGTGAGAACTGCAAAACTTACCAAAACATACACTCAGAACATGCGCGTTGAGAGATGTTAAAGCACATCGACTTTGAGCAGAAAGGACAGAAAAACTACTTGCAATACAGTATGTGTAAATGTCCCATAATAGGTGGTTTTCATCCAATCTCAGGAGACACAAATAACAATGGTGAAATGAACAAATGCTGGTGGACAAACAAAACGATCTAATGAGCAATCTTTTGTTTACCGTCCACTAGCATGGCGGCGATGACGTAACGTGAAAACCACCTATACTGCAAAATGAATAACTGAATTAAATAGGATTGATCAGCGAAACAATGCTTCGCACGTGCGTCTTTCTTCGGTGGTACATTTTTGTCGTTTTTTGTAGTTCTTTGTAAGCAACAAAAGAACATCACAGTATGAAGCAAGATTTCATAAGGCCCGTTTACCCTGACAATTTTGTTGCTGTTATTGTAAATAAGAGCTAAGATTTTAGGCCCAATCAGTTAAAAAAAAAAAAAAAAAAAACTGGCGGCGATGTCACGGTGACAGCTTTGGGAAAAGGGCAATTGTAAGGTTAAAGGTTCCACTGAAAGAAATTTACATCTGCACGCAGTTCATGTATGATTTATTTTAGATTCTTTGCCTACAGCAAAAGTTATTGTTTCATCCTCTTTGTTTCTTTTAAAAGTTTCACTTTAAAAAGAAAGTTTCACTTTAGCCATCTAAAATTCAGAGATCCCCAAGTCAGTCTATACCTCTGTGACTGGATATCGGTGTCAGATGAAAGTCTTCACCTCCATTTTGAAGTCTTTTGACCAATTTCACGGCCTGGCTTAAGCATCAACCGCGTCCCTGGGAACGAGGCTGAGTACTTATGCAAAGGTCACTGGCATTAAACGGGCCGTGTCACGGCTGTTTCACTTCATTTAATAGGGATCTTAAGCAACGACAACAGCGACGTCAACGAGAACGGCAAAAAGCAATAGGTTTAGATTAGGGAGTTTAAGCAGGGACGTTTTTGAGCAACGCACGTCAACCGGAAGTGGAATTTTTGCACTTTTGAGCCGTGATTTTTGAACAGACTTTTAGGCAGATCGTCTCTTTAAGAGTTAAGACATTTAGCAATACAAATTTGATAGCGTTAAGGCATGTTAAAAGAGAAAAAGGCTCACTTTCGTTTTACGCTGCTTAAACTCCCTATACGCCATTTGCACGATGACGTCTTTTTACTACTAAGACCAGAATACATTTCGTTTTTCCTTTCATATTTAAATTTGGTAGTCTCAGTAAGGTTTGAATAACAAAAGCCTTAATTTGCACAAGAAAGCAATACCCAGAAGGATTCTGGTAGTAGTAGTAAAATGATGCCATCGTGCCAATGGCCTATTGGCAAAACAACAACTTTGCACGTGCATCACCCTTTTTTGTACATTTCTTTTCCGTCACTGCACAACTACGACGTGAAAAAGCCTATTTTCACGTTTTATGGTGGACTCGAACAAAAGACAACGACGGATTTCTTTTTCTTTTTGCAACTCCAGAAAAAATTGCCAACATTTGATGAATTGAACGAGGTGGAATAAGCGCGATAAAATTTGAAGCAGCGCGACTTCACTTTTTAATTGACGTTTTCGTAGCCTTTGCCGCCCGTGTTGCTTAAGCTCTCTAGTATTGTTAATAATGTCAATAACACGTCCTTATTCGCTATGGAACTTGACAAACAGGACCATGACGGCGACGGCCTCGAAAACGTCGCTTAAAAAGTGAATTTGCGTTCTTTTAATCTCTATCGCGATTACTCCAACTCATTTACTTTGTCAAATACAAGCGAACTCTTTTTGAGTCGAACTCCTAAGAATCATATTCAAGTTCAGAAGAGAAAGAAAAATTAGCGGTCGCTTGTTTACGTCCTTCATAAAACGTGAAATTAGGCATTTACCCGTCGTAGTCTCCATTTGCTGGCAGTTCCCATCGTCTCAGTTTTGATAAATTTCGTGACACAGCTTCTTCAGTTTAAAAACACAGAAACCTCCGACATGAATTACACCACGCTGCGGATTTACAGCGTCCGTTTCGCAAAGAACCGTACCCTAATATAATTCTTTAAATTTCCACATTGGTAGTTTAGCTTAGTTCTTGTACTAAGTGTAGTAGTTCAGGTTTTAAGACGACGTTTTCGTCCACTTGTCCTTGAGCTGCTACAATGTCTCTCATAACATTTGGATCCCATTTAAAATTCACCAGAGCGGCAGGTACCTGTAGTAAAAAATAATGCGCCCTAATGAGCAAAGGTTTATTCGCTTTAAAATCCCGGGGAAACTAATGGTGACGTCGCGAAATGTCTGCTGTTTTCACGGGCTATTTCTTTAGTTGCCAGCACATTCAAAATCGAATCTCGATTCCAAAGCTTCGATTCTTGAGCAGCTCGAATCTCTATTATCTGATCAAAGCCAACATTTTAACTCAACTACTTACCAAACCAAGGTCCATAAGTATTGCATTTTCATCTGTAAGCTGTCCAGTGGCTTCCGACAATACAAACGGTTGCCAGTCGGACACGAGTGACTGGCGCACAAACTCGAACACATCCCGAAGTTTTTCGCGGGAATAAAACGTACCTACCAAAAAGAAAACAGTAAGAAGCATTTATGTTTGTTGTCGTTGATCCACATCATGTTGAAAACTAGAACGTGTAAAAACGAGTGGATTTACATGCAGTATATTTGCATGTACCTTGAAGAATATAACCGTCGGGAAATCGAACCCGTATCAAGGTAAAACGGTATGTCTTGGAAGGGCGCTTTTCGGCCTCACGCATTGCTCGGGTTCTAAGCTGACTGCTGCGTTCAATTTCCTCAGTTCTGGTAAAAAAAAGAAAGAAAATCAATTTTATAGAGAGAATTCTCGTAAACTAAAAACAGCTCGTGTCACTCACTGATTTTCCTATACATGATTACAGTCACAAGTATATATGATTGGTTCTTACTCAGACTTTGTTTATTGGTAGAAAATTGACAAAAGTGGCCAAAGGTCTTTATAGGTCGAATACTGTTGGCAAAACATGGGCGATTTTAATTCTTGCCGAGTCGCCTTTGTAACTAACTGAAGAAGCATCATTCGTATATTCAGGTTATTCAGGCTTAAAATTCACCCTGGCTCACATTTATATCAATGCCATTTGCTCATATGCCGCCTATCGACATTTCAGTCCTTGCAGATGCAGCATATTGTTAAATAAATCTACGCTGAAGGACATAGTTCCCCTTAGTCTCCTATAGCTCAGTGGTAGAGCATCTGGACTAGAAACCAGGAGGTCATAGTTCGACTCCTGTGTTCGGAGAACTTTAAGTTTTTTTTTTCCGAATCACATGGGTAACTTATTGACGAAATACCACTCTCCTCGTTCCTTTCAGTTGATTTTGGTTATACATCAGCTCAATGAAGACCAACCAGCGCAGAAACAAATGTAATAGGCCACACAAATTATTATCACGCGCTGTGATATAACGTGTGATAGGAAGCAGGCGGTGAGGATAATAATTTGAAACAAGTCCTCCTTGGAAGTCAGAGCCACGATCCAGGCAGGCCTTTGTTGGTTTCTAGAGTTATCCCTCCCACCCCTGGGCACGATACTCATTCATCACTACCCCTCCCCCCACAGCATGATTTCAATGGTAACTAATTAGCATACACCTCAGAAGAAAAAAAAAGAAAGATTAGAAAATGTGATACCTTGAAAGTTGTTCTCTTTTAACTTCATCAGCAGTCTTATTAAAGAAATCACTGGGAACTTCAAAATGGCTGGCATGACTTGAAGGTTTGTACACCTAAAAAATCGTTGTTACAAACAACATTTAAACTGTTAAGTTTGCCAGCAGGTGCACCTTTTAATTTCCATACCATACCCCAGACTGCCCTCTCTTCACAGTAGAACAAACCTATGCAACCTGTATATGACAGTTCCCCCACTTCCCCCTCCCCCATGAAACTAGTTCTACAGATTCTATAGGCGATTCTTTACTTCTTTACTGACGTTATAGTTGACATTGTAGGCTCGATTGCCAGCCGCTGTTCGGGAAAATGAGCCCGCACTCATCCGGACCTGGCGGAAATCGAGCCTATTGACATTGTTGCTTATTTGTATACGAGTTAACTCATAGACTGCGCCAATATAACATTATACACAAATTTAATTCAAAAGTTGAAAGAGTTGGTTAATTGGAACAACTTGTGTAATGTTTAACTCTTTGCAAGCAATAACAAAGGAAATTGCCGCCACTGAAAATTGCAAAATTGCTGGGTAGCAAAAACGTTAATGAGCTCATACATTTTTTAAAACTTTTGAGCTTTTTCAAAGATAATTTCTCTGAAACTATTCGGTATATCGGGCTCAAATTTTCACAAACAACTGAAATTGTAATGCCTTTTTTCTGTTCGGAGAGTTTTTTTTAATAGCTTAATCAGAAAATGAAAGGTTCATGCTAATGAGGCAAAAATGTAAATAAGATTGGCCTATAAATCGGGTGATCCACTGGTCTGCACCGCAATACACCAATACATGCAGCATACATATATGCCTAAGTACGAGGCAATGACAAACCTTTAAGCATCGATCAAGCTTGGGCTTCAAAGCTTCACTAGAAAGTAAAACTTCCTTGAACATTTTCAGATGTTCGCTATCAGAGCATTTCTCCTTGGCTAATACAAAGAATCTGTCTTCAGAGTCTGGTGGGTAAATATGAGAAAAGTAAAAAAATCTTGCTAAAAAAAAAACATACATACATAAATGAACCATAGCAGCACTGCCCTTTGGGTAACAGACATTCATTGGCAGTAAAAACTTAAAATGGAGCATCAACTCTAGCAAAATAGAAAGAATCCCAAAGATATTAAGAAAAATAAAATCAATGTTATCATTACTACCATCTGGTTTAAACAGTCCCTGCACTGTACTTGGAAAGATCACTCTAAATCATTCCTAAGCACAAACACAGACTTGGAAGGATCAAAACATGGATGCACTTATCACAGATTAGCTAAGTTTTCAATATTTATTGAAGAGCACATACATCTTAACAGAGAAAAAAAATACCGAAAAAAAAACACATCCAAACAAAAGTAAAACAAACAAGCAATTCACTGTAAGAACAATAACTAAAATGTGCAGGAAACATTCCTCTTCATCACTGAAGTTCATTCAGTGACCTGCTACTCTAGATCAAATTGCATGCAGGAAGTCTTAAGCTTAATTCCTCAAAAGTTTAAGTGCCTCTTTCTCAGACTGACTGCACACAACTGAAACTGTTTCTTTGGGTACCACAACAAGTGTATACCTTCAACAGGAAGAACTTTATCTTCAAATCCACAGGCAAGAAGAAATGGTATGGCTCCTTTGATGGGCATCACACGCTCCTGCATTAAAGAATAAAATGAACTAACAAATTCACACAAGAAATGCAACTAACAGAGGGACAATGTTGAGTGCTACACAAGTAGGCCATGATCGAGTAATGATTTCTTGAGCAATGAATTAAGTATGTCAGATTTTAATATACATTGTCATTCTGCAAAGTATCAGAGATGAGTACACATGCTGGTACCTACACCCATCATAGTTTGCTTACTTTGTTGCTACAGCACGTTGTCTTGTTTCCTTTTTCAACCAGTAAATTTCTAGATCTTGGATATTCTGAGTGAAAATCTCACCTGAAAAACTTTGTTGCTTTGCTTTACTTTCTGAAACTTTTCTTCATCAGGGTTTTTGCAGATATTATCAAGGTACCTATTCAAAATAACAAGATTACAAAACATATTCAGTAAAAGTAATTATTAGACCTAATGTATTATTAAGCTGCTGCTTAGTTACCTTGGTGAAGATGTCTCCTACAGTGTATTTCCTTTGTTCCTTGGGCTCAAAGGAAAGAGCAGACATCTGCATGTAGGTTAGCTACTACCGGCATGCATACTATACAGCATGTTTGCATGGATTTACATGTACCAGATTTAAGCAGTAAAGCAGTGTAGAAGTACATGTATGCTGCATGGTAATGACATAGTAGTAAGTTGTATTAAAATACGGCCATTATATTTATCACCAGTATGTTGCTGGTTACCTTAAGTTTTTTTTGTGTCCCAGATATATGAGAGAAATTGCAAAGTAAATTGTCTTGTCTAAAGAAAATATGCAATGAAACAACCAAGGCTTCCTACATGTTAACCTTCATATAAAATATACTTGAATGCAGTTGAACTACATGTAACTTCCGGTATTTTAACCACGTTGATTACTATTGGCTATGAAAAAGTTAAGGAATACTTTATGAGATGATTGCTTTACATTCTTTCTTACCTACAAAGTATGTCAACACAAGCCTTCACTTTGTCCTTGTCTTTATTAAGTGAATAGATCATTGAGCACGAGGTTGACAAAGCTTCTTCCTTGTAATGCTGAAATTAATACACATAGTATTACTATTCAGAAAAAGGACTCCTTCAATTATGAGCACAACAACTACAACATAGTAAAATAATTTAATGCACAGTAAAACAATCTACAGTAGTTTTTATGGTCAATTATTATTATCATTATGAATTTGTATGACATACTACATAATGTGTTCATCAAAAATATATCAATCTTATTCAATGACATCAAAATGTCGCTACATTGCAAGAGCTATTATAATAAGAGAATGTATTCTCTCACTTGCAAATCTTACTTCCCCACAAAATCACAAAAAAACTTTAGCTCTTAACCTACATTTTAAGTACATATATTTACCTTCTCAAGACACTGTGCCAGATGTTTATCCATTTCACTTTGTAAAGTTGAGGCTGGACAAAGAGGACAACTGAAGTAGACTCCTTCATGAGCTTGCACAGTTGAACAATCAACTTCAGTTGGCTGTAGGTAGAAATCAAGTTCAGGGTCGATGACTTTGGTAAGTGATTCCTAACTGACTCCTCAGATGAGGACCCACTAACTAGCTACACCAAATCTTGACATAGCATTTTATTTCACATAAAAAGCTGGGGCCCAAAAGCTACTAATAATGTGAGGTAGTAATAAATACATGTAGGGCTGCATATAACAGCCATCCTTCGCTCATTGTCTAAAACATGCCCTATGTCCAACAAAATCCTTCTAGTAGTTGGATATGATGACTGGGCTACTAAAATTCTGTTCACAGGTTATCATTTTGAAGCTAAGGATTTAAATGGTACTTAAAGAAATAATATTATTGAAAGTCAATATGCCTGAGAACTTTTCTGGTTTGTCTGACTGAAATGGTGATCTTGAAAGGTTAGACGTTCACCTTCAGCCCTGACTCAGAGCCAGAAAATTAATAATCCACATCCAGGGAAATTACATGTAATCATAACAATGTCTCACCTCAGCTGCAGACTGAGGTACATTAACTGGTTTTCTTGCTTGGGTAGCTCCATCGATTAACATCTCATGTCTCACTAAAATTTGCATGAAACATTTGTCACAGCATAACCCTGGCCTTGGTTGTTAAAACCTTGAATAGCGCTATCCACCAGATAAATCACTACCAGGCAGATAAGTATTAGCTCAGGTGATAGCATGATTTGTAGTGATATTTGGCATGAATACCACGAGTGATATTTCGAATTTGTTATATGTAATTTCACGAGCCGTTAGGCGAGTGAAATTTGTGACAATTTTGAAATATCACGAGTGGTATTTATGCCAAATATTACGAACAAATCATGCTATTATTTGTTTATACTACTACCCGCAAAAGGTTTGTAATTTTCACATGTAGGTATTTCAAATTAAGCTGAAATACCACTGCTCTAAGCCAATCAAATTACAGAAATTTCTCATGTAGTAGTACAAAAAAGGAAACCAATATTATGTTATCCACTGGATAGAGATTTATCCGGTGGATAGCATTAACTACCTTACGAACAACTTGGCCCTGAGTATCTAAACTGTGCAGTCTGCCAGTGGAGAGAGACACAAAATAGTTTATGAATTACCATTGAATATAACTTCATGTCCTGACAATATTAAAAGTATTGATCTCTAAATGATAGACAGAAACTACCCACCCAACCAAATGGCAGCTAAAGAAGACTAGTTACTTTTTACAAGGGAAAAACAAAGCAAAACAACTACTACAACAAACATGTAAAACAAACATAACACCATTTTATAAACAATATCCTAATTTACAATAAACACATTAATTTTTCTAAATCAATAATATAATTAAATATATATATTAATCACATTACAATATTGTATAATTCAAGGATTGATCAAAGAGCATTTCTTTCAGTAAATCACCTTCTCTCTTTAACTTAGCAAGGTCCAGAGCATCACCAGAGCTTGATCCTTGTGATGCTGCTGTTGCTGACTCTCTGCTTTTCCATGTTGCTGTTGTGGACTTTGGACGTCTCACTGCATTTTTTTCATAACTAGAAAATCTCTCTAAGGCAGCCTATTAGTGAAAAAAATAATAACTATTATAACTTTGAAGCTCCTTAATGTACATAACAAACTGTGACATTATAGAGATATCTATAAAAGAAGAGAAAGAAACTTATGTTACAAGGCAAAATTATCTTCAGGCTAAAATTTTTTCACCCAGATTGATTCTCTGTTTTCTTTGTTGCCTAGGCCTAATTATTCATGAATCAGCCTGAAGGGCTAAGAGACAAAGAAAATTGACCTGGGTTAAAACATTTTAACCTGAATATAATTTTGACCTGTAACACACACAGAAAAGGTCAACAGCTGCCTCTACACCTCATTCATACATAACAATCTACCCCTTACACCCATGTGGGAACACACTGTTTGTAATACTGTCGCATGTTTTGCTCATGGCTCATGCATCTACTGATTGAGCAGTCTGAAGATGATTTGAAAGACTATCTCGTTTGTTACTTTAAATCTGTAATCAAAACCTTCCTTAAGTCAAGAGAGCAATACCATCTCTCAACTCTGCTATAATAAAATTTCAGAAGTAAGCTATTTCTGAACAAATAAACAGAAACTTTTCCTTACATATACTCCAGTAAAATCATGGGTTTTTGGACTAGCATAGTACACTGATCTGCAACTGCAACTGCAACTCACAATTTTTCATGACGTGAGGCGCAGGATTCATTAGAGCATTGATCAAAAGTATTCAATGTCCATACTCACCTGGCCCGCTCTTTGTGCATCTGAGCTTGGTACAGTTCTAGAGGCTGGTGTTTGTGAAGTAGAAGCCTGTTGTGTTGATGATGAGGACGATGATGATCCACCTTCCAAGGTATGTCCCTCACCAGCCTTTTTGAACTTATACTCAAGTTTGGCTTTTTCAAAAAATTTCTTCATTTCTACCCCTTAACAAGGCTACAGCCCAATTATCTGTTTACATCAGATGGAAGCAAAAGCGTTTGGCTTAAAACAAGAGAAAGATAAAAAAAAATACGTGAGATATTCTCTGACTGAATTGTGTGATGACCAGATGTTTGCAAAATGTCATCAGCTTGGGAGTAAATGTGTTAAAAAAGTTTTGAGTTTTGTCAAATCATTAAGTGGGCTCAATTTCCGTTATTCTCTCTAGGGGTTTTGCTAAAAGTGGGCCCATGGCCCAGCAGCCTGGTCATGATTTTCAACAGATTTTTGTTTTTTTAATAGGGCTCAAAACAAACTTGAATTCCAGCTTGTCCTTTGGGTAGGCAGCTCTCACATTTTGCTTGCCTGGAACCACTTCTTGCTTGTCTTAGTTAATGATTTAGTTAGAGAATAACTTGCCTGAACCCTGGCCATAGGGCAAGTAAGCTTCAGAAGTTACTGTAAAATTCTGAAAATAAGCCCCTCCATATACAAGCCTCCCCAAATATAGTATGCCCCCCAAACATGTAACACAAAAAACCCTCCGTAAAATTGCCCCTCTGAATATAAGCCCCCTGGGCTTGTACTTGGGATTTGCCCAAAATTCAAAGTAAAACAAAGCAAAAACGGGAAATTTCCTTACAACTATAAGCTAACCCAATCAATTATGAAACGTAAGTTTCCCTCCATAAATAAGCCCCTCAAAAAGGGCCTTTGAAAAATATAGGCCCCTGGGTTTATTTTCGGAATTTTACGGTACTTGCCCAGCAAGATGATCTACTTGTCCTGGACTAGCCGACAAGACTATTTTCAAGCCCAGAATAAGATGGCAATTCTCACCCACTCTGTTAAATTTTGTTTGAATGAAATGCATTTCTTTTTTCATTAATGTTTTTGGTGAGTTTGATCACAGATCATACTTTAGATAAAAAAGAATGGAAAGAGAGTGCAATAAGACAGTAAGAGAATTTTCAAAACAAAATAAAATATAAAGTAATGACTGGGAGAAATCAAAATAAGTAAATATTAATATCATTAAAATAGTTCAGCTTAGATTGGCATACCGGCTGTAAATATTTTTCGCAATTTTACCACTTTCACTATGAGTAGAATTTAGCAAACTGAATGTTAATATGCATGGCTTTATAGTTCTAGCTTACTTAGTTTATTAATGCTTTACGCCGGGCACACCAATTCCATATTCACAGGAAATAACATGTCGATCAAAATCGATCATCGGAAAGCTAGTCGATAAGTTGATAGTGCTCGATAATTGACGATTGATTAGTTTAATTTGTCGATAAAAGTCGATAATCACAAAGTTCTCAGAGCTGGCCATCGATTTGTATCGACTTTTATCGATTTCTATCTACATCAACATGTCAAGCTCTAGTTACAGTGCAAAATAAAACATTGAAACTTACATATATAGCTCTACATATGACCGTTTTTTATCTTTCGAAAGTCGATCGAAAATCGAACTCTAACACCAAAAGTCGATCAAAATCGATAATCACAAGAAAGTTTGTGATCGACTTTTATCGATTTCCGATATTTGTCGATTAATTAGTATCGACTTTTATCGACAACGATCGATTTTTATCGACTATCGGAATTATCGACATGTTACGTCCTGATATTCAGTTGTAAAGCTTATTGTAAAATTTATCAGAGTGATTTTGGCTTTCGCATCTTTAAGTTAAGCAATCGTTCACTACCATGACGTTTTTAAGTTATAACTTAGTATAACACTTACAAAACAACGGGCACCTTTTCCATTTTCACAAGAATCCCTCAACCTTCATTTTCACGAGTTTCCGGCTGCTCGAGTTTCTTGGAAGTTTGAGCGGATGCAAGCCAGCGGTCATTAGAGAGAGGCATGAGTATCGCATCTATACTCCAGTCCTCCTCGACTTTAAGAAATCAAAATGGCGGCACAGACGGGTGGTTCGGAAAGTCTCTTAAATCAGGCGGACAGCATGTGGAAAATGCTCGATGATCTGGTAGAATCAGATCCCGAAGCATATAAGAGATTCATGGAGAAGACGTTGAAGGAAGGTTCTACTATGTTTAAGCCACCGGAACCTTGTTTTTGTGTTATAACTGTATTGGTAAGTGTCGTGTTCAGTGTACTTGAAATATTGGTAAGATTGAAATTGCATTAGGTAAGTTGATATCTTTTAACACAATCACGCCCTTGACAGCCCCAACAATGAAGTGGATATTGATACTGATACGTGTTAAAAACCTAGACCACTTTTTACAGTTAGGATGTAAAAATACTACAATATAGCTGATAGTCACAAGATTTTAAAGTAACCAATCAAATAGCAAAAAGGGTGTAAATTTAGTTCTAATAGCATAACTCCTCGGGTATACACGCAGTTTATAGCATAAGGAAGCAGATTACTGAAGCGAGATTATAAGCAAAGTGCAGATACAAATTTGCAGGCCTATCCCGCCACTGCTACGGACATTCTTCTTGTCTTTCTGTTGTTTGTATTCTTCTATATGATTTGACTGATGTTTTATGTATTTATTTTAATCAGCTCTCTCAGGTGAATTTACTTGCATTTGAGTGTTTTTGTTGTAAATAAAGACTGTCAGATCCCAAAGCGTGTGTATGTGGTGGTCAAGAAAGAAATCAATGACAAATTAATATTAAGTTGATATTTAATATTTATAAGCTCTCCTTGTAAATCAACAATGAATTTGACCTCCATTTAAGTATAATTTATGCATTTATTTGTTATAACTCCTGCTGACAGCTAGCCTGCACTACCGATGTAATTTAACCTCAGTTACTAACGTCTGCGAGGCGCGAGGCAGTGCCAAAATCCTTGTCCTGGGCCCCCAGTGGACTCAACGAATTACCAGAAGTGGTAATTGCCAATCATGGCGCATACTCAAATCAAAGCCCTAGGATTTCAAATCCCATGGCTAACAATTTTTCGGTTCTGTGCCAGAGATCATGGGAAACTATTGGTAACAATTTTTTGGTCATATATTTTTTCTTGGCACTGGAAGCCATAACAATCACTGCTGCTAGCTATAAAACATCTTTCATACGTGAGTCATCAATAACATGCAATGCACGGTGGGAATGATTGAAGATGGTGGACGATAGAAGAATGGTAACATTTTTTAAAGTTTTCGTTTATACACAAGCTGAGTGATAAAGAATTGCTGTACTAGTTAAGAATCAAAGTGGAAAAATATTATATTCGCGTGTTTTGATACCTCAGTCTGAATATACCAGGACATGTCACCGGGAAACTATTTTTCGGTTCTGTTATTTTAAGATCATGGTAATGACACGGTACCGGAAAGGATCGTTACCGTGACATCCTAGGGCTTGCAAATCCTGGTACACAGATGGGGCCCATAAAAAGGATTTTGGCATTGTTTCGCAGATGGACTTAACCAGAATTTAGTGTCATCTGTGGGGCAGGATAGCTGACAGCCAAATGAAATATATTTTCAGCTTCCATCAGTGATTACACATGAGCTGTTTATAAACATCTGCAGCTGGGAACAAATGCCTGCCCCTAAATCGGAAAATGATCCTATTCCTGTGATGGCAGGTGAACTTCAGGAGAAGACAGAACAGAATTCAACATATTCAGTAGTGGACATAATTGTTAATCCTGTTGTCACCAAAGGTGTTGCAAAAAGCAAGGATCGTAAGAATCTACTTGTTCATGTTGCATTGGATTACTTAGAAAACACCAAAAGAATTCAAGTTTCAAAAAAGTATAGAAACTCAAAAAAGACCTTCAAAGGTGATCCAAAGACCCTGAGAAAATACCTACGACATGGAAAAGAGCAAAGCATAAGTCCTACCAATCAAGAACAACAAAAGCCAGGAGTGTCTGAAACCCCAGAGTCATTACTGAAGCAACTTTCGTCAATAACAGTTTCTGAGAGCCAGCCTGAAGGCAGCACAGGATTGAATTTGTTTGAAAAATCAGCAACTCCAAAGAAAGGCTTAATCGAGGAAGTGTCATCTACAAACTTCTCAGAAGTTCCAGCAACACCAAACTATGACATTTTAGTTGAGGAAGCAGAGAATTCCAAACCTAAAAGAGTTCTTGTGAAGGTGGAGTTGCCAAATGTAGTATCATCCTCTCAGTGCCAACTGGATGTCGGTGAGGTAATAACTGATGAACTTGTAATGTTACTTATATTAATTTTGATTTTTCTACTTCAAAATGATAAAAGTCTTTCATATTCATTCTGCCCAGTTTGTCAGAGATAGGCAAACTTAAGACAGAAAACTGCTATTTGCAGCTCTGCTGGTTTGATATCCAGCCTACTTCAAACAGTTCACAGTCCCTCAGGATTGTCATGTAGACAGAAGTGACATTGTCTGCTTACAGTCAAGTTAGGTCAGGCCTACCTCCCAAGAATCCATTATCCATTTATGACTCGAAAGTTGAATCTGTTGCTAGTTGTAGATTTCAGATTGATCTCTGCATTCTTGCATGTGTTATGAGCCGTGAATTCACGCGCAAGGCAGTTTTGAAATTTCTTCCCGCTCAGTTTTCCTGAATTGGATATAAATGTCTTCTAAGAAACTTAATCCATTCAAAGATTTTCAATCTGACCAAATAAAGAGAAGTTCTTGTAAAATATTCACTGCTCATTAAGCATGCAGGAATTCCGCTTTGAATTTGACAGAAGATACTGAAATGACTGACAACATCATTTTTCAAATAATCAATTCATTAATAGAATCTTGGGGGGTAGGCTTGACCTGCCTTGACTGTAATTTATTGCCTTCTCTCTGTAATGACAGGTAGCCTTTTCGGATCATAAAAAAGGTGACTGTGTTGCCTTCTAGAACTACCTAGTTCCTCATGTCAAAGCTTTTTCTTTTCTTTAATCTTAGTTTTGACCAGAAAAACCCATCAACTTTTAGTAACTGTCGTTTTATTTTCCTTCTTTAGAGTGAACTACTGCTGAACGTCCCAAGTATGGATAAACTTCATGTTAAGCTGCCACAAAAAATTGATCCAGACCAAACTGAAGCCACCTTCAATACGATCAAACACAAGCTAATTGTCAAACTTCCAATTCAATCTTAACTTCAACATTAGAAATAGATGTAAAGTTAGTGTCACCACCAATTTTTGTCATTATTTATGCTATCTTTCTGAGTCTTATCTTAAAGAAAATGAACCTTCTTTAGCCAGCTGCAATTCCATCCAGTTTGACAGGCATTGATCAGTTAGAGATTTCCATGTTGGCTTTCTCAAATTTGACACCTCAACAAAGTGGAAACCTTTCTAAGATGAACTTTATTAGCTGGCTGGTCTTTACCCGATCCAACTTGAGTCATTGTTTCTACGGCATGTAAGACCCCAGGTGATGTTTACACGATGTCAGGAGCTCTGCTGGAAACGGTTTACGGTCAAGTCACCCGAGAGTCATCTTGCCCGAAACCCTAGTTATCAGTGTCGCCCGATCATGCTCAATAACACCCTAACATCTTTATCGCGCTTGTTTCGTCTCCTCAAATCTTTTAAAAGAGCGAGATTTATTACTCATTTATCGCGCTTGTTTCGTTTGATCAAGGCTTAAAGAACGATTACTCATTTATCCGCTTGTTTCGTCTTATCTGTCTTATCGTCGCTGAAAGAACGAGATATGTTACATATGTAGTCCATTTATCCTTCTTTTTCCGTCTCTTTGTCGCTTAAAGAACGAGATATATTGCATACACTTTATTAAGATTTCGGGCGACATAACTCAGCATTTCGGGCGGCATGATAGAAAGGTGACCATTGCTTCAAAAGGTAGATCCTTCTTGGCAAATTAGAGCAATCATCGTACATGTAGCTTCCAACCTCACATAAGCATAAGCTCAGCTGATATTTGGTATGCTTAAAAATTAAACTCTCTATCAGGCAGTTATTAGGGTCAAAACATGCATGCCAATCGAATCTGTCTTAAAGCCCAGATTGGAAACAAGTGTTACTCTCAACTTTCTTTTTTTAAGATAAATCCTGTGTTAGATAATTACGCCGCAACTACATTCCATGACGGTATTAAGGTTTTTCTTTGCCTATCCCTGTATGGCGTCTTCCAAGGCCTTCTCGGTCATTGGCCGCGCAGAACAGTAAGGGTTACTACGAACCAGGAGTGACAGAAGTTGAATGCAAATTTGCGAACAACCAAGAGGCAAAAATCTTGAGATTTTGAACCTAGTACGGTTCCAGTAAAATTACAGTGTTTGTGTAGGGTAAAAATACGATCCAACCTCGTCCCCAGGGCTTTTCCCTTAAAAAATGGGTGGGGCGGGAAAAGGCCCTGGCATCGGCTGGTCACGTGTACAGCCTAAATATTCCTGAGAAGCTAATTTATATGCAACCCGCTGGTTTTGCGCTGACAGAAGCGGAACGGAGCAACAATGGAAAATAATAATATCGTGAACTGTTTGCAATATTTTCGCGTCTGTGCGATTCAAAAGCTTTAGACCATTTAATTGCGTATTATTCAAATCCTACAAGTTTATGAAAGGGCATACCGGCTCTACGTTGTCACGTACAAAATATGTCAAATGCTTCAGAGTTGAGACAAGCTGTTATCGAGTAGTACTTCGACTGAAATTCATCGCGACTGTGGAATTACTGTACGATCATCAAGTGGAAAGTGACTTTGTCCAATGTCAAAAAAAAAAAATGCGGGCCTTTGCCTCTAGGATCTGCAGTGAATTTAAACAAATTGAACTTAATTGAAATAGAATTGTTCATCAAAATGCTTTATGGAGTCTGGTCTTCTCTACAACCCGACCATGAAACAAACAAATCTCCGCGCTGGATGCAAGTCAGCCCTCCATCCAGGAACGATGACAGGTCGCCGATCTGAAACATTTGAAGATCTCTTATATCTTTTCTCTTCCGAGGATAAGTGCAAAGGATTTTCCTTATATTAAAGGGAAGATTGACCGATCGATTGGAATCAACTACAGCTATGTCAATTTTAAATGGACCCAAGTCTTTCTTTGTTACCAGCAGTCGTTTGATACCCCGGGTGCCAGAGACTTTTCATGCGCGGTTTCCGGTTTCGGTCAAGTCTCGCAGAGGTCACTGAATTTTTTAAAAATACAGGTCATACAAGATAAGTCTAAACCAACGCGTATCGCTATGATGATATGGCTGAGAGTTAAGGTGAATGGAACTAGGTTGTGTACGGCGGTCCACTTCACAAGAAATAAAATAAAATATCAAAAGAGTCGCGAAAAAGGAACTTTTCCAGTACAAACTTTACGCATTTACGATAGCTTGTTTGTCATTTACATCGCTTTGGAAGTTTTACAAATGTTACCGCTCGCTGCCCCCTTCATAGAAATCGGAGGAAAGCAAAAAATTACCATAGCCAGTATCTGTGACAAAAAGGAAACCTTGTAAAACTTTTCGTTAATCGTCAAGAGATATAAAAGGCCGCCCAAGATCGCGCGCTGTGAGGTTACGCATAATTTTAGCTTTTCACATAGCGCTAATTTATTACACCCAGGATTTTAGGGTGTACGAGGGGACACGTGACCAGCCGATGCCAGGGCCTTTTCCCGCCCCACCCATTTTTTAAGGGAAAAGCCCTGGGGACGAGGTTGAATACGATCCTAAAATTGGTAGGAAATACTAAATAAAGGTCAATGAAAACACAACTTTTTCCACGAAATTCGAACTCCAACGGTAAACAATAATGCTAGGATCGTAGAAATAGGACAGCATCAGATATAGAAATCAACGAAGCTTTCCCAGCTAGAGAAACGAACCCAGTAGACTGACAACTAGAAGGACATAATCCAAAAAAGCCGAAAGTCGTCGCGCCGAAGTGGCCGGGCCAGAACAAAGCGCGGCCAAGCAAATGAGGCCTGGGCACTGTACAATCAAATCCATCCGGACCCCTAGGTGTCCTAGGGTGACCTTTCTAGCTTGTCCAAAGTTTGTCTCCCCTGCTGGAGATACTCCCCCCCGCGGTATGTATTGAGGTCATTGAACAAAAAACTATTGACATGTTTTGTGAATCAGGCTCGGGAACTCTTATTTCGACACTTTTAAAAGAGCACTTACGTAACGAATGTCTCCCAACAGGCCATCGAATACCTGTTCACACTGCTCTAAAGTGTTACACAGAACCCGGCGCGGTGCAGCTTCTCTCCGTTACATAAACCTCCCCCCGGGGATGGGGGTACCTTGGTTAATGTTTGCTGGGTATGTGCCGCTGGCCTCTCAGAGCCCCTACCCCATTAAAGTCTATTCTGTGGCCAATTATAGACCCCATCTTTGTCACTTTTGCGCAAATATGTAATTTTCGCGACTCCAACTTAATAACTTTCTCTTTTTATGAATTGATCCATTTTTTAGATTGAACGAAGAACACTACTTTTTATCTGCAGTACAAACATTCTGGTACGTTAGCTAAGCGTAAATATGAAGAACTGCCTTACCCCCAAAAATAAAAAAATGTGCGACCCTATTAGTAGTAACTCTACTGAAAATTCGACCCCATTACAGTCGTGAAAATACGACCCCATCCAGCAGCACATCCCCATTAGTCTCTTATAAGGAAGTACCCCTCCCCCGGGCAGAAACAGAATCGCGCCGAACTTACTGTTCTTGTGTTTAAAAGAAGTCCTATCCAGTATGATTTTCGTGCCGGCGTAGGAGCTGCCCTTGAGTCTAGTGGGAACATAGTCTACGTTTAAATTAAAAAGTCGTCATGTGTTGCCATGCTCATCGCCGTTGCATTTAAAAGCTCGCTTTTCAATTTTTCTTTAGAAGGGTATCGTTAACAATATTTGGAGTATCAATCGACCTGATCAACTGCCGATCATTCTGCGAATGAAAACGTCATTTTAAAACGTTCATGAAAACGTAGAAAAATAACCCTGACTTTTCACTGACTTGCAAAACAAACAAACACCTTGAAGTTCCCTGGCCGACGTTTCTCAAAAAGCCATAACCTTAAGGTGGCTCGATACAGTTTTTCAGGGTCAATACCTCCCAAGTTTGAGCATAAACTAGGTCGCCATAAATAAAGTTTTGGAAAAACTGCCACCACAGTTGTATTAGATAAAGATGATAATTTGTTATGATCAGGGTTGCAACGTTATCAGAGTTGTCATAGCAACGAAATGTAGCTATTACCTATTTTACTTGCAGCAGTATATCTCGGCACTAGGAACTGTTCTTCCAAAACCGTTCACGGGAGCTTTTTCTTCCAATAGCGGCCTCGATGTTTGTGAAGTTTAAGCGAAATCTGTAAGAGCGTTATCGAGATATTTTGGGATGAAGTTTTTATGGTTAGAAACATAGTAAAAAATGGACAATATTGTTGTTTGGCCGTTATCTGTAAAAAATGAAGAGCTTTTGACATGCAATTTCACCTCGAAGTAGTTTCAATCTTTTTAAAAACGTGTGTGAAAGATCATTTAGATAGCTCCAACCGATTGCTAGAAAGAAGGGTTTGATTAGTATGTATCGAAGCGCTCTTGTTAGCGGTTTTGTAAACATTTTGGTCTTCTTTATCAAATTAGCGAATAATTTTTAAACTGCTCGATAGATTTTTTAAAAAATTTAAGATTCTTGAGATTAACCTTCCTTTTATATGACCTTTTAGTTTCAAGATTATTGATACATTGTAAGGCAGTAAAATAACGGCTACAATTCGCTACTTATTTATTGGAAGTCTCGTCATTACAAGAGAAAGCCTCTCATTATTCAAGGCATTGTCTCCAAGTTTCATTTTCACGTGAACAGCAGTAACTAACAATGCATTTGACATATGCAAAACTGCTAGCTATTGTTGTGCACGAAAATATGAAACTTGGAGACAATACCCTGAATAATGAGAGGCTCACACTTGTAAACAAAAAATTTAGCCAAAATATTAGCGAATTGTAGCCCTTATTTTACTGCCTTACAATGTATCAATAATCTTGAAACTAAAAGGTCATATAAAAGGAAGGTTAATCTCAAGAATCTTAATTTTTTTAAAAAATCTATCGAGCGGTTTAAAAATTATTCGCTAATTTGATAAAGAAGACCAAAATGTTTACAAAACCGCTAACAAGAGTGCTAATCAAACCCTTCTTTCTAGCAATCGGTTGGAGCTATCTAAATGATCTTTCACACACGTTTTTAAAAAGATTGAAACTACTATGAGGTGAAATTGCATGTCAAAAGCCCTTCATTTTTTACAGATAACGGCCAAACAAAAATATTGTCCATTTTTTACTGTGTTTCTAACCATAAAAACTTCATCCCAAAATATCTCGATAACGCTCTTACAGATTTCGCTTAAACTTCACGAACATCGAGGCCGCTATTGGAGGAAAAAGTTCCCGTGAACGATTTTGGAAGAACAGTTCCTAGTGCCGAGATATACTGTTGCAAGTAAAATAGGTAATAGCGTCATTTCGTTGCTATGACAACTCCGATGCCGTTGCAACCCTGATCATCACAAATTTTCATCTTTATCTAATACAACTGTGGTGGCAATTTTTTCAAAACTTTATTTATGGCGACGTAGTTTATACTCAAACTTGGGAGGTATTGGCCCTGGAAAACTGTATCGAGCCACCTTAACTTGCGAAGTCTCTGCACGGCGTTTTCCCAGGCCTTCTCGATCAATGCATTTCGGTGACGTATCTGTGGTTAACACGTGGACCCGAAACGCATTGACCGCGCAGAATAATGAGGCCTGGGGACTAGGCAAAACCTTACCCAGAAATTGACAACCGTGGCAAGCCAGGTTTTAAATATTACAAAACATATTGAACATTCTTGTGTTTCACCTCCAGCCATTTTATTTACATGAAAATCTTATGACTAGAGATAAACGCAAACTCGAGTATTATTTTGTATTACGTCATTTGGTGGTTGCAACGCCAAGAAACTACCGAAAGTTTGAGGAATTTCAATGCGAAAATTTTGGTTAAATCGAAATCGACCTGACGATCGACAAGCTGTTCGAAAACGGCCCAGTTCACTCCAGTTCTAGATTTACCTAACTGCAAACACATCAATTGACCACTCCAGAAAATACCTCTGTAACTATTCGGACCCGGGAACCAAACTTGTGAGCATGATATTTGCACCAGAGATTCTAATGAGTTGATTTTGAAGGTCGTGCCTTTAAATTCACGACACCAATAGGCCACTTTCGATCTTAGAGGACACAAACAAAGACAATGAATAAACATGTCTCTGATGCAAAAATAATGCCGACAAGTTTGGTTCCCGTGTCCGAATAGTTAAAGAGAGTTTTGAGAAGTGGGTTGTGTTTAAAACTAATTGACCTCTGAAATACATGTTATTTGCAACTTAATATTAAAGCTAACTACTTCATAAGAGCATCATTTAAGTATAATAATAATGATAATACTACTACTACTACTACTACTACTAATAATAATAATAATAATAACAATAACAATAATAATAATAATGATAATAATAATAATAATAATTCTAATAATGATGAAGATGATGATGAAAATAATAATAATGATAATGATGATGATGATAATATTATTAATTATAATAATGGGAACGCTTTTTCTGTACAATGTATATTCTCTTCCTTTTGTCATGAACTGCTTGTTACACCTACGAAATCAAACCTACTCTCACTGGTAGCATTTAATTAATATCATCCTAATAAAATTTTCTAATCTTTAAAATTCATTCTTAATTTCCTGCAAAGTATATTTTATGTTTTAACTAAGGGACATATTTCAGTTTATAATGTAGTTATATCTCTAAGCATCTCTAAAAAAATGTAAAGACCTTTGATATATCTCCTTAAAATGACACAATTTGGATTAGTTGACTTACTAACAAAAGATTTATGCACCCCAACTCAGCCATGGTCTTAGATTTAAACTTACTGTAAAAGAAGGAGGCCTTGTTAATAATTTTACAATAGGAAAACAGATTTGCTTCTAAGTTTTACTGATATTTAAGATGCACTATAAAAATGTATAAAGGCGAAAAATATACTTTAAATAAACCCCTTCTAGATGCTTATACTGCAAGTTAAACTACATTTAAAGTATTACAACTTTTTTTTTTTGAAATGATTCAACCTGAGGTGATTCAAACGTGGGCTATGGTCTTTGTAATGAATTATATATGGGTCTGGATTTGCTTCAGTCTTCTCAGTATTTCAGAAAAACGTGGTCTTTTCTCTGGATCAACGGTCCAGCAGTCCTTCATGAGCTGATAAACTGGGGCTGGAGTTTCTGCAGGGGCAGGCATGCGATATCCGTTTTCCACCTTGTCACGAGTTTCCTGAACAAGATATAACACTTTGTGAGAAACAAAAGACGAACTGACCTCCTTATCGAATAAATACCATGGAGTCAAGAATTAAGAATATTGAACAGATTACTAACGGTAACCTCTCCAGTTTAAAAAGTCAAAAACCAATCACACTTTTCTAATTTTCTCAAGCGTCAACAAAGGTGTTGAACTAATGTAATTCAAGTAGTAATGCATTTTGTGGGGCTATTTCGAATCAGAATAAGATTCCGGGAAACTGCACACCTACCCCACCCTTAACCCAACAGCTTGCTGAAAGAGAGAGATCTAAGTGCTAACTTTGGATTAAGGGAGGAATACGTGGGCACTATATCCATAGAATCATACAGGATCAGGTAGAGTAGGAAACAGAGGGGTGGCATAAGCCTAAAGGAACGAAGTGGGGGAGGTAGGGGAGACATTCGTCGTCTGCCTGCCTTTTTCTGCCCCGCACATTTTCGAACGATTTCACGTATTCTTTAAAGCCGCCTTCCAACTGATGTGTAAAGATAAAGGAGACAAGGTCAACGGCTTAACGTCATCGCCTGATGACGCGATCATTTGAACTGACAAAGGGGTTTTAGTCACAGCAAGCATGACCTAACCACATTTTAAGACCTTTGCTGTAGACAGGCACTCTTTCAACTAAGCTAAACAGGCACCTCACTGGTAGAAAACGTCTGCATCTGCACTAGTCTAAAATGTCTCAAGGTTCGGAGTATTGAGTTTAGTAGTCCTCGAACAGACTTTTTAAGTCTTCAGTGTTCCAGTGCCGTGCCTGTCAGAATGGCGGTTGAAGCCGCATAAGGCATTAAAAAGGGAAATAAAAGCATGGCAAAGTAGTTATTTGTCTTGATTTGTGTCGTAAATTATGTTGAAATATTAATGTTTCTTGTCCTTACTCTGTTTGAAAGACCAGGATATGGTGTATTTCCGTAGGAGAAGGTCTCCCATAGCAACACTCCAAAGCTCCATATGTCGCTTAGTGTAGTGTACTGGAAGTAGTTCAGGGCTTCTGGTGCAGTCCACTTTACTGGAATCTCTTTCATGTTTGAAGCTTCATATACTGAATAGAAAAAAGAAAAAGGAAAATAGAGAAAAAAGACTAAGTTTTCGCCGCCCTCCGGCATTCAGTCTTGGCTTCCTAACAATTAAGTATCTGATAAATGGAACTTCGAAACAGTAAACCACTGTCAAAAACTGTTGCCTGTTTAATCAAGGTTAAGTTCCGTAACTTGAGTGAAATCGCAGTTTCGCAAGACAGCGAAACAAACATTTGAGACGCACCCAAATACCGACTGGCCTAGAAAATAAGCGTCGTTTTTGTTTGAGGGGGCGGCTGTACAGGCTACTAAAGGCCGAGAACATGATTTTCTCCGCCATTAAGTTAGTCTCCGTTATGCCTAGCCCATTGTGCTTGCAGAATTCATTTATGTGCGTTATCTGTTCTTGTACATTTTCGCTATTACCGACTCCTTATAGAGTCCTCTTCACTTCTTTAAGGAAAGAACTTAATAAGCGTCCCCTCCTCGCCCAACCCCTCCCTCTATTTATTCAGCGTCTCCCTTTTGGTAGTCTGCTACACAGCCGTTTTTAGTGTCGTCACGCAACGCTCCTCCCCACTAGTGGGGAGGAGCGTTGCGTGACGATACTAAAAACGCCTGTGTAGCAGGCTACCCTTTTGGCAGTAATTAAAAAAAAAAAAAAAAAAATTCCAGGCATCTCTCAGTGAAATACGTTATTTCTCAGTATTTTACAAATGAAATCGTGGCTTTTCAGTTTCTGGAAATACGCCTGAGTATCAATAGCGAGTTTTTATATGTTTGTCTTGTATTGTCTGTTTGTTTGTCTGTCTATCTGATTGTCTGTTTTGTTTTTTGTCTATCTATTTGTTTGTCTTTGTTTGTTCCCTGCTTGTCCTGCTGTTTGTCTGTAATGATTTTATATATTAATGTTATTTTTATATATTGATGATATTTTAGTGATATATTTTTAATATTTTTACGTATGCTTGATTTAATCTTGTATTATATTCATTTTACTTATTTACAGTGTCCACAATTAGCTTTTAGCTAAAAACCTTGACACTTTAATAACGTTTATGTATGTATGTATGTATGTATGCATGTAAGCAGCGTCGTTTTTGAGCGACGCACGACAACCGGAAGTGAGCCTTTTTCTCTTTTAATAAACCTTGATGCTAACAAATTTTTATTATCAAGTGTCTTAACTCTTATAAGAGACGATTTGCCCAAAAATGTGTTCAAAATCGCAGCTCAAGATTGCAAAAAGTCCCCTTCCGGTTCACGTGCATCGCTCAAAAACGTCGCGTGCTCAAGTTCCCTGGTTAGTACCAATATGGACCAACCTCGTACCCAGGGCTTCTCCCATTTTCTTAGCGAAAAGCCCTGGGGAGGATCTGCATTTACCTTCCTCCACTTCGCGAGACATCCCAAAATCTGATATCTTGAGTGAATCGTCGCTACCAATCAAACAGTTCCTCGCTGCCAGATCTCGATGGATACAGTTCTTGCTCTCCAAGTACTCCATGCCAGAGGCTGCGTCAACACTAAACCTGATTAGGTTTCTGGTTTTTAGATGGGCGCCTTTCTTACGTAGATAAGAAAGGAAGTCTCCACTGGGCATAAACTCCATCACTAGAAGGTAAACATAGCATGAAAGAGTTTGTCAGTTATAAATCGACTTAGGAATTGCCTCTAGTGCAGCTCTGTACCACCTCTAAATGTACTAACAACCCCAAATGTAATACCAACCGAAAATGAAATACTCATTATTAAATATCCCTCAGTGCCGAATAAGGGACCCAAGAACACGGAATATGTGAAATGGCAGCAAATTAGACTGCTTGTTGTCAGTTTCTCTTTTAAAAAATCCCCCACAAGAAAACATGAAAAATAACAAAGAATAAATAAAAATTGGGACAAGAAGGATTGGGACAAGCCGTCTCCTCCCAGTTCCTTTCTGTTAAAACCTCTCGTTTTGCGACCAGGCTTGCTGCGATAAGTAACTTGACGGAGAAAAGGCGGACTGCTAGCAGCTGAGTACCTAAGACACGGTATAAAATATGTATTTGGCCAGTTCCTATTAGAACGGAGGCAAAAAGAGGCTTATAGAATATTTCAACTGCTTGTCTATTACTGTTATAGCCTGCGTCGCTTACCGTCTAAATCCCCGATATATTGGACTATATCGAGTTCTCTATCTACAATCATGGACAAACGTCCTTGGGACAGTAATGCAATATTCATATTTTTCTGTCATTCTGGGTTCCCTCATGAAACAGCGCATCCTTTTAGAAATTTTCCGGCAGTTTTCCCTGCCCTCACTATGTACAAAGTTAAAACTCGTGAAAAATTCTGGATACACGCGTCCAACATTTTTTGTGGGGTAAGGGGAGGGTTTGGGCCTGTGTGAATTGGAAAACGCCCAGGAATGCAAGTGTTCCAAGACTTTTGTCCATTATTGAAGGTATTGAGTGACAAGTCCGGCTGCAACGCAAGCTATTACTGTTACGGGCCAGGTACCCATTGATTACCTATAAAAACAGGCTCCCTGTCTGCGCACACGCCGATAAGCTTCACAATGTTTGGATGATCATACTGCTTCAGAATCTCTGCTTCTGCTAAAAACTTCTTCTTCACTGTTTCAGAAACACTCTCCTTGCATGATTTCACAGCCACTGGTAAATTAGAAGGCTTTAGAATTCCTTTCATGACGTCTCCAAAATGGCCCTGGCCAAGTTTATCCTTGAGAATGATGTCTTCCCGGCGCATTTCCCACTTGTCTTTTTCCTTCAAAACAGGGTTGACCAATATGGCCTGGGATTTCTTGGTCACGTAGATTTTGTTTTGCACGTGATAATCCAGTAGTTCTCTGACACTGGGGAACCCCCTGTCTTCAAAACGCACCAAGCCCTAAGAAACGACATACGTACATTGTTCAGTTACAGGCAGCCAGTACAACAGCTGAAGGAGGGTCATGAGGTTATCCCTATATTAAGATCTCTCTAGCCTGCGAAAACATCCGTTTCTCCTCGCTCTTCGACGCTGGGGACGTTTCGCGCGAAACGTCCCCAGCGGCGAAGTGCAAGGAGAAACGGATGTTTTCGCAGGCCAAGATCTCTCCTTAAGGATAACCCACCCAGTCCAGGAAAGGTTGGCCACATCACCGGGGTCTACGTCCCCTATTCTTTTCGACCAGTGGTGTGGGTGCTTTTTATGTCACAAAAGAGCCAGATAAGTGAATGTGCTGTGAGACGGGACCAAAGAAAGCCTAACCGTTTGCAGATGTCATTACAAAGGCAGCACTTTCTTCGCAGTTATTTAAAGACCCTGAGTGTTGGTCCGACCAGGGTTTGAACCCGCGACCTCCCGCTCAGCTGACCGGCGCTCTCCGAACTGAGCTAACCAGGGGGGCAGTTAGCGGCGGTTATCACAAGAAGAGAACGAGAACAATTCGAAAAAAAACGAAAAAACAAAAAACTGATGCCAAAGGAGGGAACGACAAACCAAAACGCTAAAAAGCAGTACTCACATCATCAGAGGTCTGGATGATAAAGTGTTTTAGTGCGCCTTCAAACCTCGTGGACAGAACAAATTGACCAGGTTTTGTAGAGCTTTCTCTCACCAGGTAGTCTCCGTTATTTTTAAGGCGTTCAGGTATATCTTTGCGATCAATTGTACCATGAAACCACAGCTCCTCCTGAAGAGGCAGGTTATCTTCAGGCTAAACAAATAAAACATACAAAAAAAACTCTCTTAACAGTCACCTCGCTAAAACCGACACCTGGAGTTGGTCCTTGCCGTCCCTGACTCTTAGGCCGATTTAGCAACAGAACGGGAACGTCAGTTAAAGACGGCGCGCGCAAATCCAACAACTTGCTTGACTAATGACAGAGAGGCAAATTGGGCACCGAAAGTAGAGTTTAGTCCTTTCCGCGCGCTTTCCCGTCGTCAAATGATGTTCCCGTTCTGTTGCTAAATAAGACGGACCCCCCTCTAAGATGGACCAATATTGCCAGTCCCAAAGGAGAGAGCACAGTTGTTATGGAACAATTTTGAAGACTTGTCAAAACGAGCCTAAGAATATTAGCAAACGTCGTTGATGAAGGGGTCTGGATGGAATACGAAAGCTCAGTGTAACTATCAAGAAATTGTTGGTGATAAGGACTATTTCTCTGTAATAAAGAAGTTGTTGCATGGCGGAGGGACCATTCCTTCTCGCAGGAACAAAGCGGGCGAGGCAGCTTTATTTTTTCCGCTTGGGAAGCATCCAATCTCCATCTCGCTACACGCGCCTCCACTATACGTACACTAAACTAGAAGAAGCAAATGCCAAATAGCCTCCCACGCAGACGTTCTTTTGGCTCGTCACGCAATCTAACGCGGTCTGACCATGGAACAAGTTACCATAAACATTATAGATCTTGAGCTTCAAAATGATAGTCTTGCAAGGCCCGGTCATCATGTCCAACATCAGCTGGGATTTTGTCGGACATTGGGTATACTCAAGTTAGACACTGTCCAAAGATAGATAGTCTGATCCACCGCCGTTTTAAGTGTCGTCACGCAACGCTTCTCCCCACAAACGAAAGAGCGTTGCGTGACGACACTAAAAACAGCTGTGTAGAAGACTAAACGACAGACTGTTATTTACAGGTTTGCAGATGGTAACTAAAGTTGAGTGAAACAAAAAATATATATATATAAGGGATTAAATTAAATTTTACCTCAATATATTCCCCTGTAGCACTGTCATCTGAGTCATTATCTCTTCCATTAACTTTGTCGCTAGGAGACGGGGCCCTGTAGCGAACAGGTTTTTTCTCTGCAGGGTTGGCAGACATTTCCTTTTCCAGTCTTCTCTTTTTAAACAATGTAGGTATTTTTCGCGCACTTTTTCTGAACTCGGGAGTAGATTGCCCAAATTCCTGCAATATCGAGTACACATGAGCGAAAAGCTGTTACAACATCTTTCTGTTTCCTTAACTCTGGATGGGTCTCCCAGAGGATGTTGTGAAAATTTGTTAATCGTGAAAACATGTAACTTTCTTACAAGCTAGATACCTGGTATCAGATTTACCTGACTTGCCCAGCCATAAGATGCTTGCATGAAGAAGCATGAGCACTCTAAGGGTTCCCGGTACGATCTCAAAAATATCAGACGCATTAACTTTTAGGCTCGATTTCCGCCGTCTCCCGGGTGTGGTCTTTGATCTTCCCCGAAGAGAGACGGCTGGACGCGTGACCCGTTGACCTTGTCTGTGACGTAATTGGAAAGTTGATAATTTAGGCGACAATCTTTGCCAGACGAAAATCTGCAGGCGGTAACATGATTGGCTTAAACCAACAAAGGCAATCGCACGCGTCCAGCCGCTCTTTCGGGGGATGAGTGCGGGCTCATTTTCCCGAACTGTTAGTTCATTTAAGGAGTAGTCATAGCTTTCTTTTATACGTGCACACAATAGTAAACAATGAGGTTTTTGACCAATCAGAAAATGTCTCCTGTAGGCTTTTTTCCTGTGCCAAGATTTATTGGTTTTCTTCTCACAAACAAAATAAAGTGAGATATCTAATGCACAAGAATTAACATTATAAGCAAAAATAGCAAGAAACACAAAGCACTCATGGTAGTAAATAAAATACATAACTAAATAGACTTGATAAATAAATAAAGAAAGAAAGAAAGAAAGAAAGAAAGAAAGAAAGAAAGCAGATTTACATACACAAGCACTAGCAGCATGCAAAACATATCAAGAGAAGTATAAAATAGCTACAAAAGAGAAACAATACTTAATGAGATAAAAGGTCATTAGTAAGTTTTAAGCGAGTTTTCAGTTTTCCATTTTAAAGTTGAACTTGGCGAACAAACTCATTAGATTAGTTAACTGGCTACTGTAAAGTTTTGCAGGAATTAAATTAATGTTTGACGTGCAGTGGTTGTCTACATTACTGACTTGGGCAGCTGTATTACCTACCCCAGCAGGAGGTGAGTTTGGAACTGAAAAATCTGCAAACTTTGGAGGTTGATTATTGCCCAGTCTGTCAAGTACGACAGCAATCATGTTGCACATTTTCTAAAATAGAGAATGAGAGGTTTAAGGTAAAGATGCACAGGACTATTCCCAGCAGTATGCCACAGGGTCCCCTTTTGCAGCGGCTAGCATGCCTAAGAACTGACGCAGACACAATATAACCCTCACCTCCAGATTCACAGTTCAAATTGACAACTATGTGGCCTGTATCACAGATGTTAGGTTTTGGTGTGTGTGAAGTGGCTAACATGACACAAGTTACAGCTTAACAACCAGGTCTCTGTCACAGGGCAAAATTACATTCAGGTTAAAATATTCTTAACCTAGGTTGTTTCCCAATTTTCTCTGTCTCCTAGCCCTACTTCATGAATAAGGGTCCGGTGGAAAAAGGGCACATTAAAAAATTTTGAAAATAATGCTTAAAAATTGAAATAATATTTGCTCAAAAATTGCCGAATTTTTGTGTAGATGCTTTTTTGTGTGCGCTAAACATTGTCCTGTACTTGTTTTGCTCATTTCCTCCTTATCGTTGTAGAAAAAACGTACGCAGAAAACGCGTCGGTGTTCTTTAGTTCGAAAAGAGACAACAGGCTAGGAGACAAAGGAAATTGTGAATCAACCTTGGTTAAAAAACTTTAACCTGAATTTAATTTTGACCTGTAACATCTCCACCTAACTAAACACTTGCTTTGATAAAAAAGAAAAGGAGATGACTAACAATGATAAGATGTCTTGAAAATTCTCCTCATGTGTACAATCTATGGAGATCAGTGACAAGATTATACTCGTTGATATTGGGGCTTAAATAGTTACCACAATACTCTCAAATACTAATGTAAATAACAATAAATTTAATAATGGTATTTATTATATAAACACCAATGAAATACCAGGTGAGCTTTCGCGCAAAAACTTGATATTTTCACTGGTGAAAATAACATGTTATCTTCACATGTGAAAATATCACTGTTGCTATGGCTACATAATAAATTGCACCTTTCACACCAAAAAACTGTTAAAGTGAAATGGTTTGGTACTTCATTGGTGATTATATAATAAAAAGAACATTACATGGCCGCTTGGAGATATGAAATTTCTCGTCTCGTGTTAAAAATTAATATTTCACTCATTCGCTGCGAAATATTTTTCAACACTTGAAGAGAAATTTTGTTTCTCCACGCGTCCATGTAATATCCTCTTTATACTAACAAAATATGACACACGTACCTCTAACTTAGTTTTTTTGCACTTTAGATCTTCCACATGCCAGCTTAGAACAGCTACATTCTGCTCCTTTTGAATGATGCTATCAAACCACAAAAATAAAGCAAATGTTATACAACAAACTTCAATAGTATTGAAGACTGAAGCATTGTCTAACCTTGGAAGTGTTAATTACTAGCACAGAAGCTAGTCGTGCAAACTAAGTCACAAAGGAAACATATTCATATTTAGAAACAGAACAATGCAGTAAAAAATCCATGTTATTATATTAACCAGGTGACTTTTAGCAAGCATCATTGGCTAAGGTGCTGAAGTCAGGACTTCTTCAAAAAACCAATTATAAAAGAGGGCAACAACAGCAGTCTGCATGGACAGTCTTTGTCCCCCAACAGATGAGAAAATACCCTTTCTTCTCCAATTTATATTTTCCAGGATAATATATTGTTACAGAACATTATTATAGGATGAGGAGCATTGATCCCTTTTACTTAGTTATCTTAGCAACTATATGCATTTCTAAAACATTTCTAAAACATGTTCTTACTCACTTGAGATGATCTAGGGCCAATACAACATATATAAGTCCAAGTTGTTAAGCTTACCCAAAACCCATTATCAATTGTGTAATTGCTAAAGCAAAGGTTTAAATTTTGTTGTTGTGTGTATTTTGTATTCCTTGCTATTTAGCAGCAAGATGTATTTTTTAAAGTTTTTTACTTGTACCTTAAGTGGTCTTCATTTGTTTGTTTTTCCCCTTGAAGTTTATTGTTTTCTTGCTCATGTTCCTTTTGCTAGAAAATGTACAATCAGTCAAGATAATGCTAGATAATGTACAATCAGTCAAGGTTCAAAAAAATCCTCTGGTCAGTATCATACAGTGGAACCTCGATATAGCCTGATGAACAGCAAGGGACAAGCAAAATGTGTCCACTATAATGAGTTTTATTATATTGAGATTCTTTTCCATCTTATGTCAATATTACTACTTCATTATATATCTGGGTTTGTACAGGAGGCAGCGTAGCTGAGTGGTTAGGGTGCTGGAGTTACAAGTCGGAGGCCCCGAGTTCGAGTCCTGCCCTGACCGAGGCCATGCCAGGGTAAATTCCGACAAGCGACATGGCCCAAAAAGTAGCGACAGCACGTAAAATGAAATCACGACAAGAGACAACCTCCCTCGGCCAAATTGTGACAGTGACGGCAAAGCCGACAATAAGCGACAAGCATTTATAAACACCGACACGAGACGTTTTAAAATTCAGATGGGCAACCTGGGACACCCCCCCCCCTGGCAGGGCCTCCTGACTGCTAGCTGGAGTAGTGTTCTCAGTCATCCAGGCCACGTTCAAATCCTCGACCATGGTTATAAATAGCCAACTAGTGGGATTCTTAACCCCATCATGTTTGATTTCAATTATTTGTTTCAGGTGTTAACTCCACCCCACTAGCACTACTTCTGCAAATACTGCAAAGGGTAAATAACAGAAATTTATTTTATATCAAGGTTCCAAAAATTTTGGTAACACTTTGGTAAAGCTGCACTTTTGAGGTAGATCTAAGCTTATTTGCATATACCCGCTAGACTTTTCTCTTGTTTTTAAGCTTCAAAACAGTGAGAAATTCCAGTAATGCGACAGCTATATGCATACGTTGCAGATGAAACCACCTTGGTGTGATTTTATCATCAACTATTTACAGTGTGGAGAAAATATGTATGCATTGATACTATTTGGGCCTAAAATATTACAAAAAGGAAAGAAACATCCACATTCTGTATTACTGTGAAACTCACAAAACTGTGAATACCAGAAGTATTCATGGGATGTTATTGTGTTGCGAAGAGAAAGCCAATAAGGCGTGAGAAACCTAAACCGGAAACAGCAACAGTAGTCAGTTTGTGGTTTTGTGGTTGGCTCGCATGTCCTTAACTTCACTGTGATTGGTCACTACACAATCAACATTCCTGAAATTTTTCAGCCGTTCACAGTTTTCTGAGTTTGACAGTAAAACTCACTTTAGCTTCAAGCTGCTTTTCGATGGTTTCAATTTCCTTGGTAAGATAATTTCTCCTAGGAGAAAGGCAGTACAAATTAGAAACCCACAAGTAAAACAGTCAAAGTTTCATAAGCAATCAATCAAAATGTGAAGATTCAGTGGTCACTTACAAGAATCCAACCACAGAGGGTCCCAACACATATACTTTTTGAAGGTGAATTTACTGCATGCAATTTCTAATAAGTTGCTATAATCATATTGAGCTCTACTGTTCTCACTAAAAGTTCCTTAGAAGTAGCATAGTACATATAGTGAACATAGAGATCAGACCATGCGTTGAGTGGTCGCTTACTAGAGGGTAAAAACAATGGAAAAATTGTCTCTTCAAAAAGTGGTCCTGGTTGCTTATGAGAGTTGACCATTTACGCAAGCTTGCTACAATAGTGATTTGACTAGGAAAATATTATAATTTTCATAGGGGTTTGGGATAGGTGTTCCCGTATGGGAGGTGGTTATGGCACTTTTAATAGGGGAGGTGATCGCACATATGCATGAAGGTTCAACTGGATTGAACTTTTAGAAAATTAATATTAGCATATGGTTAACAAGTGCATGAGTGAAACTATGGATAACTACCGGTAGTCAGAATAAGGGACACAATGAAAAAGCAAATTCAAGAATCAAAACACACCTGTATTCAAGTTTCTCCATAGTCAAATCGTTCAACACTAATTCATCAGCTGTTACCCCTGTTGATGTCAGTTGAAGAAGAGACGGATCAAAGATGAATGCTAGAGCTGGTTTTTGATTCTGTCTGCAAGAAAATAAAGGAGAAAAAAGATGAAACAACAATCTTGTGGTCAATTTCTACAGTTATGGACCAAAAAGTAGCAGCAGTGCAACAATGATTTAAAGTCAAGTGAGAGTTAGTTCGGATCGGACAAGCCTGAGGTGCCGCCCAGAAAAAGGGTTTCAGCACTTTCAGCACTGTTTTGCAGACTGACTTGAACAGAAGTTTAGTTTCTTCTGTGGCACAGGTTATATAAGGGACAGAGGTACTTAAATTTACTTAGACCTCAAGTGAATATTTTTTGAAAGTGTCAAACTACAGCAGTCATGGGTATGGAAATGTGAATGAATATGAATGTTTATTTCAACAAATCTGGACAAACTTGTTCTGTGAAGATAATCTGCCCTATAACTGCTGTCTTATAATTATTAAAAAAGTATGTGACACTGACTGTAGCGCATTATTAATTACTAGCAAACATCTAGGGTAGTAAAAACTCATGTTTCTGGGGATCATAGACTGCAAAACAGTGCGTATTTTTACATGTTCACGTACGTGTGAAAAGTCAAACAAAAGGTCTAGAGCTAAGCTGAAAACTGAGAGCCAGACTGGGAGAGACACTACAAATACAGACTGTCCATTTTACATACACTATATTTGTTTGATCTCACCCACTTCTCCCAGCCATGGGCAATTCCTATTGGCTAAATGTTGATGCAAGCTACAAGCTGTCAAGTTATGTTTCCAACAAGTCATTCACGATGTTCCCTACTGTGATGAAGTCATTATCTGTTGGCATGTCCCGTTTTTCTCTCATTGGCAAAAGCGTCACAGCACAGTTTCTAATTAGCCAGGCAAGAAAACTCTTGTGGACAAAGGTTCTCCTTCGTTGAGGACAACGAAAAGTTTATTTATCAGAAGGTCGGCCAACTTTGGTAATGTTTCACCTTTTTTATAGTAGGGGCAACAAACATACTTTCAGTGCTTATAATCCAGCCACTCTTTAAATTGCCGAACTGTCCTTTGAAACAACAGCTGCACATTCTACAATTATCTGCAGCACTTGGCTTGGCTTTCTCCCTCTTTGAGGAGCAGGAACAGGCTTTGTTGGCATACTGCCACTTCTGCTCATTTTGGAACTTCCAGAAAACACTATATACATTGCACACAGAAACAATGCTCAAGACTGGATACAGCATTCAACACAAGATTTGAAGCCACTGGGTGTATCAAATTTACAAAGAGGGAGGAGTTGTGAATAGATTTTTGACAGCTTGACAACATTTTTGAATCCCCTGGTCAGAACAAACTCATTGTATGGAAAACGGACAGTCAATTGCCCATAGGGCCTCACTCTTACACTACACTGGACCAACTTTGAGAAAAAACCTGACCGTTTTGCAGTCTGGGGGGATCATTAACCTTTTTCCATCCATATTTTTTCACCAAGGTGTATGTATTAATACCATCCATAAAATACCTGTTGTTATTGATAAAGTTTGCATACTCTTGGTCTCTTTTTACTTCCGTGACACTGGCCTGTACTGCTTGGCTTGATGACATATACTCTTCTCGGCAACAGTTTGTAAGATGAAAAACATCCTGCAGCACATCTTTCCTAAATTAATGAAACAAAAAACTACAGTCAGTTCTCTCTAAGATAAATGCTATTGCAGGCACCAACACTAATAGCGTGTCTCATCAGAAAGGTGTGCGCCTAAAGTAATTATAGAGAGAAGTCAAAGAAAAATGACTGAAAAAGTGCAGAAGAACCAAAACATCCTGCAAAAGACGTTTCCCAAATCCAACAACAAAATATAATCAGTTCTCTCTAAGATGGACACTAGGCTGATTTAGCAACAGAACAGGAACGTCAATTGACGACAGCGCACGCAAAGCAAACAGCTGGCTTGACCAAAAGTAGAGCGGCAAATTGGGCACCGGAAGTCAAGTTTAGTCCTTTCCGCGCACTTTACCGTTGTCAAATGACATTTCTGTTCTGTTGCTAAATAAGCTTACTATTGCAGGCACCAACACTGATAGCCTGTCTCATCACAAAGGTGTCCACCTTTATAGAGAGAACTCAAAGAAAATGACTGAAAACCTGCAGGCACCAACTCTACAAGAGCTGGAAATAAGTCCCATCTGGTTAAATTCTCAGGATAAGAAGATTTTCTGGTTGCGTGAGTAACTTTATTTTATAACCCTTAAGTCCCAAAAGCAATTTTCTTCTTACTGTATCAAGCGGAAAAGGTTAAAAAATTAATCAAATGATCACTTAAGAGAAAATGCTTTGATCTTTTAACAAATTCTCTCAACTTGTTCTATGGAAAATGTATGGAGATCAGTCCGGAGAATTTGAATGTGGATCTTGGGGCTTAAAGGGTTAAGAGTGACCATCATCAATTTTCTCCTAACAATAGCAATGCATAATCAAGCGGAAGAGGTTATGAGAATTATTAAGATGATCACCTACATGTAAGAGAGAATTCTGTGATCTTTTATCAAATTCTCTTGCCTAAGTCTTGAAGTAAATGTAACGAAATTATTTTGGAGAATTTGAATCTGGATATTAGGCACTCTTAAGATTTAACCCTTCAAATGCGGCAGGATTAGCTCAGGCGGAAGAGCACTTGACTGCAGAGCAGGAGGTCACAGATTTGGTTCCCGGGGCCGGGTCAATACTCAAGGTCTTAAAATAACTGAGAAATGAAGGTACTCCCTTTGCCCTGCAAACCGGTAGTAGACCTTCGCGTGGCTTGGATGACCACTTAGAATGGCAGTCCCGTCTCCAGTAGGAGACGTAAAAAAAATAGTGTTGTCAATTAGCACTTTCATGCTAAATACATTGACACTCAAATAAAGTGCTTTTATTTTTTAGAGCTTAAAGAGTGAAGCTTACAATGCCGAACAGGCAAGGGTCTACATAAGTCATCAATCAAGTTGCTAAACCATTAACTAAATATAAGCAAGCAATGGCTCTGAGCAAGAAAAAAGGGGAGAGCTGGTTGTTCAAAAGACAAGCTAGAATTCATGTCTCTTAGCCCTGTCTAAGTGAGGTGTTTGTAAAATATACTTTTACAGCTTGTGAGGTGTCTAACGAGGAACTTAGTTCACTGTATCCCCTAACTTTATGGCTCTTAGTCTCAGCATAAAAAATATGGACCCAATAAAAGCTTTTACTGTTAAGACTCAAAAAACTGTGAACACCAGAACCTTTTCTGGAATGTTATGTTATGGTTTTGTAATTGTATTGGAAGCAGAAATCCAATCAGTGCAACAAAACTGCAAAGCTGCAAGCAATAACTGAAATAATTATTAGTCTTCAGGACTGACTAGTACGAGTGGCTTTTGTGGCTTGTTACATAATTTATGCCAGTTAAAACTTACCATTCCTCCACATACTCTTCTTGCAAATATTGTAAAGAATTTAACATTGTAGGAACAAAAACATCGTTATAGAATCCTTGGTGGCAATTTCCTGATTTCAGGGCTAGCACATAATCATTATGATTATGATGAAGTTTCATAGTCGTTTTCACATATTTATCTTTTGAACGCTCCCAGTCTTTGCCATTTAATTTATCCTTTGCACGAACTTCCTCATATTTTCTTTTCCCAGTCTCAGATTCCTTCGCATTGTCTTGGTAAGTTTTTCTTAGTCTGTCAATTTCATCAGATTCCTGTTTGCAGCCACTATCAACTCTAAACTTTTCAATCCTGTACACTTTCAATAAGTTTCTCTTGTCCTCAATAAGCTGGTCCAGTCTTTTTAATGTAGTAGAATTCAAAATGTTGGTAAATTCTGTAATCAACTTGGCCTTTGTTTCACTTTCTGCAATATATGTGCCCCAAGCCTGGTAAAAAAATGAGATAACAGCCCACTGAAATAAACTTACATGTGTAATATTTCTGTTCATTAATACATTATTACATATTCACACTGAAAACAGGTTCTGAGCAAGTAAAATAAAACATATAAAATATACTTTTTACAAGACCAATAAATTATGCCCCTTGCCCCAGACCTCGACGTATTTATAAATTAGCATAATAAATACCTTGTGCTGTGTTCTCAAATAATGTACTTACTGAAATAAATATTAATATTAGTTTAGTTAGGAATAAAATTCCCAGCCTTATATCAACAAGCTACAGTTCTATATATAACCCATATATTGAATGATATTAGTAAACAGCTGCCACAAAATTGCATGTCAGAGCAGGGACTATCAGAATTGGCAAGTCTACAACCTCAACATGAGATCATAAATTAAAATAAAAAACTCTGTTTTATGCATTTTCTGCAGCCTACAACAGGCAGATATACAGCAGTACCATCATACTGCGAAAAAGGTTGAAGGAAATTTTGATACATGTGTTCCACAATTTCTGAAAGTTGGTGTATTAGAATACAAGATGAATAATTATTCTTTTTTCATATTTATTTTATTTTTTTAAATAGACAACCTGAAAAAAGAATTGGACAAGGGAAAGCTTAGTTCAATCACATAAAAATACATGTATATCCTGTAAGTATTGTACAATACAAAAATTGCATTTTCTGGGTGAACATTTCATTTTCTTCAACAAATATCAACTAGCCCACGAATTTCGAGAAAGTTATCTACTGTTGCAATACTGGTTGGCTTAACCTTCAAAAATGATAAATTTGCATTGCAAGTCCTACATTGTCAGGGAAGTCAAATACCAAATAATTTTATAACTACTATATAAATAAACTAATATGTTATTATAATAAAACAAAGTTTTGAAATAAATGTAGTTGGGGCTGATGACAGAGAGTATAAAAAGACGAAACAAATAACCTTAAGATAAAATGGAACACTGCCGGGTTTTAACAGAAAACAAGACATAACATTCGGCATCGGAGAGCCAAAGAATGTGATGAACGCAATTAAAATGAAAACAAGCTTACTGCGAACTGCTGCCGCATAATATCACACAATACATAAAAATACACAATAATAAAACAATAACCAAATAAGAAAAATTTCGTTAAAACGAAACTGCCATGATTTTATACTTAGCAAGATTTCTTAACGATTTCCGATAGATACGAAATCAAATTGAAGAATCAATGATCAAGCCCACCACACCGGTCGATTATCTCCGAACTAAACATATAGAAACATAAAGTTTAAAGGACCGAAAACTTTACCTTTCTTATGGGGCTTTCTTTCTCGTTGTCGTTGATAACCTTAGAAGCAACCGTGTTTATTCTGGTCAAAGCTGAAGCATAATCAAGTTCGACTTTAGCTCGTTTGGTGAGATATTCTCTGACATGCTCCAAATGTTTCAGTTCTCCTTCGATGTGAGTCAAGATCGCCTCGTGTCCTGTCTTAGAGGACAAATCCACTGAAAATCGCAAATGCTGCCTATCGAAACTCATGGTAAAAATTTGCAGCAACGCCCCACAGGCAAGTCTTTCGACAAAAGAACAATTCCAATTCACATCCTGTTAAATAATTTCTGTCATCTCGGGCTTCTTCTAGTGTGAAACGAGCTTCCGCCTTCACAGACATGTTTACAAAGCATTGTGGGATAAAAAGTAGCCGCGCCTTTCGCACAGGATACCCATTCACAGTCGCCACTGATTTCCGTGATTGTCATGAGATTGCATGGCGGTCGCGGTCCACTGCCTCTGCTATTTCGTTGAATTACCTTACTTTTGGTATTTTGCCTCAAAACTGTCAGAAGCGGTTTTTTGAGCGAATATGAAGGATTTTGAGTTCGCCGTTTTACTAATCGGCAGGTAATCGGCGAACTCAAAATCCTTCAAAATCCTTTTTCCTATATAAGGGGTTCCCAAAGTCAATTTTCCGAAAATATCTGTTCGGAAGACGATTTCAGATCTAGAATTTTCGGAGCATTTGTTGTATAATTTCTTGCTTGCCTGCCTCTCCTAGGATTTTCGAACATCTAAAAAATGGATAATTGCCCATTTTTTAACGGATTTTTACCCTGAAGGTCACCTAGAATTTTCGGGAGCCTTTTTTCTGGCTGAAATTTTCGAAAAGGTCAGTTTTGATCCCTATAATTTTCGGATCACTAGACTGCCGTTTGAATACCAAAATACGTTTAACATGCTTTGTTTAAGTGGTTTTGAAATATATTCTCGTTGGGTGCCCCTGCTTTATTAGAGACTGCTGCCATTGATAAACGCAGTTCGGTGGCACTTACTTGAGCGCTAGAAGCGTGTCAATACTGAGCCCAGGTCCTGCGCCCAAATCCCCAAAACTTTTCTGTCTCAGAAAATTCTGCTCGATTAAATTTCGAGTTCCCCGCTAAGAGAGCCTCTTTTCCCTGAAAAACGGCTTCTGTTAGCAGGGAAGACGTCGGGATTCGGGATTTTATATTAGCGATCTTTAGCAGGAGCCCATGTTGTCCGTGATGATATGAGAGGAACAGGAGCTAGATTCGGGATAATAATAATGATGAAAAAAGCACGACTGTTTTTTTTTATGTCTGTCTTCGCCAGTATAAGACAAATGATCTTGGACTAACGGTTTTTGAGGTAATTTTCAAAACTTAACTCAGTGGTCGAGACCTGCTGGTTAAAGTCGTCGGGTGTACGGGGAACGGGGGGAAATTTTGGCCGAGGCCCGAAGGGTTTGCAAAACGTAAACCCTTTTAGTCTGATAGGGATACCGACTGAGCTTGTGCATTGTTCTACACAAGACATAATACAAGCCCAGGATTCAGATCACCGGAGATTGAGAGTAGTCAAGAGACTAACATTTGCGGACCTTGAAAATACATAGACATCATCTTGACCATAGTATCAGCGATCCAAGCCAACTGAACCTCGGCCAGAATCCATCGTGAGTGACTTTTCTATTTGCCCCTTTTATAGCAATGGGCAGGATTAGCTCAGTCGGTAGAGCACTTGACTGCAATGAGAGAGGGAGGTCGCGGGTTCGATTCCCGGCGGGGCCGGACCATATAAATACTCAGGGTCTTAAATGATAACTGAGAAATGGAGTTACTCCCTTTGCACTGCAAGCGGCTGGATGGACCTTCGCGTGGCTCGGATATGACCACGTAAAATGGCGGTCCCGTCTCCAGTTGGAGTCGTAAAATTAGTGTCCCTAATTAGTACTTTCGTGCTAAATACATTGACACTCAAATAAAGCGCATGATAATCGGATTTTCAGCACAAAATTACTAATATGTTTCATCTTAGTTCAGATAGGAGACGTATTTTCGTCGGGAAGGAGCTCAGAGTACCGGAGCACCTCAGGCCGGTCTCGCGACTCTTTCCGAAATCCGCTTGGTACGGTTGTTTTTGAAGATTTCGGCCTGGCAGAAAAATAAAGAAGTAAGGAGAGTGCAAAGGTAAGCAGTTTGTGTTTACTCTATGTCAATTTAGTTTAGTCATTTCCCCTTTAAACTCCAACTCGATATCATCATGAACGTTACCAACGTTACGTTCAATTCGAGAAACGGTGACGTACTTTCGCTAACATATACTGGGCTGGGAGACCGTCTTCCAGGAAGCCAGGATGCAGTGACGGTTGACATTAAGCTGAATGTGGTTACTATATATTTTGCGTTACATTCACATGCACGGTTCAGTATTTTTTTTTAAAAAACAAAAAAAATCAGCGTTTATGGCGATCATGAACGGCAGGATCAACAGCTATCATCAATTGACTATACCCCTTTCCATTGCTCTCAAAAGTACGACTGCCCGTTAGTAAACACTACCTGTTACAGGATCTGAATCCTAAAAGTCCCTTCTTTTTTACCAAAAATATGCAAGCCCTTAGGACGGTGAGCCAGAGGATAAAAAGGTTTTAAAAATCTATTAAAAAACAATAGTATAGCGTGGGGTGATATCGAACGCTTAATAATCCGATTAGAAATGAGATCTACGCATACAATATATAAATTTTATGCATTTTTTTTAAGAAAAAAGAAACAGAAAACCAAAAACTTTGTAATCAAACTTTATTCAATTCATTGTAAATATAGCTTTTTTTTTACACAATTCCACTCTCCTGTACATCGTGATAAAAATATCCAAATAAATATCCATCTTAGTTATACAGAGCTACCGTATATTGACAACTATGGATGAGTATAATCAATGCTTGAAAAAAAGCGGCGGAAATCACCGAACTCTAGCTGTTAAAGGTAACCTGTTTTATACATATTGGTGGAAGATTACTCAGTTGGCATCTCAATAGTATAACAAAGATTCTGAGTAGACTGAAATCATTTCAAATTTATTTTCTCGGCCGAACCTCAAAATCATCTGCCTTCTACTTTGTTAAAACCGATATGTAACAAGTGTCTGCAATACTATCAACAGGCCGTTACTCTACCATTTATATATCTGTCTACTCATAATTATTCCCTTTTAATAAGAGGAAAGGTTAACAAAACAGTTTTCTGTTACAATTATTCTACAATTATTCTACAATTCATGTAGAATAAAAACAATCCCTCCTCTATTTGCCAAAAAAAAAAGAAGACTACACACAAACGCAAGGATTAAAAAAACGTGAAAGGAAACAAGCGGTCGTGCGTGTACGCTTGATTTTTTTTATAAGGTTAACGCAACAATAGGAAAATTATTGGCTTAAAACACTACCAATATTAAAATACAATATAAATAAAGAAAAAATAATATCGACATTATCTCACTCAATTGTTTGTTAAAATTGTGTGGTTTGTTATGTTAACGATAGAAGGTCAAAGAAAGCAAAAAGGTCGCAGGCCAATTAACGATAACCCAAAAGGAAGCTAATCGAAATATGACAAATTAAAATGCACACTAAGAATTTAAATATGGCGTGCTCTTCAAGCCTTCCCCATGTTCACATGAATTGCACGAACAAATTTTACTGTGTTTGAGCTCTTGTTCGTCTTTTCCGCCTGTTCGTAAGTATCGACATCTCCGGAGTTCTTCGAGTGTTGTCGTTCTTTGTTTCGGCTCAGAATCGGAGCGCTCCCTCGATAATAAAAATTCCATTGGGTCTTTTCCCGCGAGACTTGATGTTCTGTTCCTCGCCGGTCCTATATTCCATGATTGTAGCACTTCATTCATAGTTACTTTAGGTAACTCCATGACTGGGACCAGATCCTCTGAACTTCCCCTGGCGGAATCGTCGTTTTGCCCGTGGCGCGCAGCGGGAGAAGGAATCGGTGTAACCTTTTTCGGAGTTTTCAATTTTCTTTCAATTCCAGAATCTTTAGGTTTCGGACTGATATTTAAGTATCTCCTTCCACCCTTCGAAGGAGATTCATCAGTCATTTGTTTCAGCGGTGATCCGGGTGAAACTCTTCTTCGTGTTCGCTCTTCGTGCCCTCCGCTATGTTTTGAATGCAGAAGCGCGTGATGAACCTGTGGTTTTAACTTCTCCTCTTTTTTTACTATTTCCTTGGACTTGCTGATTCCTTTAACACTGACTGAATTTCTTGAAAGTCTATCTGTATCTTTTGGGGTATACTTAGGTAGACCAGAGTCTTGAACTCGAGACATGCCATGTCCTGAAATAACACCCCTGAATTGTTCATTGCCCGAGGATGTTGCCCGAAAGGATTGATCTCGCGCCCTCAAAGACCCAGCTGTAACTGTGACTTTCTTTGGCTGTGTTTTACCGCCAGACATGTTTCCAGAAACTGTAGAAACGTGTTCTCGCTCACGGGCTTTGCTAGCTGGAGCGAGACCTTCGCGTGTTATGATGACGCTCTTTTTGTGACGCTGCTGATATCGATAATCTAACACATTTTCTTTGTTAGGCACGTACTGATCCGTGATGAGATGACCCGGCTCAACTTGTCGTGGATTTGGTTTCACGCGAAGCAAAACAGACGGCGTGTTGTTTTTGTTTACAGCTTCCCAATTTTTATCCTTTAAAATTTTGTTGTCAGACGAATTGTCTCCACTCGGAAGGGGGTCAGTTTTTTCTCTGGCCACGTTTCCTCTTGAAGGAAAAAATATTGCCTTTTTGATCGATTCCCGTGGCGAAGTTACAGAAATCTGTGGCAATCGTGACATTGTTTTCAAGCTCATCTTGGGTACAGCTTTGGTGGTCCTAAAAACAATGACATAAGTATTGTGAGAAATCGCCGTCTAAATCAACTCATACAAAGCCTGCCAGAAGAAGTTCAATCCATTTTCTTCCCTTTTTTTTAAATGGTTTTTATAGGATCTTAGTTCATTTTTAGCGGATATGACTAATCGAGTAAACATTCGATTATTTTAGCAGCTTCTCGAATGTTTCCGCTGGCCTAATAAGGTCACAGCAAGCAATTACACCCATGTCATGTCAACAAAATAGCTGTGAGTTCCATTTGGCTCACGTATCACGCTTCAATCAAGTAATTAAGATTGTATTTGTAATACCTTCGGGTAAACATGTAGCATTCGATCAAGTGAAAAATTTGACTCAGCGGGGGGTTCGTTCTAACGAAAACTGAAAACTGAAAAACTGAAAACTCAGTGTCACAGGCCTAGAAATGTAAATTAGTTCCATCTCGCCGAAAATTTGGAGTGTAAACAAAAAGTAAACAAAACAAAGAGAAGTCACATGGTCCCGGGGGGGAGGGGCACTTGGGTCCCATTCTAGTGATCTCTAGTAACTCTATTGAAAATGCGTCCCCGTTATAGTCAATCCAGTCGTGAAAATACGGACCCATCCAGCGGCACATCCCCATCTTGTAAGGAAGTATACCCCCCGGCACATGGTCTACATTGACCGTGACACATGAAACTGCAAACAATATTTATGCTGAAAAACTGATTACAGTATAAGGCTGGGAAAAGTGGAGCACTGAAAGAGAAAAGTGTGTAACATGTTCTCCTAAAGTCGTTCCCAGGGTCCTCTCCGCCTAGTCCAAGCCCTCTGACAAACAGATCACTGTTGCAGTTCAAAGCAAAAAAGGCTGCTTAATCTAAAACCTCTAAGTCTCTTTGGAATGGTTTACGAATTGTACACTGAATTAACAAAGCAGAGCACCATGCAAAATACACTCTGTTTGTCCTCCCCCCAAATTTTCACAAGTATCTTGTTCCGGTGCTCTTGGCCGGTATGCGCTGGAATGCGGTAGTCCGGCGCCCCCAAACAAGTTACCGGTATGCAAAATTTGAAAAATTTGAAAACTTTGAAAAATGAATAATTCAACAAGCGCGGAGCCTTCAACGGGTGAATAAAAATAGAAATGTGGTGATTGAATGAAACCCAAATGTTTGAATTCTTAAAAATTTCGGCGACTGACAGATCTTTGTTACGAAACAGATAACAGTCCAAACAAGCTGAGACGTACAGCATTTTAAAAACGTACTGCTGACAAAAACAAACAAGCAAACTTGCCCGCGCCATTTTAAAACTCGAATTACGTGCTTTACTGATTAGTTCTGACTAAAAGTATTGACCAGAGTATTTTTTTAAGTTCACTTTAATTCACAGTATCAACCGGGAACTGCCGCGTCTAATCGGCATGGCTCTCAAGATTGCCTTTAAAAAGAGAAGTTAACTTTTATTTCAATTAAATCGTGTAGCTTGAACTCCGAATTGTGAACCTTTTTGCGAAGACCGTGGAGTGAAGACTTTCAAATGAAATGGTGATCTGGTTCATGATACCTACAGTACTAAAATAACAGACCATGAAGTGCTTAATATTACTTACGGTTTTCCTTGATTCAGTTTAGCCGGATTCCTCTTGACCCACTTTAATTTTCAGTGAGAATACTGATTGAACCAGCAAGGATTAGCAGTCAAATGGATATGAGTCGTTTTCCAAGAAGGGTGGCGTGGGTGACGTAATTTTGCATGGGTGACCGTGGCGGAAGGGTGTGAGGCTATATGCATAACTGTTCTCTCTAGTTTCGGCGGAAGTGGGATCAAATGTCATTTTTTTCGGTCGCTTTACAAAAAGCGCCGATTAAGCGGTAATCCCTTCTTTTATTAAAGCGGCGTTCAGTAAATATAACGGGCTTTAAAAGCATTCATAATTTGGCTTGCCGCTGCGAACAGCCGCCAGCGTCATTTAATTTCCGACCGGGAAGACCAGGAGATAGCTAACAGAAGAGTAATTTCGGGATCCGGGAAAACACAGCCTTTTTCCAGGCGTGCAGGTGGTAACATACACTTTATTACGCGGGTGACTCCTCTATACGGGGCTATTCTGTCGTAATACAATTAAAATATACAATATTAAAATCACATCCGAGCAAAAATATTTACATGTGTTACTAATAGAAATATATACATGAGTTATACTGTTATGGAAAATGTGATTCGATTCAGTTTAAGAAGCTAAAGTGTTTCCAAGAAGGTGGGCGGCGACTTTCCTTTTAAAGCTTGAGAATGTCTTCCGGGAGTAGGTTGTATTCTTTTTGCCCCACGGGGCGGCGCATGCGCAAAGAATAGTTAGCAGGAAAAAAACATCAAGGGGGCTGGAGTTGGGAGTGAGGGTGAAGAAACCCTCTTCTCTCCCTCTTCCTTTCTTCCTCCTTTCCCCCTCCGTTTCGTCATACTGAAGTATGAAAACCAATTTCTTTTTTGCAATGGCCTTAAAACACGCGTAAATTTGTAATATCAATTAAGAGAGAATGAGCTAGATCATTCTCTCCTGTATCAATCGAAAGAGCCAATCTAAATCTTACATTTTTAAACGGGTTTTACAGCAATTAGTATTTAAAAAAAACCGGTATTCGAGAAGGCGATAAAAAAAAAGACGAGATGCGGGATTTCGTGAAAAAGGAACAGGAATGCGGGATCCCCCATCCCCTTCCAGAACCTGTTCATATTGCCCCCTCGATCTGGATACCCCGTCAACAGATCGAGTTTTTATTTCTGACAAACTTTGTAGCTGTGCACGCGTATTTCGTGTTGTTGCGTGGCTGAAAGAAGAGTCCAGTTACTCAGTTCCCTTCGTTAACTGGGCTGACCTTAGGAAAGTACACACTCATGTTAACTTAGAAACATATAGGTCAGCCATTTCCTTCAGTCGATAATTTTGTCACCAAACGATCTTCAGGGTTATCCTCATGCCCACAGCTCAAGTACATATCACGAAAAAAAAGATCAGTACCGTGATATAAAAAGTGTTTCTCCCTTAAGATTAGCCTTCTGGAACGACGCGCGTGTGGTGGCAAACAATTTGATTATCTACTGTGGCGTCCGCGAAAAGGTCTATCTTCAAGACTTACTTCGGAAAATGGAGGAATTGCTCAGTATCTGAGTAGTTCATCGCGACAATTAAAGTTCACTTCGGTAATTTGCCAATTTAAGTGAATTTCCTGGTAATCTAATGGATCGCATCCAAGTTTAGAGAGAAAGAAAAAACCTAATCAAGTGTACAAAAAAAGCAAGAGGAGGAGCGAGTACATTTTCGATCGTTACTCTCAAATGAACAGGTTGTTTAACTATGTGCCCGTGCAAAGCCGCTTTTACTTAGGACGCAAGTCCGTTTCTGGATTCCTAAGCCACACGTAATAGAAGATAGACAAGACCCTCCTCCTCTAATTCTCATCTTTATTTAGTGAACGGAAAACCTCAGCAATCGTCATCATCAGAAGCATATATTATGCTTCTGTGATGATATTTGAGTTCCTTCTTTTGCACTAAGCATTCAATCCCTTTGATTGAGGGGTGAACCGTCTTTTGCGTGAACTGTGGTTGTGCAGAGTATCTCGTGAAACACAACCTTTGAGAAATCTTTCCCATCAACGTTTCTACAAATTTTGAATAAATAATATAGTTCTTGTTTACATTGACAGTCTTTTAGCATGCTTGATTGGCATTAAAATTTTTTCGATTCTGATTGTGTGGAATCAATGTCAAATTTAGTATTGGATCAAGATCTGAATATAGGTGCCTTTTAGTTGAATTAACTGCTTGTTGTCTCGCTTCTGCTTGGTAGTTCAGTTTACTAGATTACGTCAATATTTAAGTGCGCTTATAGAGCGTTTTCACATGACTCCACGGCGGCCATATTAGTGTTCCAAAACAATGAAACGCGGCTACATTGGGTTCTCCAGGCCAATTCTTTGGGAGTTAAACTCTGCATAGATGCTGTTCACGTGAGTGCAAATGCTCTATACTTATTAGTCCGCCCAGTCACTAAGCGTTCTCTCTTGCCCGTTGTCTGCGCGAAGTCTGGGAAAAGGTAGGCGAGTCTCTCTCGGTGACGTCATATCTCACGCTAGAGTCCAGGTTTGACCAAGCCGAAAACGCGTGGGAACGAGGCAGCTTATTAGCGTGAAAACTTTTTCTTCTTCTGCGTTACTACAGATTCCCGTACGTATCTGCAGTCCTTAACCTCTTCCATATTTGTCCCACTACCCTTCCCTTTTGCATGTGGATTCACTACAGTTGATACCATATTCCAATGCCTGCTGTTTGTGATCTGCCAAGTTTTCATCACTTGTTCCATAGAGATGTGCGGCAAGCGCTCGCTGAACTTGTTCAGTTCCTTCTCTGCCTGTTCAATTATCAGCTGTGATGTAGCCTGAAGGTCATTCCTGGCCTTGGCCCGTGTTGGTATGCGCGCTTCTTGCTTGGCAGCTGCCATAAAAATCTTGCGCTCCTGCTGGGGAGTCACAGGACAGGTTGGTGCACTTTTTTGAATTTGACAATTGCTACTTCGGCGCAACATGCGAGGCGATGAGTGAGCTGACAAACTTCCTCTTCTATCCATCTCTTCTTCATCAGACACAAGCTTGCGAAGATCAGTTTCAGACTTGCTCATGGAAAGGCTAACACTGATACCCAGAGATGAACTAGCTCTGTGCGGATGTGGTGGGGACGACACACTAGCGGGTCTTCCTACTTCGACAGTTTCTTCTTCAGATCCAATCCTGCGAAGATCCAGAGCAGACTTACTTAGAGAGCGATTTGCTCTGACGGCCAGCTGTGCATGTCTTTCCCCCGATGGTGGCTTCGGGGAGCTAAATTTACGCGTTTGCGGTGGAGATGCTAAGTTTAAACTTTGTGCTATCCCCCTGTCTGCCTCAGATCTAACTCGAGAATTTGATGGTGAATTCGTCGCTTCAATTATTGACGTAGAAACTCGCCTCACGGGAGAACTTGGTGAATAATTTTCGTCCGTGTTTGTGGTTACACCTGCATTCTTCAGAATAGACAAGCTATTTTCAGAGATTTTCCTCACTGGCACTTTTGGAGACCTCGGTGGAGATCCGGCAAGGGCCGAATGAACGTTGTCTACAGCCCTGTGATCGCCGTCAAATCTTCGGGAGCCTTTGTCCGGTGTCGTATCCCCACTGTTATTTTCAATTCTAGCGAGCTCTCCGCAAGTTTGCGATCTTTTCCTTGGGTCAATTTTAAAAGACAAATCGATTCGTTCTGATTTCTTTTTGTTGATCATAATTTCTGGGGAGTGTTTACTTTCACCTGTAATCAAGCGACTGTTTAATGGTGTGGATCCAAGGCTTTGGACAGACCTCCTTTTGTTGAGGTTTGAATTATTCTGCGACTCATTGTAATTTTTATTGTCCCCAGAAACTGAACCCACCGTATATCTTCGCCGCGGTGGAGAAGGATTTTTTATCAAACCATTACGCTGTGTATCGCTTGAGCTCCAAGAAGTCTTTCTCGCTTTCCTTGAAACGGATGTCTTAAGTTGTTCAGCAGCGCCTTGTTTATTTAAATTGTCTTTCTTTGTTTCTACTTGGTTGTTTTCAATCTCTGTTGGGGTGTGCGACGAGACTTCAGTTCCTTCATAAGTCGATGGTTGATGACTTTTTACTGTTTGTTCGTGGCTTTCTAACATAGTTGGGTTCTCTTCTTCATGAGATCCGTTTTTGCTAACACCATCATTTCCATTAGCATTAACATTAGCAAAACATAAACCGCTTTCTTGCTTGTTTTTATTATCATCCAAAGAGTTTTCCACCATCGCTTCAGCCGATTCTGTCTTGGATTTGTCTTCCAATTCAGCCCAAGTTGGGTCGTCTAACTTTCTTTGCATGTTTTCGTTGTACGCATCGTCATCAAAGCTCGTAACATGAATTGATGGCGTTGAAATATTCATCTGCTGTAATACTCTGCAGAACTGAGGCGAATTAACCTTAAGACAGTTTGCGAAAGCTGCCATTTCGTTTTCGTCGTATACTGCACAAATGAGATCGACCCGTCCGAAACTCTTAACTTCCCTTAAACCACTTCAACACTCTTTCTGTGCTCTTGTGTCCTCCTACAAGGAACTACACATACAGCTCACACGCATGCCGCTATTTTCGACTATGCTTTCGCAAATGATGCATGGTAGTTCATTGGGGCTTTCTTCTTAATGAGCTGTGAACAAAACCTATTGTAATATGCGACCCAATATAACGGTTACTTTCACAAAAGCAATTGATTGTGACACATTTTGTGTTTATTTCAGGAATTAACGAATGTGGTTTCCCACTCACTACGTGCTTGTGTTTTAGAGCGTATTACGTCGATACGCTTTTCAAACTGCTGGCGTTTTAGTAGTGATGATTATCAAATTGGAAACTACGTCATAATTTTGAGATATTTTTAAAAGAAACGGCCATTGGATTAGAGGTGAAAACAATAAACAAAAAGAACTAAATCATTATGTGAGAAACTCCTTTGTTAGAGTTGAACTCAGTTGAAAAAATTTACATCAACCGCTCTGATCTAAGGACACTTCGCCCAGCATTATTTGTTACAAACTTGGGGGTTTCCTTTCAAAGAAACATTAAAAAGAATTACGCTTGCTTTTCCTGTTGAGAGAAAATAGACCAAAACGGTACGGAATTAAACAAGACGGCCACCCATTCGGATTTCTATGGCAATGTATTGTCAATAAAATCTCATTGCTCATTCATTCTTTATTGCCTGTCAAAGAAAATCAATAAAACAAATTGGCAATAAAAAATATTTGACAATGCCTCGCTCAGCATTATTACAACGCCGACTAAGCCTAAGCTACACAGAACACACGCTATTGACCTCACAGTCACCTCACCTCAGCGATCCTCTTCGCGCCTCGTGGCACATAAGGCTTTCACAGAGTGCTTCCACCTATCTCGGTTAGCTGCAACGGTCTTTACTTCCTCCCACGATGTTTCTACACGCTATTCAGTTTTCAATAAATGATGAATCAGTGATTTAGCATAGACTGGCAAACCACTCGATAAACTAGACATTCACAGTATATAGAGATGATATTTCAGCGTCCGATAATTCGAATACCTAAATATATAGTAGTCTTAATTAGGACACTGAGCAGCTATCCTCGCCCGGCCATCCAAGACAGTCTTAAATTCCGGATTCCATGCTGAGAGATTCCATATTCCGGGTACTGGATGCCATTAAGTGGAACTCGGGGCGCTTTCCATTCGTTAGAACTGACCGGCCAGCAGACCATTCCAATCATAATGAGAATTTCACTTTTACTCAAAACTATCCAAAACTATCCAACCAATAGCATACTCGAAGGAGATGGCGTTCCAACAAAAACTCTTGGAAAAAAGCATTTTTCATTGTCAAAATGACTGGTCGGGCTATGATCCGGCCGGCCAGTTCTGACTTTTTGAAAGAGCCCTTAGATTCCGGACTCCAATCTTAAGCGGGCTGCCGGATTTCTTTTGAACCTAGGATTCTGGTTTCCAAAAGCAAAAAATTTCCCAGATTTCCGAATACGGGGCACGCTACATGGGGCGAGTTACCGGTCCAATTTTTAATCCAGCGACTTTCTTTGACTCGGATCTAGTCACAAGGTTTTCCTTAGTCACATTTCCAAGGCACATCGCGAGAAATCAGATAACCTGCAACAGAAATCGTATAAAGTAAAAAAAGAGTGCGAGCAAGTCCCCAAATAAACGACCACTCAAGGGGTACGACCAAATTGGTCGTTTATTAAGGATCGAGGTGCGCGTCAAGTTTGGGACGAACAAATGTGGTCTTGTGTGTAAACGGGGTAGGCGTAAGGTAGAGTTTTAGTGAAGCCTCCGACTGGTTGACAACAAGAAAGAGTAAAAAGAAACCAACTGAGACTGCACAACTCCTTCCAGCGTCGGGGAACGCGGTATTATCCAATAGTACCTTACGGACCTTATGCACTGGTACACAGCCATGTTCCCCAGCTGGCCGCATTGGCAGTCATGGACACTGTTTTGTAGTTCAGTCAACTCTTTTTTACTGCCGATTTGGTTTGATAGACACAGGCCTGACTTGCCACAGTAGACCGCTGTTCTTTTTAGGTGCGCTTCTTTTTTGAAGAAAGCTATAATTGTTACTATCCATATTTTCTGGCTGTAAAAACAAATCAGTTTTCCAGCCACCTCTTTTGGTTACTTTTAGCAGACACCTGTTTGTTTAGCTCGAGGGCAGCGCAAGTGTCCGCTTAATACGGCTTTCATTCATGGAGCCTATAACTAGACTCCTGCCTTGTGTTTCACTTTAATACAGTGGAACCCCCTCAATCATTAGGTCACTTACTGATCATAAGAATTTTCTCGTATGACGGAGTGGCAGTATTAGCGGGGTAGGATTACATATCATCGCTGAATTTACAAAAAACATTGGCTATAAAATAAATTAGAAATAAAAAATACGCCGATGATAATAGATTACACAGAAATATTACAGTCAGCGGAATTCGTTATTTTTCTTAGGATTTCTTATCGTTTGTCTCTTGTTTGTCCTTTAGAATTAACGATGATTTTGAGTTCTGAGTGGCCGTATCAACAAGGTGATCATTTAGGAAGAGCTAAAATTTCTTGGCGGTTGGCCGCGTTGATTTTTTTTAAAAAGGAAATTATGTGGACAATTCATCAGGACAATTGAAGTGGCCGTAATTGACGCGCGCCAAACGAGAGAAACTTTCTGAACATCGGGGCTCGGGTCTTTGTTTTTGCGAATTTGATACATAACCAAAGTCTTGCAGAATAACAAAACTTTGGAAGACTCATGTACTTTAAATTTCTGAAAAAGCGAGCTATAGATACGGATTTCTCAACGCAATCCGGCAATTTATCGGAAATTAAAGAAAAAAGAACGTAGCAATTAATCTATTATTATTTTTTTTCGTAATAAATGCAGGAAATATATTCAAATTAAGCGTTAATGACGTTTTTTATCCTGGCCTGTGTTACCACTTCGCACTGAAAATGAGAAGAAAACTCCCTGAGGTGTTTGCCCGTGCGTTCATCATGACGCACTGGGCTCTGTGTGGGCGTTCTTCTACGCCATTAGTTGTTGCTGCTGGATCTCAAACGGATACGGCTCGCTACTGTGTTAGTGTCTTTCATATGATTATTAGTCTTCTCTAGTTTAAAAACAAAAAAGCATCCTTCATTTAAAAGCTTTCGCACCTGGTGTTTAGACTATATATCAAAAGAGAAGAAAATCTTCTGTGTTGCGGTGAAAATCTAGTCCTCTGTTTATCCATCAAAAAGCATTTCCCTGCTTTGCAAACAAAGCAGAATACTACTTTAGTGTCTTCTTGGTTTAAAGGTAAAAATGTTTGTTTTTATTCTTTATAAATTTTACTCAGTCGCATAATGCGCAACATGAAGTAAAGGGATTTAGTTCATTCATACTGGATTTAAACGAACTTAGAAATTAATTCGTATTTCCTCTTTTATTATATTTTATTTTTGTGGCAAACCGTGATGAATTCTCAATTTTTGTGAACAGATTTTGTTACAGTAATACTTTTAATTGATGAAATTCAAGGCACTGGGCGCTCTGACTTCACTTCCTTTTGGTGCGGCGTTTTCAATGTAGGACGTAAACACACGACGACGAATTTTTCTTTCTTTTCCTAAAATTAGAGTGTACCCCTAAAATATATAACTGCAGGCGATATCCATTTGACATTCCAAGCGAGTTTGAATAATCACGACAAAGTTTCAAAAACGCGAATTTCGGCCGAGTTTTAAACCTTCCATCGAACTAAAACTCTCTTTTGGGAGCTCGGCAATGGCGACGGCAAAGGTCAGCAGCGAGAACGTCAAGAAATAGGCAACAAAATTTTGACTTGGGTAAGGTCCCCAAGAAATTCAGTTACGCGACGTGGAATGAAGGCGACAAAGTTAAAAAAAAAATTAAAAAAAAAAACAACAACAACAACAACAACAAGAGATTTTATTTTCAATATTGAGCAGACGCCAAACTATAGGCCAAGCTTGTGGATGGATTAAAGATTTTGACCGTTCCTTTCGCATGTTGTAATGTCCGAACCGGTACTTCCGATTAAGTTCGAAGTTGATATCTCCCAAGCGGCAATTTTCTATGGTGCAATTTCTTTTTCTAGTGTTTTACACAGAAGTTTGAAGTTCTCCCTTTAACCCTTAATATCAGCACCCTTCGGATGAAAAATCTAGTTCCTCGATTATGCACTTCCCATGTTACTGACCGGTAGATTGATTGAACAATTAATGTTTCCCTCGCTCCAGCTGTCGCTAGGCAATCATTTCCTTTTTTTCTCTTAAGACTTTGCGTTCGATTTAGCAGTTTTATTTTTCTAGATGCTGGACACTCTTCGATGCCATGAATGGTTAAATTTTACATATGAAAGACCTTTCAAACCGTCAGACAAATGAAAGTTCATATACAGTAAAAACCGCGGCTAAGAACCTGTATTTTTCCAAGTTAGCCTAAACAGGTTCCTACATAAATGGTAATTAGCACAAATTCAGGCTTTTAGGTTCTTAAATACTTTCTTATTTTCTGAGGAAAAATTACATTGAAGCTAAGAGTATTTAGTGGTGCATAATCAGCTTATTCCTAGTATATAAAATCGCATGCCATTACATTGCAGTTGGAGTGTCAAGACATCTGTGTTTCCAAAGAGCATTCTGAATGTTGACCTAGCTTATTTGCCCAAGTGTACAGAATTTACAAATATATAGATAGATTTGAGAAAATAAGAACCTGTTTCATATTTTAGCCTCACAGGTTCTTAGTTGCGGGTTAGCTGTATCTTTCACATGAAGAGTTATAAGTATGACCCCAGAGCTCTTCTGTACAGAAGCGTATAAGCAATAATAAGCATAGGAAGAGGGTTTCTCTTGTCACGGGCCATTGTTGGCGAAACGCATGAGCATTGATAGACCCTTCCACGGTTTCTTCGTGACTTTTGACTTGGACAAGTTTGGGAAAATTCGTCGACACCAATGAAAAGAGCGCCTTAAAGTTAGTAACATGGCCAAATTTGAAACTGATACGTCAGAAGAGAGCAAATATATAGTTCCGCAAAGTAAAGAAAATTTACAGACGTTTTTATGGTGGGGAACAAGTATAAAATTTCGCGACTTTGAGGTGCTATGACCTCATTAGTTTTAACAAATCACTTTGAAACTTGGCAATTTTGCTAATTTTAATGCGCTCTTTCCAGTGGTGTCGACAGATTTTCACTAACTTGTCCATGTCAAAAGTTGAAAAAAACCGTGAGAGGGTGTATTTTGGGGGCATCTCTTTTAAACTGAACGCACCAGATCACATGTAACGACTGGAAAAGATTTTGTGACCAACGGTTCCAGTGAAAAACTTAGTTTTGATGGGCGTTGATGTATTCTAAGGCTCACAAACTTGGTTTCATCAGTTGATGTTACTCAAGATTTTTTTCCGTCTTAAACTGAACGTTCAAGTTTGCCGAACTTTTCTAAGGTAAATTGTCAATCAAAGAGATGTTTACTTTAATTAACAACAATACGAAAACGTCCATAAGAACAGTAATCTCAGTGCAGAAATGATAGACTAAACGTCGTCAAGCGATTACGAAAAGTGTTGTAACATAATAAAATGACCACAACATCTCATCCATCTTGTGGGACTAGTTAATAAATTCACGCTTCGTTTACCTCTGGATCCACTTACATTTCATTAACTCCTTGTCCAAGCCATTGTGTACACCAAAAACAAAACAAAGCCTGCTGGACAAAAACAATGCGAGGATCCAGAAAACAAAAGAACTAAGTTCAGTTGTTCAGTTGTTGTGCAAACTAGGACTGAAATTAGTTTTCACCTGGAATGAACTGAGAATTAAAAATTCGAATTTTTGCAAAAGGTGTTTCAGTGAAGAATGAATAGAGTCAATTGACAAAGTAAAAGTGCTTATCTGTTAATCGCAAAAAGTAAAAATCGCGTTATCAAGAAGATGCGAGAACTGGCATAGCAATTAAATGCATAACCGAGTGTAATCAGTGAAAACTGCTTTTGATGTACTCTCCTGAGATTTTTCATTGTACTATTTGGTTTCCACAGAGACAAAAAGTGTACGTCTCATGTCGTGTCCAGTTGGCGAACACCTCACTGACTTGTTGTGTTGAGCAATTGAGTTTGCAACTTTAAGTCGTTTGTTTTTGGAGAAGTATCGCAACTGGAAAAGAATCAAGTATATCGTCAACTAAAGTGAGCATTGGAAAAGTTGCCCCACGTCGGCCTTAGAGACAAAGAGCAACAATTCTCAGCCGCTGGCAGGACCGAAAAAAGCTGCACGAAGTACAGTTTTCTGACAGTCTCATCAAAATTGCGCAAGGTAAACAAAGTCGAGTGAACAATGAAGAAAATGAGAAAATACTCAGGAGCAACCGGACTGAAAGCCGTACCAAGTATTCCTACAACGTTTGTACCAAGAGGTTCTCCGCATTTTGTTGCCGCGCTCAGCGGTAGGGGTCAAGAATATCTACTACGGAAGACATCTGTTTATAAGAACGCTCCTTCTACTAATCAACTGAAAAAGCATAGCACAGTTTGCCGACCTAATCTGCCAATAATTCAGGTCACAATGGAGGAGAAAGAGGGCAAAGATGCCTGGAACGTACAGAGAAAAGTGTCGTCTTCATTTGCTGCTACACGTGTCGAACTAGGTTCTCTTGAAATAAGCGAGAGGTGTAATACAGCTTCTCAAGCGAATGAAAAACAGCGAAAGACGTCGGTAAAGGAAAGAATTGTAGTGGGTGAGACTCCACTAGGGAAAGACGTTGTTTTTCGCAGGAAAATTTCCAATACAGCGACTCCAAAAATTACTAAAGCTGAGGAGAAGGAACGGTTGTTGATGAAGTATACACCACTTAACAATGAGACAATGAATGTAGGCCAATACAACAAAAAACAAATAAAAAAATTGTACTTTAGTAGGTACAATATTTCGATGGAAGTCAGAAAAACTGCTGAACTTTTACCGTCACTGTCAAAGGAGAGTAAAACTAGGGGAACAATCCTCTCGGATTGGATTGCTCGAGGTAGAACGCAAAGCCTCAATTTTGATTCTGGAAAGGCTGAAGCAAGGAAGAAGGCCTTTCGAGGAGACCCGTCAGCAGATGCAAATTCTAGGGACCGAGCGCAAAGCTTGAACTTTGAAATACGGAGATGTGAGAGTAGTGCTGGGTCTACTAAAATAAGACAACCCAAGGACAGAAAGAAAGGATTACACGATATAACAAGAGAGTTGAGGAAACAAAACTCGCCTCATGACACAGCAGAGACAAAAGAGTCTGCAGTTAACTCCATTGGTTTGCCTTCATCGTTACTAGTTCCTTTTTCACAAAGCGCCATCGTGGTAAATACTTTTGAAGGAAAGCTCTCACCTGTACGAGACAAGCTGGACATCAAACCATCTCGCAAAGAATCTCAGGATAGAAACGCTTTTCTAACGTTTCCTTCTTTAAGGGGGACATCTTGGACAGGGGACTTATAGCTAAACTTTAGTTACTGAAGCCTTGTCTAAATTTTAGATGTTTTCCTATTCTACTTTACTGGCGCCGTAAAAGTGCAAGTAGGGAGCTTTAGCAACCACCACCACGACGAAAACGACAACGTCAAAACACAATCGGATTTATGAGCAGAACAACAGCTCTACACGTGCATCACCGTTTTAAGTGCATTTCTTTGACGTCCACTGTACGAATACGACGTGAAACTTCCTTATGCGACGTTTTATGAAGGACGTAAACCTACGATGACGATTTTCCTCTTCTTTTTGAACCTGAACAAAGTCCTTAAGAATTCGACTCTAGGAGAAATCGCTCACATTTTACTTGAAAGGTTTCAAATAGACACGTTAAAATTTGGAAGGACGCAAATTCTATTTTCAGCGACGTTTTCACTGCCGCCGCCGTCTATGTTGCTTAAGCTCTCTTAAGTCAGCTGAGATACCGTATCGTTGACTTATTTGCGCCGTCAAAAATAGCATTACACACATATTCTATATCATGTTAAAAACAAAGAGTTCGGTTTAAGAGACAGTATAGTTCCTTGAGACTGCACCATAATACTATTTCAGCTCGGGAAGAAAACGTGTAGACACCAATGAAAGATTAGAACTTTTGGTTAAAAGCTTAACTAGCAGAGCAAAGCGTCTAGTCAATCAGCCAAGCCAGAAATGTGGGGTACGTTTTTTGTTATGAGTCAGATCTTAAAATCCAGTTTTACCACGGTATATGTTACGACAATAAAGTTGTGTTTAGAGAGTAAACAACTACAGTTATAAAAAGTGTTTCGAAAGAGATTTATTAGTTAAATGGTTGAGGGGCGGGGTGTTGACAATAATAGCTTTGTACAGGATTAGTGGTAGTGGCTAGAGAATAACTCAAGCAACATTTTGGTACTGTTTGTATTATATGGAATAAAGAGCTAGATATACATAGAAATAAACGAAGTAGTCATGGACACAAATTACTGACTCTTTTTTTATGCTTTTCATTCATCGTAGTTCTCAGTAAGATGATTTGGATTAAAACTCAGGTCCGATGGCAAAGTTTCTTAGCTCTGGTACGGTGACAAGAACTATGGACTCCTGACGGTTTCTATATACAAATTTTAAGTAAATAATCTCCATAAAACAAACAAACGGACAAAAACTAGTAATAAAAAAACTCAGCCGTAGGTTAAAACATTGGCAGTACTTAGCAAGTCCGGTTAGGTTTGTCTTCTTGATTAGATTTCGGTTAAACACTAGGAAGGCGATCTCGTTTTTGGCAGGCACTTACAGGTCGCTAGGTACCGAATCAGTCAGTAAGGGGTGGCGAATGGTAAAATCCGAGACTCGCCGAGACGCCGAGATCCTAGTTAGAAATCCGAGCCCGAGACTCTTTGGTGAAAAGTTTCGAGACTGAAAAAAAGTAAAAGCAAACCATGAAAAAACGAGACTTCGAGACTTATCAAAAACGCTTCCGAGATTTCGAGATCCTGCCAAAATTTTCCGAGACCCACGTTTTTCGAGGTACCATTCGCCACCCCTTCAGTAGGCTCACTCTCAAGCCTTGGATGTCTCGATGCGCATGTGCAATTCTCTTCACCTCACGATCCGATCTCACGCGCCATGAGATGGGTAGAATTGAAGTGACAGTCGCATCGAGGCTTTTGCAGCTCTGGAGTCTGGGCCTGCGGTCCAGTTTGTCATCGCAATCCATCAATGTAATGCACATGCGCCATGCGTACGCTTGCGTATACGATTCACGAAAGGGAATACCTTATTATAGGAAATTAACGCTCCATGAAATTAACGCGAATCGTTAAGCGTTAATTTAAGTCGCGTTAATTTTGTTGAGCGTTAATTTCCGCGACGTTAATTAAGTGCAGCGTTAATTCCCGCGCTCTAAATTTCCAGTATTTTAAACCCAATTTTGGAACCTGTCCAGACACCTAAAAAACATTAACTACAAGCTTTCGTTCTTTCCATTTACCCTTTATTTTTCATCTTTCACAAAAGCTAACACGAAGGTTTACAATATTTCGAGTTCATCTTCATCGTTGTCGCTGTCAGAAGTGATGTCAGCTCACTTTTGTTCAGTTTTGGATTTTTTTGCATCCAGTGTTGAAATAAATTTGTTCCAGTTGCCTCCACCAGCTGTGTCTTAATCGCGTTAATTTCCTTTATTATGAAACTCTACCTCCTCTTTCGCGTTAATTTTCTTTATTCGAAAGTCGTTTTCAATTAAATTCGCGTTAATTTAAGTCGCGTTAATTTCCAATACCTTAATTTCATGGAGCGTTCATTTCCTATAATAAGGTAGAGCATACTTTTAATCAAAGACTAGACGGTACAAGCTCTTGAATTGACTACAGAAATACTGTAATTATTTACACACTTTCAAAGGTCAAGTATTACAAAACGCGAAGTAGTCAGTATTGTATTAATAAAGAATTTTGTTTTGTACCTGTTTTCAGAGAAGTGAAAACGGACAAATTAAATGGGCCAAAAACTAACATAGTTTTCTTCTCCTTGGTTACCGACCTGGAAAATGAACAACCCTATAATCAGGAAAAAAAACAGAAACAGAGTTGATATAGATAAACTTAAACATTTAATAAAGAACTTGTTTCGTATGCAACATTAGACTTATCGCCCAATGTAAGGAAGTAAGACATTCTTGGACTCTGGATTCCGCGCCCTACAGTTCCGAATTCCAGGTACTGGTTCCAGTCTTTGTCGGTGAAATTGGTTGGTGGGATTCTGGATTCCTCGAGCTGTATTCCCTATTCCAAAGCCCAGGATACGGATTCCAGAAACAAAAATTTCCCGCATTCCCTTTAAGTGTTGTTAAGTGAATAAATAAATATCCGAGCAAACAAACTAGTAGGTAATGGCACCGGACAACAAACCCTGCAATGAAAATCTCTGCAAGGCAGCGCCTTCTGTGTGAGCTTCGTGTAGCCCCTAATTTAACTTGCGAACATACACCCCCCTCCCTCCCCCAGCTAATTCTTGAACCCATGCTTGATCCCCGTAGACCGCCAGAAAACGACTGGAGGCACCCCATTCTCCTTCGTCCCTTGAATATATTGAGCCACTACTACGCAGGCTATGAGAGCATCACCTCTGGAAGTACCCTGCACGCTTGAAACGTTAAATATCTCGATGCAAATGGGACGTTTATGAAAGACGTGAACAGACACTAAAGATCTTTTCCTGTCTCTTTTTGAACTAGGGTACGGTTCGATGCGAGGTGCCCATCTCCACGAAAATTAGCCTACCTTTGAGAACTGAGAGAATTGGAAGCCATCTTTAATTTGTTACGAAATATTGTTTGCTAGGTTCGAGAAATTTTTAGTTACTACTCAGACTACTGTCCCCCTTATCATTCCTGAATTGAATGGGAATGAATACAAGCTAAGTTAAGTCTGTAAAATGTTCCTCAGTCTCCAGGTACCCATTCTGTATGGCCAACTATTATCACTTTGGGTACCAACTCGTCTGGTAGTTTGCCTTGCTTGATGTCCTCTTCCAATGAGGCTGTCCTTAAGTACTTACAAAACCGTACGTCATTCATGCTTTCTTCAAGCGACTTGCGGTGTTCATTGTCCAAATTGTTACCAGCCGTTGATTGATTAAGCGCCGTACCAGAGCTGGAAGTCTTTCTGGTAACTTTTACGTTTTTACTTTCATGATTCGCAGAAGCTAATTTCTCCGCCTCAGTTGGAAATCTTTTCGGTTCCTGTATAGCTTTCCGCTCTTCTTCATGTAAACCGTCATCTTGTATGCTTGTACCTTGATCCGAGGCTCTCGGTTGTAGTAAAGCTTTATCCAGTTTAAGAGCCAGTTCCTCTCCGAAGTCCCCGGTGGAGTTCTTTCTGAAGCCCCCAGGAGATGGTGACCTGGTCCACCCTGAAAAATCTCTTTTTGGTGTACGCGGTGAGCTAGGGGCAGACCTTGACTGACCAATATTCGCTGGTGCTGTCAAAAGACAACTAGGAGATCCCGGCCGGGAGTAGCTCATGTTTGTAGCAGATAGCCTTCTTTGCCTACCATTGCTATTTGCACTCGAAGCAATAGAAGGCAAAAGTAGTCCTTCAGCTTTAGGGTTAGCTACTATCACTGGTAATTTGCCACCATTCTCACAGCGATAGATCTGAGGCAGCACAGTATCAGAGATTGCTCTTTCTTTTTTACGAAAACTCGTTAGATCAGTAATCATTTCACCGCTCGATAAGTCTTGATATTCCGTGTTCATCATAAGACACGAGGGAGCAGAAATCTTTCTTGCACCGTTGTTAGACGCGTTCCGATGTTTTTCCATCTCTAACTCTTTCTGTCGGGCCTGGTATTTGTTTTTGTAAAACTCCAAGGATTGCAAATTTCTCTTGGCATCAGTACTTAATGAGCTCATGTCCGCTTTCATCTTGTTCTCCATCAACGCGTTTCGAGCCAAAGCTTCTCTCATTGTGAGCGAGAGTTTGTCTTCTTTAAGTTTCTTCATTGTGCCCTCTAAATAACTTCTCTGAGATCTACTCTTCAAGTGAAAAAATTAAAAAGAAAGTCGAACGTGTCTTGATCATAAAGCATTTAGCTGTAGTTCTTAGATAACAATGAAATTATATGCGGTTCACTTTTTGTGTAAGGAGCAATTTGAATACACAACAAAAAAAATCAATTAGTAATGCAGTCCCACAGGAAGGCTGTATTGTAGCCTTAGTGGTGATTTTAATCTATAAAGAAAATAATTACGCTTTATTTTTCAAATCTAAAATCTTGTTACAGTCAAAGACTACAACATCGTCAATATCGACGCAACATACGCTCTTGAAGACGCGCTAAAATAACAGGATCAATTAATTGGTAGTTGTACACAAGTTTCACGTCACTTGTTTGTTAGCTCGTGCGTCTGTTGCATGGTTACTTGGCAACACAAATACAAAATTAGAAGCGTATTTCCTTTTCTTATGCCTCTAATTGTTCTTGTTTTGTTTATCATTTGTATGGAGAGAAGAAAACGTGTAGGCGACTCTAAAAACAATGGAGACATCAAATATTTGCGCGGGTTTGTCTAGTGGCTGTGTTCAGAATTTTTAAATTATGAAGTGCTGACACAGTCGATACAAGGTGAAAGTGTGCGTACGGTATTAGAGCGATTTTACTTGACCCGTGAAACAGTTAATAACAACTAGTGCAAACTAGCTACAAATAAACAAAAGAAGACAATAGAATTAGTTCATAATCATACGTAGTATTCTACTACCTATTTCACGGGTTAAGTAAAATCACTCTAACGTACATGTTGTTTCAGATAACATACAGATTTAGCCATGCCTAAAAGCTCAGCTTCCTTTTAAACACTTGTATTAACGGAGATATTAAATGCAATCAACTTAAAGTTATGACAAAGAAACCTGCAAGTCTATTTACAGTTTTGAGGGTGGCCGTTGGGGATTTAGGAAAAAAAAGCCGCTAACACACCTAAAATAAAAATTTCTCCCTGATCGAGCCGAGTCTTAGTGTTCCTAAGGTGCAGGTTAAGTCCGATAACAGTGCTTCATGGATAGATTAGCGGACGCTGAAGTTTTGAATGCTATAAGAAAGCTAAGAAGGAGAGACTCAGGAAGAAAGCCAAAAAGTCGTCCATTGAGTATCACTGGGTTGCATTCCAGTAGAAACGGAAACAATACTTCAAAAGCCTGTCTTCCACAATCACTGAGAATCCCAAGCGATTTTGGACTTATTACCAATCGAAATATAAGAGTAAAAGACTCCCTTGCTCTGTCCAACATAACGGTGTTAAAGTGTATGATACAAAAGAAAAGGGCTGAGCGTTTTAACAACTACTTCAGTTCAGTATTCAAGATCGACAACGGTGAACCGTCGCACGAGGACTACCTTTTAAGTGACTTTGATGGCGATGCTCTAGTAACATCTCAATCTCTCCTGCTGATGTAAAAGAAACATCTGGAACAAGTGAAAGTTAGCCTGTTCCAAGCGTTCAGATAGTGGAGAGCGGTGCGAAGTAAAGAAAGCGATGAAAAGTAGAGGGGGACTGGGGAGAGAGGTGCGGGATGGTAAATCTTGCGGACCGGACACGATATCACCTCGTCTATTGAAGCGTGAGTGTGTAAATTATATTTCCTCTCCGTTGTGTACCTTGTTTAAAACAGACCACCTGGTAGTGGTCAGTTGCTTCCCAAAATTGTGGAAGGTGGCAAACTTGGTTCCAGTTTTCAAGTCTGCTGATAAAGAAATCGTGGATAACTACAGTGGAATATCGTTATGGAGTGTTGTTTCCAAAGTTTTGGAAAAGTGTATTTTCTCACGTGTTTTCCCTTTTTTTCAGCCTAATTAAGCTTTACCATCTACTGGATGGTTTGCAAGGGGGCGCTCGTGTGTTACCAGCCTTCTTATATCCACACATGACTTTGGCAAATTAAAGCACTGGATGAGAAATATCATCTTGATGCAGTATTATTGGATTACAGCAAGGCATTTGCCTCTGTTTCATTTAACTGTTTGCTGAGGGAGTTGTTTGCTGTTGGTGTAAGAGGGAATTTGCTATCCTGGTTTAGAAGCTACTTGACAGATCGCTGGCACAGGATAGTTATTGATGGACAGTCATCTACTTGGCAACCTGTTTTGTCTGGTGTACCTCAAGGGTCCATTTTGGGGCCGTTCTTATTCGTGGGGTTTTACTGTAAACGACAACAGATGTTTCTTTTTTCGGTGATGTAGTTGTAACTTCATGCAATCTCTTGAATTTGGCACCATATATCGTGTTCTGCCTACCCGCTTCTATTAGCTATTTGCGGGTTGTTTTATCGTCTCCTCTAAGTTCCTGCTATAATCAAGTTGTTGCTGTTGTTATGGAGAAAGAGTGACCAGGCGCACCAAACTTCACTCAAGGGGCATTCCAAAATGTTATTACATTGGAAGATGACTCATTTGCAGCTCTTGTAATTGTCAGGGTAGATGCTCTTTCTGTAGTGATCGCCATAATTTCTCCCCAAATATCCCCACGTTGTTAGCAGCCTGTTCAAAGCTCCAAGATAGTAGGGGCAGCGCATCGAGAAAAGTTGCACGTTGCGCGGGTACTGGGGAGAGATACACTCCTACACCGCACATTTTGTAGCCTCCCACGCAGACCTTTTTAGGGATAAAAGACGAGCTCCCCTAAAAACGCCTGCGTGGGAGGCTACACATTTTGACGCGAGAAACGGTCTTTGTGAAAGTAGGCAGGGAAGTCGCTCGCTTTTTCACTGCTGGAGCACTTTTATCCGCAGTCGCTTATCTAGTGCTCTTATCGCGAGCCCAGCACAGGCTAAGACCAAATTAAAAACAACAAAACAGTCGAGACATGCTTTAACCATACCGTTTATAATTAAGTTTGGCCGTTTACATACCATCTTGTACAGGTTTCAAGTATTACAAAGCCCAACTAAATAAGTTAGTTTAATAATGTAAATTAGGCTCCTACTTCATCCACAACAAGATGAGTTTCTATTTTCATTGAAATTCGTACCCTTTATTCTAACTTTGTCCTTGTAACCTCTGCGTCCTAATTACTGAGCTCACGTTGATGCAAAGACAACCACATTTCGGCAATTTCACCAGCAAGAACGAAAGGAAATATTTCTTTCTACACTAACGAGAAAACTTGCCAGCGACAGTAAATGTGGCTATATCCATCGGAATATTTTGGGAAAATTCGAGTACAAAAATCATAAATGTCTTTATCACCAAAAGACACTCGCTAATATTAATTCTTTGGCAGTTCCTTTAGAAAGCCGTGTTTCCTAAGTCGCATAGCCATTGTGTTCTGTCAGTATCCTTTCTACCAGACCATCCACACAAATGACTGAAGTAAAGATCATCTAGAGCACACTTCAGTGCTCTGCCGATGTTCAAAGAAAGAGAGAGAAAGAGCTCCACAGATTTCGTGTCCACCATAAGGAACTACACCCAAGCACGTACTCTCTGATGGTGAGGAAAAACGGATCTTTGCTGACATGATTGTAGGTCGTTACTGCTTTTGATATTTTTGTCTGAAGGTTCTCATAAAATCTGCAAGGGCCTTCACATCATCAAGTTTCACCGCATTGTACATCGATACTCTAATTCCTCCGACAGACCTGAAATAAAATGGCAGAGGAGCTTCTTAGGAAAGACGTGCAATTCGTGGTTTTAACATTAATGCGAGTGCCGAAATAAGTAACTTTTAGGGTTATCGAAATTAGACACACTGCGAGTATCAAGAAGTTTGAACACCTGTAGACGTGCTATCTTTTATGACCTGATTAATTAGAAAAACGGACGATATTACTGTGCATGTATTTTCTTTTACCGGGGTGATGGGAGGGGGGGGGGGGGGGGTGGTAACAAGCTTTAGCCCAGTATGTGCTCATGGATTTTTTGCTGACAAAGCCCACTCAAAGCTAATTACCATTTTCGCTTTCCCATCTCCCCTTTTCTTTTCTTCTTCACTTTCTCTTTTTAAACTGCTTTTAATAACTTTAGACCCCCGAAGGATCACTGACGACTAAGTTGATGATGAGACAAATGGATTTTCGCCTTGGTTAGTTTATTTGGGAAACGAGGAACAATTCCTTTATGCAGTACAAGAATGTGCATCAAAGAAACGAGTGTTTAAACTGATGACATCACGACTGGAATAAAGAAAACTCAGATTGATTTGACTAAATTATTTTGATCTTCATGCCACATCCCATTTTTGACAGGCAACATTCAAGGACTTCAGAGAACAAAAGGAGTATTTGAAGATTTCCTGTAAATTTTTAGAATTGTAATACTGTCTTTTTGGAAGGATGTTTAGACTTGAAAGATCTTTACAATGACATAATTTTGTTGAATACTTTCATTTTTGTTTTAACTGCACTGAACTAAACTGAACTGACCTGTGGCCCTTGAGCTGAATCATGTTTTGAGCAGCAGCTTCCTCAACAAATTTCTTCTCTAGTTCTTGGTCACCTCCAGGGCTGGAAATTCTTAGAGGAGCATTCATTCTCGATCTGCTCTTTTTCTCCACTGTGCCGCTACACAGAAATAATTTAGTAATTAATAATCATCTGCGAATATGTGCAATAACAAGGGTGAATTAAACTTTGAAAACTTGCGTCTGCAAGTTCTTTT
>NC_133204.1:40014822-40174822 GCF_958299795.1 Porites lutea
TTAGAATATCTAGTAGCCTGTTAAAACTTTGTTAACAGGATAATTTGTGGCACTGGGTTTGATTTGCAGGTGCCATGGAAGGTCTTAGAATTTGGGTTTGGATTAGAGTAAGAGGATCTTTACTCAAACCCGTACATCAAACCCTCCCACTTTTAACTATTACTATTGTACATGTCCAGTTCCTGTTTATTTTTTAGTAATGTATCCAGTTTAGAGAGAGAGAGAGAGAGAGAGAGAGAGACATAACAATATTGACCAGTGTATGGTGACAGAAATCTAAGAGTCCCACTGAGAAAACATATCTGTGATTTTCCTGGCATAAGTTACTTAAAATCTCACTTCAACCATAGGATCACTTAGTGAGCAACTAAAATCATTACTATTGAAATTACTAATATACTACATGTTAGCATGTTGCATTCATACCAAAGAAACTACAGTGTACTAGTATAAAATGTCCTTTGTCCTATGTTGTGTGACGAAAAAGGAGAGGATAATGTACCTCCTTTGCAGCCTTTGCAGACCAAGCTCCGGTAACAATGTAATCAGCAGATCCTCCCTCTAAAAGTTACAAAGCATCATTATTTTACTAATGTAGTAAGAACTAACAGACGCATAGCTACCTGTAGACACGGTACGCATGTGCATACCTGAAAAAGTTGAGGGTTAAAAAATAAAATAGAATGAAATAAAAAAAAAAATAGGCACAATAGTAATAAAGAAAATAAATGATAATTTTTTAAACAGGGACAGTTTGCCTGAGCCTGTTGGCTTAATCAATGATAACTGATTGACGTGCTTCAGTCAGTGGACCCAAAAAGGACCCCTGCTTAACCTCATTCTTCCAAGTCTTAAAAAATCTTATCAAATTTACAAACCTTTTCCTAAGTTCAAAGGAACTGCAGCAAACTGTCCTGTGCCTCCACCTTGTAGAAAGAGAACCTTGTAGTTTTCTGGAATGTTCCTATAAAAGAGAGCTGCGAAACTCAGTTTAATTGCTCTTTGCAGGGCTTCTGATATTATGCAATGGTGCGATTTTGCACATTTTGGCCTCAAATAGCATTGGATTGCACAATTTGAGGAAAATCACACAATTCGTAAAAAAAATGCTAAATAAAGTAAAGAAAACTGTAAATTCTAACTTTAATTAAAAATTCTGCCTTGAAAATGCAGCATCATTTCTGATTTGAAGAATGCAAGTATTATAAATTATTTCATGCATTGACCAAGTTCATTACATGTCGACAACTTACAGTAACTCTCTAAGGTCACTTTCGGCATCATTGACAATTTTTGCAAAGTCAGCAGATCTGTGGCTCATTTCTAGAAAAGGCAATAACAAATTTAATGTAAGTTTGTTTAAAATAAATTAAAGAAGAAAAAACTTATCCTCTGTGAAGCAATGTACAAAACATATTTTCAAACAAATAATAACCTACCCATAACACTAATTCCAAGGTTTCCATAGTTCAGCAGCTCCTTTTGAGCTTGGAGCAACACCTAAAAAATAAAACAAAACAATAAATGTTAATCATAATAACTTATGATCGATTGGTTGGCCGATGGGCAAATCTGATTATTTCTGATGACTGATTTTTAAAATCTCAGCACATTCCAAACACTACTATTGTCTGTGCTTTGAGCAAATTAATTACAGGTACTAAGAGACTTGAAAAAAGGTGCTCGCCTAAACATAGCCAAGAGTTAAGTACAAAATCAACACAAAAGTTTTATGAGATTAATTGGTTTCTTCAGATACAGAAGAGACAACCATACCAACGAATTTATTTTCTATTCGTCCAAGTTTACAAGACACTCCTTTTAGGCCATAATCTCCCTTGCAGCCATTTTTAGTGTTGCACAACACCCCTTTCCACGAACGGCTGCTCACATTCAAACAACAATCCTTTCCATGAATGTGAGCAGCCATTTGTGAGGAGGAGCATTGCATGACGACACAAAAACGGGTGGTGGACAAAACACTGACCCTCAGTCTATGGACTACCCTAAAATGGACTATGCCACTGAAGTTTAGTGATTATAAGGTTAGCAAACTGAGTAAATTAGGTTCCACTTAGGGTCAATATACTGGGAAAACTGATCTGAGACTTGATTCACTCAGTTTCCTAACCCTAATCACTAAATTTCAGTGGCACAGTGCATTTTAGGGTAGTTCATACAGGTAGCCCGTGGGGGTAGTCCATGAACTGGGGATAAGTGTTTTGACTTCTGGCAGTAGCCCATAACCCACAAAAATCGTATCAGGTTTGAAGTATTGCATCAGCCAATTTATGCAAGAAAACTTACGAGTAAGAACGAAAAAAGGATTAACTTTAAATCATAACGTTCATCTGTGAACAACTTTTTACAATGATTTTGTTCGTAACCCGATGAGAAATTGCTCATTATTATTAACTACCTCCACCCCGAAGCACACCTTAAATTTCTGCCGTTTCTTCGCTTCGCCTCGACGCGCACGCTGTTATTGAAACCGAAGTACGAAATCGGCAACACTCTTCGCTCGATAACATTTCTGATCATTTCATTGACAAAATAACAACATTTAAATTAATCGCTCCATTGCTGTAGTACATGATGTTATACTGCACTGTCCAAGGAATCTCCCTTCGATGTTTTGCTATCTCCCATATTAGGGAATGCATTCATCTTTCTCCCCATATTAGGGAAACGCGCCAATTTCGTTAGTTTCGCGGCTGTGCACAGCAACTGAGATACTTTCAAAAAACCTTATTCCAGTATATCTGTTAATGAATTATATCTGAGCGATAAAGACTTTGCTATTACAACAGGAATCCAAACACAACTGATCCTCGACTGAGATCTAAAACTGTCTTCACACATCCTTGTGGACCTTGTGTGCGCCTATTCGTCTTACATAATCCAAGGGAAATCGTCGCCACGATTAAATGTTATCTGACTTTATACGTAAGCTTACTTCCAGATATCAATTAATATCGTAAAAGAAAACGTAAAAATAAAGGAAGAGGGCATTGTGACCGGGGGAAAAATGGAAGGTTCGGGAGAAAAATGCTCGAAATGCTCCAAACTGAAAAATTGTACGCGATTCACTGACTTACTTCTTCTGGTAGCTTTGCGGGACCAGGCGAGAAATTGAGAACTCGTTGGGTTGTTTCTGCCATGGTTGAACAGATCTCTCGAGTTGTAATCAGCAAAGGCCTAAGGAATCGAAGCGACAGAGTGCCGAGAGGTGGTAAAAGAAAGATTCAGGAGACTGTATTCAAATTTTCTTACAAATTTACCTAACATCCGTGAAAATACAAATGCGGCCTCGCTTTCACAACGTTAACGCATGAATGGCAATAAGCATCGGTGATTGGTTGACACCCACGTGCACGTGTAAAAATCATGTTGCACGGGTAAAGGTTCAGAGAGCACTCTTTGTGATAGGCTAGTACTAACATTCCTCAAATAGGCAGTTTGTTGTTATGATCTGTCACGCCACAGAAATATTGCGAAAGATAAGGTCTCAAACTGCGCGTAGGGGATAAAAAATTGGACCAAAAATGTGTTATTTGCCTAGAATAATAATAATAAACAAACATTCACTAAAGTAATCACAATCGAATAGAACAACAGCATATGGTAGAACAACTAACACGAATATTTTTAGTCAAAATAACAGATTTGTCAGATTTTTTGGAGCCTCTTGTTGCGTAATATTTAGGGGGCGTAGTTAGGGGAGGGTTTCAGGGGTTCCGGAACCCCCTCCTCCCCCCGCCCCGCCCAGCAAGCGAGTTTTGCACGGAAGCATCCAAGGCGGCTTCTTGCTAGATTACGAATACTCCCCCATTTTTCCTCAGGGATACTAGAGGGGGCGAAAGGCGAACGCGCGTGAATATCACCCCACGCGAGAAAAGGCAACACGCGGCGGGGAGATTTTTCTCAGCTCTTTCGGCCGCGTGTGCTGCTCTTCTCCCGTAGGGTGATTCTCACGCGCGCTCGCGTTTCGTTCCCTCTACTATCCCTGAGTAAAAATGGGGGACTACTCGTAGTCTTGCTTCTTGCCGACATCCTAGTTATCCTAATAGTTGTCACAAGACTATCACTGATGATGAAGTATTCAACTGCTATCAACCTCTCCATCATAATTCAGTCTATAAGACGGCTTTATTACCTTCTCTGCACAGGGAAGATTTGAGAAATCCCCTCTCACAAATACTAATACAATCTACTTCCTTTGTAGGGGACACTGTGGGGACCTTGGGTGGCCTTGGGTTAGTGTCTTCATTAACAAGAGTTTCATGATAGCGGGAGTTTATTTCAGTCAAACATTTGTATTTTTTTTGCCTGGGAATTAGATGCTGTCCGTATTGTCGGGGTGTCCGCGGCGAGAGTGTATCATTGGAAATTTGAACCCAGAATCAAGAAACGCCATTATTGACCCCAGGCCTAGACTGACCCCACTTATGGTCAGTCCGGCAAACAATACCACAGGAACCCCAGGTTATGCAAAAATAATGGCGAGTAGTAAATCATTGATTACAGTAATACCCCTTGAAATTTTCTCATTCTGTGAACATCCGGGATTGTATCAGATGGATATTAGGCTCTATCATCCACTTTAGCTCGAAAGGTGAGTTTATATATACGTGCAATATTTCATTTATTTATTCTGCCAACGGCTAATAACCAGCAACTTCCACTTTTCGCGTAAATTTTGCCAGTGTGGCGTCGTGACTGTGCGCAAGGCAATGTACGAAAGGTCGAACGTCGTCCCGCGGGCTTAACTGGAAGACGCCCTAGGGACGAGATTGTGAAAGGTCGTACGTGAACGTAAAAGTTGAACCTTGAGCTTTATTTTAAGTTTACGTGCGACCTGTCATAAATCGTCTCTATTAGGTAGTAATAGTTTAAAAATTACGAAAGAGTAGAAATTCACCCTAAAGATTTTCAGAGCGGAAATCAATCAATTTTACCTCTACAGCCCCTGAGACACACTCAGATTGCATGGGGGCTTAATACAGTTAATTTTCCGACGAACATCCCCGTATGTTTTACTACGGGGTCGCCGGCTCCCCGGGTTTACAATTTGCGGTAAAAGTCTCCGAGAGGAAAAGAAAAACAAACTAACAAAATGGGAGACTTGGAGACTCATCACAAGTTTTTTAGAGATACCGTGTGGCACGAAACTTTTGCTGGTTCTAATTTTTGCGATTTTTCCACTGATCCGCAAAATTAGTTCCCGCAAAAAAAAATTACTACCAAATTTACTCCAGATCAAGTATATATAACTTAAAATGCAGCACTGAAGAATTGTGTCTGTCACAGGCGTGTCTGTTCGTGTTTGTAATCGATTGACAAAGAAAAGTAATCTTACATAGAGTACGCACACCGTAGTATTGTTTGAAAATATTTCTTTCCATATTGCACTTACTCAATAAAAACGAAAATATTATCGATGATTAGTCCGGGACTTTCTGAAAATCGCAAAAATTAATTCCCATCAAGAAAAACCACTCTGTCCTAGTCGCAAAAATTAGTTCCCCTGAAACACAAAACTTTATCGCCACCCATGAATGCGCAAAAATAAACTCCCGCAAAAATTTCTTACCACATAGTAAGAACAACATATTTTAAGACCTTTCAACTGTTTCTTTCAACATTTGTCTTGGACAAGTTAGGGAAAATCCATCGACTCCGCTGGAAAGAGCGCCTTTAAATTAGTGACATTCCAAGTTTGACAGTTATTTGTTGAAAACTAACGAAGATAATAGCTCCACAAAGTCGCGAAATTTTACAGACGTTAAGGTATGTATATTTTCCCAACTTTGCGGAGGACTGCGCAGGGGCACCCAACGAGAATATAGTTCAAAACCACTTAAACATAGCATTGTTAAACGTGTTTTAGTATTTAAACAGTGGATATGGGCGTATTTTTATCCCCTATAAATTTTTCATCTGTTCGGATTTCCTAGCTGAAAGTCTAGTGATCCGAAAATTATAGGGATCAAAACTTACCTGTTCGAAAATTTCAGCCAGAAAAAATGCTCCCGAAAATTTCAGATGACCTTTTTAGGGTAAAAATCCGTTGAAAATGGGCAAATCGTCTCCCGAACAAATATTTTTCCGAAAATTGTCGTTGGGTGCCCCTGACTGCGGAACAGCTGATCCCCCGCTTAAGACGTATCACTTCCAACTTGGCGATGTTACTAACCAGTGGGGTCGACGAATTTTGATAAACGATCAACGCCTTTTCCTTCTGACTGATCAGATGATTTACAAAACGTTGATTTCTTTGGATGAGCTGATTATCATTGCGTCATTTCACAACGTCATGTCCCGAGGGACACTCCCTTATTTGGAGAAACGGCTATGTGATAATGATAATAACAATAAAAAGGTTTTTATGATAAAGAAATCTCAATGCGCTTACAACCTAAATGAACTATTTACAACAATTATATCTAAATAGAAAAAAATTCAAACGTTGCTTTTAAGTGGGAACAGATTCAGAGTCAGTTTGATTAGGTAAAAAATGAAGGCGTCGGAGGATTGTCTAAGAATTCAATGCCCAGGTTTGTCTTGCTGGAAATCGACTGCTGAAACGGCGTCCTTCAGGAATACCACGTCTTATTATGTTGTTTGACAACATTTCATCGGTTGGTCCTTTTACGTCGGTAAATCTAACGGCTCTTGCCTCCGTTACTTTGTCTTTTTTCCCCTTTATGTCCTCTTCCTTTCCTTCAATTTCAAAGCCGACATTATCGTTTACAGCTGATCGCATCGAAGGCATATCTACTCCTCCCATTCCCAGGTTGGTTCGGAAGTTTGTCTTGCGCATGCTTGCTACTGAGTTCACGCCGCTGGTTAGTTCGTTCAAAGACAGAAGCATGGTGATACAGCAAGTTGCAGAGCATTGTGGATTTTTTCTCCAAAGCATAAAATTGTGAATTAACACAGCAAGGTAGCGACCTAGTGGGTAAGGTATTAAATCAAGAATTAGCGAGGCACAGAAATAATATAATAGTAGATGATTGAATACCGGAACGAACACCGCACGAAGTGAAGGCCTGAAAAATGAATTGAACGAGTAAAGTGAATTTAAACAGGAAAGAAGAAAGGCGGAAGGAGTGACAGCAACAAAGGAGCGAATGAACGAACAGCAATGCAAATGAACTAATTTGAATGAATTTAATAAATGAAGGAAAGAATTGAGTGAACGAAATTGATGCATTTGATGCAATGATGATGCATTGATGTTGTATTGATCACTAAATGCATTGATGAATGCATTGATGATTCGTTGATGAATGCATTGATAATGCATTAATGAAGCATTGATGATGCATTGATGGATTGCGTTGATGATGCATTGATGAATACATTGATTAATACATTGGTGATGCATTGATAAATGCACTGACGATGCACTGATGATGAAAGGAAGAACTGAATAAACGAAATTGATGCATTTGATGCAATGAATACATTGATGATGGACTGATGGTGCATTGAGGATGCATTGATAAATGCAATGATGAATGCATTGCTGATGCATTGATGAATGATTTGATGGTGCATTGCACGATGCACGATGCATTGATGATGCATTGATGAATACATTGATGAATTCATTGATGATGCAGTGATGAATGCATTGATGAAATATTTGAATAACACGGTGCGTGAACGACCGGTTCGGTTGTTGATATTAGCTTCTTTAACTGTTCCCGCGTGGTAACAAGGAATAATCAAAACAACAAATCCGTGACTTTGCCGAAGTAAAATTACAGCTGTAAACTGTAAATGCCGTTCAAATTGTAACTTGGAGTTCATGAATCAATGTTCTTTCATAGAAAGAAACACCTTGCAAACAGAATGTAAACAGTCGATGAACTCGTTCACTTTTTAGCCAGATTTTGACCTTGGGTCCCAACATTGGTTGTAAAAGCTCTCCTCTGTTAAAAGCCATGGATGATACTCGTTGTAGAGTTATACTAAGGACTGAAAGTGAATCAATATAGGGAAAAATGAATGAAAGAATAAATTAATGAATGAACAAACGCACTGATGAATGAATAAATGAAGATGCTGAAACCTATGAACTAGTGATAAACAGGAGAATTTTTGTAGACCACCCAGACTGATGTGTTCTTTAGTAGTACTAATGAACGATGTAATTTCTTTATTGACATACCTACAACAAGAACAATCACCAAGACATTGGCTCCCACTACAAGTATATTAACCAGCAGTGAGTCCACATATTGATCTACATCTGACGGCACTGATTCTTTGGGGATTTTTAATATCACTCCAATACCGAGATTGAGAAAAATCACAAGAAGTGACGTAAGCTGCAATTTATCTTCAAACTCATCTCTGATTGGTTTTCGAAAAGCGTAAAAAATTGCGAACAATCCAGAACAGATAGAGGCCAGTCCCACGTACGCTCTACTCTCGCGGCCAATCAGAATAATCCCACAAGTCAGTATGAGCTTTCTTACGACTTCCACTAGCTCCCAGTACCAAGCGTCATCTTTGTAGTTCTCGTATAGGAAGCTCATTCCAGAAATGAGTTCTGATTCTTCATTAGGCCTTTCTGTGGAAAACAAAGAAATACAAGGGTGATGTAGCAGCTCTGATAATCTCTCTCGATTGGATGGATAACCGTTGCAAAGAAAAACGAAACGTAAAACCCGGCAAACAAATACAGTAAAAATTAAGAAGAGTTCCAGGACTGGAGGCAGATAGCTATAATCTCGCTTGAAAAAACTCTGTCTCGTTACCCGAGGGAAGTCAAGACCAAAGAGTATTTTTAGGGCCTAATCTAACACTTTGTGGTGAGTTCCTTGACCTCCGAAGAAGAGAGTTAAGTGGAGACGGGGTGGAGATAACAGTAATTTTCCCAAATCGGAAGGATTCTTTTTGCGATTTAGCTTTTTTTGTTAACAAACGAATTGTTTATAGTAAATTAGTCTTCTGGAAAAAAGTTTAAAGGCGCAAGTATCCTTACCCTCATCATCATCTCCATTGACCTCATCATTTTCTTCTGTGATTTCAGAAGCACAGTACGCAATGTCATCAAACTCGGATCCTATTCTGTTAGACCCCACTGCCTCCTCGTCGCCAGATTCATTGCGCAAAACCTGTTTTCTTCTTTGCCTCCATAACGCTATCAATACCAGCCCTGGAAGAACAACGACGTATGACGAAGCTCCAAAAGCAAAGAGCTTGAAGAAACGATATTTTTCACCTTCACACTTGACGCTGTAGTCTGCCTTGAGATAAAGCGTGCAGGAACTCTCCGTACAGAGCTTGTGACATGCTAGGGGAAAGGTCCTCAAAATCGCTGAACAAGTGCTTGGGTATGTTATGAACAGAAACAAAAACACGTTACGATATAGGAACTCCTTCGTTGTAGATAACTTTGCCCTCATTTTAGAGGAATTCGAGTTGAATTTACCTAAAAGGAAAAGTTTTCTAATCCAGTAGCCTACAAACGCGAGTGTAGCTACGCCAGCATTACTACCCAGCAAAAAGTACATTTTGCTAAACGCGTCTTGTTTCCAAGACGGAAAGAGGCAGTGAAGAGGAACAAATTGCAGGATATTTAGTTGGATCACTTCGGCGTAGTCACCAATCATAGACAAGGATGACGGCCACTTGACGTAGACGAATGCTTCAACTATCCCGGATGTTACCTGATAAAAGCCAATCACAATTTTCAGTCTGGCCAGCAGGATGTCAATCATCGGACGCTTTTCACTTGTTTTCTTTCTCCTTCCGCTCCATATCAAAATTATCATGAGCACGAGAACGGCAACACCACATAGACAAAGCTGCACAATGACCCAGGTACCGGAAGGGCAAGCTTTGCAAGCAAGAACCCGTTTGTAATATCCGTTTTGGCAAACCTCGCACAGGGGGCCTGAGTAACCAGTAGCGCATTTAGATTCTAGTCCCCCATCGCATGACTTTACCCGCGGGCACTGGTAAGGCTTTGGAAGAGTTCCATTGTATAAAGATGTATTCATCAAGTAGGTTTCATCCTCTATTTCTAAATTTTTGGCGAAGGCTTCATAAGCAAGTCTCTTAACTTCTGAGTCCCACTGCCAATAATAGCCCTTCTTCAGTGAAACTGATTCGTTGACACATTCCAGTCCTTGAGATGGACAGCTTTCACAATGACCAAAGCGACTCACGCGATGAAAGCCTTTGATGCACTTGCACGCTCGGAATCCAGCTCTTAAGTTTGTTATGGTTCCTAGAAACGATATAAGTTCATTACCCGTGAATTTGAATGACCAATACGGTCAAACCTTTACGAAAAGTACTTTGGACATTTCCTCTTTTAGGATCTGTTTACGAGCAAGTACATTAGGCAAAATGTGGGCGTGGTCGCAGCTTTTCTTTATCTTTATTTTATCTTTTTTCTTCCCTTATACTAAAGTCAAAAGCAGAGGGAAACTCATCTTCACCCACTTTACTGGCAGGCGATTACAGCCGTCTTTTCTAGAGGAGAGCGGGCTACCACTTTAACAAAAAATGCTTTCCTAAGGAAAGACCCAGTGACACTGCAAGCGGGCTCGGAAGAAAGAATCCGAGTACAATTAGCGGAGGCGCTACACAGACGTCCCTTTTCCGCGAACAACAAACTAATGAAACACGAGACGTCTGCAGGCTGAAGTACACTCAGCAGGAGTGGAACCTATGACTTCCTAGGTACTAGTCCATATGCTCTACTACTGAGCTATAGGAGACTCGTGGAAGCTAAGGCAACTAGACGAAGTTCATTGTAACAAACATCCTACATACTACTCAGTAGTATTAAGCCTATTTACCTGTAGGACATACAGTGCAATCTAGAACATTCCTCCCTGGAGCTCTTTCTGGAGGGACGAAGGTTCCAGGGTTACAAAGAAAACACAGGGCACCAACTTGTGCAACCCTGTTTGAATAAAATCCACCTGGAAAGGGAAAAAAATGAGCTTTATAGGTAGAAAAGAACTGATTAGCGGGAAGCGCCATGTGCTGCATGACCCCCAAGAAGCCAATAAGCGATAACTCCTGGAAAATATCCCAGCTTTGTAACAATATTAGTAGACTCCCGCAATCTTGATTTGTTCTACTAAAGACGATCGCATTTAATTTATTACTTTCTTTTTAAATGCATACACAGCCTAAGTTGGTAGAATAAAGTACCAGTTTAATTGTGTTGCCTGTATTTAAACTGTCTGTCTTCCAGTTATCAGTATCACTTACCCGGAGGGCATGGTAAACATTTAGCCTTTATGGCTGTGCTGTATTTGAAATTCTTAAGATGAGGAACATAGGTGCCGGTGGGACATGGGAAGCGGTGACTAGTATTCCCATCTGCAAATCCCGCCTCTGTGAGGGCGATAAACAGGCCTTTCTTGTTTGTCACAAATCCGTCTGTCACATGTTCAGGTGAGCTTTAAAGCAAGCAAATATAGAAAATATAATTTCTCAGTTCAGTCCCTGTATTTATATTCAGCAAATTAAAAGCCAGTCAAAGTAAACTAAGAGAGGAGTTAATGTGACTTACTACTTAGAAATTAAAGCAAGAAAAGAATTAATGGAAAAAAGTATATCAAACTGGGGAAAAAACTTTGGCTAGAGATTACAAAAACAAATTAGCAAAAGCTCTCAAACACTAAATAGGCGTTTATTGTCTCTTGTCAGTGCTTTCGTTTTTTTCTTTTTAGAAACATCGATTTATTGAAAGCGTATCTTTCGCTTTTGATATTCTCGACGTTTTCCACGCCGTGGATTCCGGATCGTCAGTAAAGCTTGGATTTTGGATTCCGATCGTTACTGGGATTCCGGATTCCTTGAGCCCTATTCCCGATATCAAAGCCCAGGATTCCAGATTCCAAAAGTAAAAATTTCCCGAAGTCCCTTACATGAAACTAAACAAATTGAATATTTTCCTGTGTGAGCGCAATTATTGGAGTGGACCATTTAAGCTTTTATGTTTTGTTTTCTCAATACAGAGCACGTGATATTCACAAGAGAATTTTGCTGTTGCGTTTTCACATTAAAGTCATATGCTCCGGAATAGGAAGAAATGTGACAAAAAGGTCCCATGGCAAAAATCACATGGTCTGAAATAGAAAAACAATTGAAGCATGCAAGCTAAAAAGGTCTATTTGCTCGATGATGGTGTTTGGTGCATTAGTCATGGGAGTATAAGACTGCCGGCATAATATGGCTATGCGCATGCGTAACGGACTGCCCGGGGCTCTTTTTCGTCCCCAAACTCACTCAGCTATATTTGTAACTAGCGACGTCACTTTGGACGAAAGGGTGTAGCTTTTGCTTCCTGCTGACTTTGGTCTTTCAGAATGGTCGTTATAACAACGAACGACAAATGTAAGAAGAAAACTTACATGTATGTGTGTACATCCTTTTGGCCATGAAATGCATTGTGGTTCATTTTTTGCAGGTCGGTGTTCATCAGGTAACTGAAAAGTAACAATACTGAAAATACAATACTGAAATGGGGTACAATACTGAAAAGTTTGGTCTTTCAAGTGGCAGATGGCCTGGCTAGCTTCAGTTGGATTGATACTGGTTACAATTTCATTCATAAGCGTTCAGCGATTTAACTTGACTGGTGGAGTAAGAAAAAGTCATTAGGATAAGATACGATACATTGCCCCAAACGACTCCCCATCCTGAGTCGCCAGCTTTTTAAACAGAAGGGCGAAAAATATCTCATTTTCAAAACAGAATTTCCGGATTTCCCGTTGGAATGGTAAAGGACCCTATATATATAACCTGTGCATAACCCAAGACTAACTGTTTCCTTTTGGGTGCTTCTAGTACTCTGGGCAAAGGACTGTTCGTCCTCCTCTCGGGAATACGCATACAAATCTGTGAATGTTTTGGAGAAAGTTTATGGCTTAAGGCTTAGCTTATGGCTTGGATCACCCCGTGTCACTAGCTGTTATTAAATAATAAATAGTTATAATAGAGAGTCCCAACATTTCTTATTATTGTTAATAACTGCGTACATTGTGTGCAGGGCAGAGTTGTTAATCGAGAAGGCAAAGTGATTCATCTTTTTGATAGGATTGTCCGCCAAATCTCTGGAACAAAGAAATCAAACATTTGACTCGATAACATTACACAAAGACCAATCTCAGAAATCAACCAGATGCCACAAGCGACACAGCCCTCTGGTTAAACCCAGCGCCAAAATCCTTGTTCTAGGCCTCCATCTGTGTACCAGGGTTACCGTTGCCAAAAACCGGACTGCAGTTGAGTCCACATGGGTTAGATTACGTCTGTGACACAGGTTTCAGTTGGCTGTAGACCTCTTTCATAAAGACGGCCTATTGGTATAATCTTTTACATGCACGATAATTTCAGTCGGCTATCGTCCAGTTTCGAGTTCGCTATGACCGCTGAATTAAAGAAGTGAAGACTCATTTTTTACGGGCTTAGCCTCCATCTGAAATAAATATATTCACAAATTCCAACTGGAAAAAGACCTGTTTATTGCTGTCTATTGTATATATCCAAATTTCAAACACTTACTTGCCGGAATTTTTGAATGTGTTGCCTTAAGTCGAGGCTATCCCTGTATGAATGGATCGTTAATGTTTGTATTCAGCGGTAATTTTTAATTCGAAACTGGTCTATTGTATGTTTTTAGGACCTGAGGTCCCTTGAAGGAGAACAAGAACGCTCTTAGTAGCGTTGAGTCTCTCTTGCTTGGAGCCCATGGGGCTTGGAGATAAGTTTTGTTGTCAAAGGCGGTGGTGCTGTTATGCTACTTTTTCGTTTTGAACACAAAACGAGTGTTATATGTGATATGCTATATGACTCATTTGCACACAACGAAGGTCGTCACGATTCCTATCCCCCGTTTCCACGGTCTCCGCTAGGAACGCGTGGCCTACAATCTAGGGAAGACCGACGAAAAAATAAAACGCCTGCATTTTTAGAGTCTCGCTCTGCTAAAGCAAGCTCGACTAATCATACTTATCAATGTCATTGCAAAATGATGTATATACCCCACAATCAGAGTTTTAAAAATTCCGCTTCAGTTAATACTTACATCAGTTCCAAGGCTGCAAGGCCACTGAAGGTATATGAATCCACGGTTGTAATTTTATTGTCGCTCAAAAATCTGAGGGCATACATACATACATGATAAAGTGATTTCACTGATGTCGCTTCTCAACGTGAGTAAATGTTTCACCTATTTGCCGAGATGAACGTTCTTGATGCATAAATGAGTAATGCAAAGTACAATAACAGGGCCATCATAAAGAGCGATGGTCCTAAGTCTTTTAATCTTTGTGTGAAACACTGTAAATCAGAAAGTTCTGTTTTAGCCCTAAACCTGAGGCCGTTTCGGTGAGTAAAATACAGTCCTATTTTTGAGTCTAATTTGGCTCCCTTAAATCAGGGCCAATACAGTCTAATTAGCTGGGGCTGATTTGGCCCCAAGGGCTGAAATGGACCCTAGCGTGGGCTGGAATAGCCTTTTGATGGGGCTGTCTCGGCTTAAATTGTGCTCAAATGGCTCCAGGCCGGAGGGGCTGAATCGGACTTAAGCCTGTAGGGCTGAATTTGTACTTTGGGGCTCTGCAGATCTTTTTAATTTTCAGTGAATGAAATACCGTTGATCCTAGTTCCTCTCTACAATTAAGGCCAGCTTGGCAAGTTAGTTGACAAAGGGCCGTATAGAGAGAGAGGCGGGGGGGGGGGGGGGGGGGGAGGGGTGTTACTGGGCAAGGTAATGTGAGGGGTTAGAACGATTACAACAATTTATTTTTATAAGGTACTTACTACGTATTTTTAACACGAGCAAGATATATGAGTACAACGTAAACAAAGTTTAATACGCTTCTAAATGGCTGTGAAACTGTTGTTTTGATACCTGGCAGTTTGTACTTGTGAAAATAGTGGAACCTTTTGTTAATAACTTACAGATATTGTAGGCTTGTCAACTTGGTAAACAGCCCTGTGGTCAAACTAGTTAAACTATTACTTGAAAGAAACCTGGAAATTAATTAGCAAAGTACAGGCCTGTTAAATGAAGTTTTTCATCTCGCATACTGTACCCCGTTTTTCGTAATTATGTACTGGCTTTTATTGAAGACTATTGATTCATTTTTGAGGGTGACGATGTGAAAAAACTACACACGCAAATTTAACTAAGTCAAAGTATGGGGGGCGGGGGGGGGGGAGGGGTTGTCTTGTAATTCGTGTACTTACAAGATAATAAGAGACTCCTCGAGGCCATCAAATGAACCTGGCTCTATTTCCTTTATCTTGTTGCGAGCCAAGAATCTGTAGATTGAGTAAACAAATAATTCATCCAGTGCCATGTCAAACGGTAGGCTTAATTTAATGTGACTTACTGAAATCGCAAAACTAATGTCAGTTTCGCCTCAACTTCTTCTGTTATTATGAACAGCGCTGAAGTCGAAAATAAAAAGAGAAGAGGAATTTGTTCCTATAAATGATTGTTTTTGGTTCTTTTAGTAGCATACTGTGGTCTACTATGATTCTATGATACTGAATGAGTCAAAAAAGCAAAAAGAGAGACATCGTGTTGAACTCCGTGAATGATAATCGGTAGTAATCAATAACAGTCGATAAATCACTGGTTAACGATTTCTATCGAAAATCGATATATACCGAGGTTACAACGTTTTTCTTTATGGATTTCTACCAATTGATATCGATTGTTATCGATTACTACTGATGATCGATTTATTGATTGACTACCCATGGAACATTTTGTGGGGGTATCCCTTGAAAGAGATACACCGCGACAACTTACATCTCTTCCAAGCTATTCGTGTCCTGAAACGTGTTTCTTTGTAGTTTTGTTATTCTGTTGTTGGACAAATATCTGCAACAAAAAAGTCCGATGTAATGTTGATTATAAAATTATAGCCGAATCTCTGTAACTGAACCGCCCTCCGTAATTTATAAGGGGACAGTTACACATAGTTCGTCAAGAAATTTGGGACGACAGCAGAAATGCTTGCTACGCAGCCACTGCATTTTTTTTTCTCGCGCCCAGGATTTCTTCCTTCCCACTTCTAAACGCTTGCCAGGCAGGAGGCCCAAAAGTAATCAAGGGATTTTATGGCCCGCTGTAGTCTAACGCAAGTAACGAACAATATAGGAAAACTGACCGACTGTTTCACTTACATTCTCTGAAGTAACGTTAACGATTTCAGGTTATACGTTGTTAGGTTCTCAATGAAGTTATCGGACAGGTCACTGTGCAGATAAAAAGTAGAAAGTCTTGAGAATAGACGAGTACACGGCAAATTAGTGAAACAAAAACAAGACAGAAGTTATCAACAATAGAATCCACCTACAGTTCTCTGACGCTATCGGGAATCCCCGCTGGAACAGAGGTGAGGTTCAAAACTTTACACTCAACCTTTAACTCGTCGATTTCCGAAAAACACGTGCAAGTCGGTGGACATTCTGGAAAACAATAAAAAAAGGCAGATGAAAGTAGTATGTTGGGGACCGGTTATTCCATTTTTTTGTGGACTTAATTAACTTTTGACTATGACGTCTTAGTCTTTTGTCTTTATCTCATGAATAAAATGCGGGGAATGTCATTAACCCTTTAATTCCCGATAGTGACCAAGATCAATTTTCTCCTAACAATATCCATACGTTGCCAAGAGAAATGGTTACGAGAGTTAATAAAATAATCATCTAAGAGAAAATGCTTTGATCTTCTATCAAATTCTCTCACCTTATTCCTTGAGACCAGTTTGGAGAATTTGTATGTGGATATTAGGGCTTAAAGGGTTAAGATAAGCTCAGGTGCTATTGTTAGGTAGACTAACCGTTTGTACAGGTTTCCTTGTTATTTTAAGGTCGATGAAGGTCCTGCTTTTTGATTGGTTGACTAAAAACAAAAGTGATCATTGGGTGTTTCATGGTGCCGAAGCAGAGAATAACGCTAACTCGTCTGTGACTCGAAATCACTAAGTCCTACCGTAATTATGTAATTAAGTTCTATTTCCTGCCGCTTTCATTGTTTAAAGTATTGTTCCATTTTTGGTTCACTATTCTTGGCGAGCAAACCGTGCATATTTAATGAGGAAGAAGGCAAACTAGCTCTTTTTACCACGACAAATAACTTTTTAACTTTGTCTCCTCCCTTTTTTGCTTCTCCACATTTCTATTGTTTTCCCTCCACCACCACCACCACCACATTTCTATTGTTTTCCCTCCACCACAACCACATTTTTTGAAATGGTGACAAAAGACACAAAGATGAATTGAAACTGTGCATGTGGCATTGCAGTGACGAAACCAAGTGCAAATACAGTGGTTAAATACAAACACAGGCAGGGCTTCCTCCTCAAAACAGGAAACGACGGGTTTCGAAATTCAGACCTGATACGTATCCCTCCCCCCCAACTGATTTCCGGTAATTGGTTGAGTCCGTTGGGGGGAACGAAAATCTTGGCGCTGCTTCGCAGACGTTACTAACCAAGGTTAAATTACGTTTGCGACGCAGGCTGTTCCGACCCTTTCACATTGTAATCACTTCTCAGGGGCAATTGTAAACTTACCTACAACTTTGATATTGACGTCAGCGTCGTCACTTCCCTCAGTGTTGTTAATTGCACAGTGATACACACCCTCATGATGCTGTTTGGTTACATTTTTCAGGAACAGGATTGCAGTGCTTTCTTCTTTTATCAACACGACATCGGATCCTCTTTTTGTCCACACAACAGTCGGAGCGGGAACCCCGTTAGCTGAGCAGCGTAGTTTCACGCTTGAGCCTCTCAGTACTGACTGGTCAGTGGTAATGGACTGGATTTCTGGCTCAACTATAAAGAATGAAACAGGAATGTCATGAAACAGCAAATAGAAGAGTGACCAATAAAAGTAAAGGAAAGTCTTCACAAATCATGCAGCATTTATTACACACATTGGAAAGAGTAGCCTTTACTGTATAGACTGAATCAAAAGCTCAGTAACTGTTGGAGTCCATGGCCAACCAGAATATCGTCAGCTACAAATGCTGCCCTAGTAGGGAAGGGAAGTGCAGAAATTCTACTTGCTTCAGAATCCAGCGGCTCTTGGCCTTACTTTGCTAACATTTCAGCTTTATTCAGGAGGCACACAATGATGGTGTTCCACAAAATCTCAAGCGTAGCTGGCTGGACGGGAAGAGACAATCGGGGAGACTAGAAAATTGTTCTGTCAAGTAGGTGTCGTAACTATGTTATTAGTGTTATACACACTTCTAAGTTAGTAACAACCAGTCTGTTCTGCAGCCGAAAAAAAAAACAGTTATTGAGTATATCGCTCTCTGCTTAGACAGGAGCCTGGAATTTTTGTCAGCGTCCTCTAGGAGGCGCTGGGCATCAGCTCTTTTGCAGCAAACAAAGAAAAAAAGGAAAAATATGTTTTAAATACAATTATGTATTTGTGTAGTATTTAAACCTTTAAGTCCCAATAGTGCTCAAAATCAATTTTCTCCTAACGATATCCATAGACTATCATGAGCAAAGTCTATGAGAATTAACAAAATGATCACAAAAAGAAAAATATTTGATCTTTTACCAAATTCTCTCAACTAATTCTTCAAGGAAGTGTATGGAGATTAGTTTGGAGAATTTGTAGGTGGATATTAGGACGTAAAGGGTTAATCAGTTTCGTAATGTAATATGCGTTGAGGCCTTCAGATTCGAGGAAGAGGACAATTACGAGGACGAGATCAAATTTTAAGGTTTTTTTCACGTATTTTTGTAAAATCGACACCCCGGAAAGCTTCATTGTATATTTTTTTTCACCAGAAAAGGTAACACGGTCGTTTTAGTTGAAGGAACGCAAAATAATTAAATCTCCTGACATTTAATGACTGACAAAAGTTGTTACAGCCAAAGTCAAAGTACTAAAAAACTAAACAAAACTAACCCAAGTCTGAAGAAAATTCAAACGTTGCATTGAAACCTGAGGCGGGTATCGTTTCGTCGCTGATGAACGTAAGAGTCATCTTCCCTTTGCTCGCGTAGACTGGAGAGGGTAGAATTTCACCGCAAAATTTACCCAACATGGAGCTGTTACTGCCTTCGTCGCCATTATAAATCACCACACTGTCGTAGCGACAAGTAGAGTGAAATTCCAGTTTGAAGTCTACAAATGTAAGCTTGATGATGTTTTCTTCTTCGATGATGTCCTGTGGAATTTGAATAGTCCAGCGGCATGTTACCTTATTAGGATAGCTGTCGGGGTACTTTGGAGAATGAAATGATCCGACTTTCGTCAGCAACTTTGGAATTCCATAATTACAATAATGGTCTGTCGTAAAGGGGGAAAAAGAATTAACAAGTTAATGAAATGTCAACCGATGCCTGTAAGAAATTTTAAGGCCACAGCATATTAGGAACAGTCGTACCATGCAAGATTTAGTACCAATTGACATGAAATTAAAACGTCACTTTAAGTTCACACACACTTACAAATAGTATCAATAGTAACCAAGCCTTAAAAGCATTGTGGTACATAACAGACACAATTGCAAAACGAGACGACGTGAAATTTCCCTGGCTAATCTAGTGCAGTCAAAGAGGGGGCCTTAGAGAAAGTGTCCGTATTGACGGATGTCCATATTAAGCGGGTTGAATTTAAAGAAAATGTAGGGGCTTTCTTTCCCCAGGGATAATGAGGTGTCCGTATTAAGCGGATGTCCGTAAAGCGGGGTTTAGCCTGCGTAGCAGGCGTTAAAGGGGTGTGGGGGGGGGGGGGGGGGAGAAAGAAAAGAAGGAAGGAGCAAAAAAGGGAGAGGGGGTTGGGTTACACTCCTCCCCCCCCCATCCCTCCTTAAGCGGGGTTTTACCGTAGTTACAAAAAGTTTTTTCGGTCGGTGTAAATTGACGTCTTGCAAAGAAAAAGTAATTTGGAGCCCACTTCTTGACCTACGTCTAGCTATGCATCTCTCCTATTATTGCTAATAATGTATTCTTTCAGTACGTGTAGCCACTTCTATTTCGTTCCAGTAGCCTCGCACCTCTTTACAAAGTAAAACGTCCAATTTCATTGGGCCCCTATAATATGTCGCAGCTCTTTTGTTTTAGGGCTCAGTTCCATTGTTAACTTTGTTCGGTCAGTCTTTTTCCACCAATCTTGTGAGGCCTTGTTACAGCTGCTAAGCTAGCTCGAGCAAAGTATAGCGTACGCGCGAGAAAAACACCGCCCCAAGTCGTGTTCTCCGCTTGTGGCAATTTTCACACGCGCATGCGTATTTCGCACTATTTTCTACCCTTGAGGCAATCTCGTCACCAGAGCCTTCGGATTCGCAGTCATGCGCAATAGAGAAGAGCTCTGAGGTCGAGTATGATCCTTGAGGAAAATAGCGGGCGCCGACAATTTTTTATAAATTTCAGCCCGTGAGCTTGTAGTTAGCAAAGCTTACCAACAGGCGTTTGGTCACACTCCACACCAGCGTCCTGTTGATGAGTACAGTCTGACTTTCCCAGGTTCGCCTTTGCATTTTTGCAATCCAACAACGAACTTTCATTACCATAGCAACCAAGCTTCGTCAGCCATATCGTACCATTACCTCCACCAAAGTGTGCCCCTTTGAATACTTGTTTTGCAGCAGCAAATCCCAATAGTCTGCACACCACTGTGCCATCCAGCGTGTCCCAGCGTTTTTCACAAATTGTTCCCCATTTGCCCTCATGGTAGAACTCGACGCGTCCAATGTAATTTCTACTGTCTCCCACTAAGCGCACGACTGAAACAGCATGACATTTAATTTAGATAAAGTGAGATGTCTAGTCTACACAGCCGTTATTGGCAATGGCGCGAATTTGGCTAGCTTTTCTCATTTTGCCGTCTTTGTTGGGTCATACATCTCGCCTCATGAAAAGTAACGCGGATTCCGGAAGCGGGGAAATTTAGGCTTGTGGAATCGGGAACGGGAAATGTTTGCTCGTGGAATCCGCTTTAGATCCGTAATTAAGCTCAAGGAATCTGCTAACGTTTGGAATCTGGAATCCAAGTTCCACTCACAAGGAATCCAGGATCCACTGCACGGAAATCAGAATCCAAGGGTGGCCTCCAATGCAGACGTTCTTTGGGCTTCGTCACGCGTTACTGCTCCATTCGTGGGGTAGGAACACGTTACTGCCTCGTTCGTGGGGTAGGAACGCGTGACGAAGCCCTGAGAACGTCTTCGTGGAAGGTTATACCAAGGGCGATACTTCTCTTTTCGACGTTTGCTGCTCACTTCAGCGACTTCGTCTCTTTAAAAAAGTTGATTTGTGGCAAGTCTATCGGGAAGGTTAAAGTGAAACATAAAGACTTCAGCGGGTGTCAATTGTCTTCAACCAGGAGGGAGCCGAATGAAGGAATGTGTCACCCGAAATCAAACCGCGGAGTCAGCAAAGTTGTCTTGGCCAATGACACTAGTAAAATATTATCGAATATATATATCTGCAAGCCTGTATGAACATTTTTCGGCGAGTAACTTTGCAATCAGAAAGAGCCGATGCTCATCATCTTTCGTAGCTGGTCAAAGTGTTTTTTTTGTGTGTGTGTTTTCATGTGTTTTTTTCAATGTCTTTTCAGGAAAACTTCATTCTATCACTCCACATACTTTGTATTTTTTCCCCGTGTCTTCCTTTGAAATTGTATTTTCAAGCGTTGTAATATTAAAACAATTTTCGTCAGGAGCCCTTCCTCCGTGAATAATTTTTTTTAGTTCTCTCACTAGACTCACTAGTCTTGAACTGACGCGTAAACGGACCATGTTTGGAAAGCATGGTATATGAGCTGTTGTATACCGGCTATGATGGCTAAATCAATCAAAACTCTAGAATTGCAATTTCCAATGATTCGGTTTTTTACAATATCTTATCGTCAAAGTACGCGAAAATTCTTGCAAACAAGTTATGATTGTCACGGTTTTTACTGATTGGTTGGCTGAGAATGCCAGGTGCGTCAGAATTTTCAGCCAATACAACCTACAACTTACTGAGTAAATAAGAAAATATGCTTACCCGCTTGCCCTGGGACCTGGAGTAACTGCAAAAACAAAAAAATAAATAAATAAAAAGCTGGGAAACATGGCAGCAAGAAGGGACTCGAAAAACAGTTTGGGCAATTTAACTAGTATCTGAAAATGTAAAAAAAAATGTATTTGAGACCCATTTGAAAACACTCCGGCGCGGCAAGTCACTTAAAGGTAGACTCAGGCGAATGACGTGGAAGGCCGGCCGGCACAAAAACTAGACTAAGGTTGCTCTTAGACTCAGTAAATTTTTAGCTTCAAAGAATTCAAACAGCACAGTCCGCAAGCCGGAATATATCAGCTTTCTTCTAGCTTTGGATAACACTTGATTGAATTGGCGAAATTCGTACTGACAACTATAATAGTTACGTAACCAAGAGAGAAATCCACTATTTGAAGTGCGACAGATAGGACATATTCGAAATTTGTCAACCTTTTTTTTTCTCTGACTTCGGCACAGAATTTGTCGTTTCTTTTATGTCTTCGCCAGTGCAGAAGAACGATCTTTTCAGTAACGCTTTTTTTTCCATTTTACTAGGTAAGTTTAAGATAGGTTCTAAATTATTAAGACAGAGCATAAAATGTAGCCAAAAATTGCTTCCTCCTGTTAAGTTGTCAAACCTACGCAAATGCTCAAGCCGGGTAGAAGGCAGGTGTTTGAAAACTTACAAGAAAGGACATGATTTTATTTCAGAGAAGAAGATCCCTAATCGGATAGGTTCCGAGATCACGGCATGTGTGTCTGTAAAAACTGGGATTTCATTGTTGATACAATGAAATAATTTGCTTTACATAAAGTAAATAAACCTTAGTGGTATTATACTGCTAATTCAAAAACCAATTTCTCAGTTCTGTTAGGAGTCAAAGCACTGAGCCGAGAGCGAAGAAATCTTAAAGGGACTCAATTTCTGTTGAATTTTGTTGTTTAACTCAGGAGTTACAATTTCAAGAAGTCACTTTCTTTCAGTGGAAGTTAATATAAACAGTCTCGCTATTATAAATAATAATTTGTCCCGTTCATGTATCTTTTAAACAGGAATTGCAGCTCAGTATGATTGAGGTCCATTCAGTCTCAAAAGAGGTCAAACTAGAATACGAAAAAAAGTAAAATTAATCGTGCCAAGGTTTTGTGTTACGGTACAGTTTTCACTGGTTTTCTGGCGACTCTTGATATAACCTACCTACTGGACTTTTTGGAGTGGCAAAACGATTAAAAACCATGATATTTTTACAGCAAAAAAACATGAATTTAAGCATGATTGAACGACTAGAGCCTGATAACAAAAACACACACCCAGGAACGGCGAAGGCCGGATAAACGGCACAGATAGCTGAAAAAATGTTTCCGTCAAAGTTGAGAACATCTGCTTCATTAACACAAGATAAATAATATTCAAGTTTAAAGACGCTAACAGGCTTGCTTCTTTTATAAAAGATTAGGATTTATAAAACTGAAAGCAAAAGGGGAAATAAAATACTAACCTGAATTATGCAGGCTAAGAATGTAAAGTTGAAAATCTTCATTCTTCTTAATTAGTCATTTTTTCACTCAACGTGCGTCCAAATCGTTGCAAGGATAACTGTAGACTTGAATCGTTTCTCTCGGACAAGATTATTATATATTAATAATTTAATACTACCTCAGGTGGTTAAGTAATATACAGTGATTGATCGATGCAAGAATGTAGGTGTTTCAGGGATATTCAAATCCACTATTGGGGACTTTAAGACGCCACAACGGCGACGGCAACGAGAACGTCAAAAAAGGAATAGATTGAATAGGCAAAACAACAACTCTTCACTTGCATCATGCTTTTTTGTACATTTCTTTCATTGGCGTCGCTGCACGACTACGACGTGAAAAAGCCCAATTTCATGTTTAATGGAGGACGTGAACGAGCGACGACGAAAGTTTCTTTCTCTTTCTGAACTTGGATATTATAGAAGGAATTCGGCTTCAAAATAGTTCGTTGCATTTGACAAAGTAAGCGAATTGGAATAATCGCGATAGAGATTGAAAGAACGCACTTTTCAGCGACATTTTCGCGGCCGTCGCCGTCCTGTTATCTTAAACTCCCTATTTTCTCCTCGTGCGGCGTTTATTTCGCTGTTTTATACCGACACAAGTAAAGTGAATACTTTGCGACCTTGTCATGTTTACTCAAGAGTTAATTTAAGGTAGAGGGGGTAAGCCGATGACACGATGTTGGAAAACTTTGGTAGTTTGGATTTTCTTCCTAGATACTTTTGGCCGATCGTTACAAAAACAGCATTGATTGTGAATGATAAAACCTAAATTCTTGTCGATGACATCGAAAAATACTGTTGTTAAAAGAATAAACAGCGGGGCCCAAGCTAATATTAATGATAACACCTGAACTATTTGTTAATGTTAGTCAACGTATTAGTCAAGAATGGCACTAATTGTTACATCCTGTTTCATGGGTTGATCACTGAAACAAAACTATTAATTTACGTTACTCTCGAATTGTATACTTCATGAATACCCTGGGCGCCAAAGACTTTTCTAGCGCGAGTTCTGGTTTCTGTCAAGGCTACCCAGGTACTTCATGAATGGCCATGAGGTAGAAAAGTCGACCCATTTATACTAATCGAAACCAGGGCGTGATATATTTTTTTTCAATTTATTTCCCTTTTGCGGTCAGGGTTTGAGCCCGAGGTGCAGGGGTTGAGGAAGGAAGGGGGGAGGGGTTAAGGGCACTTAGGAGTTTGGAAATGGCATCAGTAATAATGTCAAATCTACTGATTCACATAACATCTTTAAAGGGCGACTTGTCAAACTACTTCTTTCCAATCAATAATTGAATTTGTAAATAGCTAGTCCTCTCTGATTCATTCTTTTCATTTTGTATTATATTTTTTATACATTACTGTTAGTTCCTCCTTTTTCTTTCAATTCTTTTTGGCTAAATTGTCTTGTAAACTGAAACGCCCTTTTTGGGGAGTTGAAATAAAGTTAGACTTGCTACAAGTCGACCCCTCTTGAAAGTGAGCGAAGCGAGCTTCAATGCATGAGGTCACGCAGCGACCGACGAAGTCTCGAGGTCTTTTAAATGGCATGTCCCAACCAGGAAAGAAAAAAAAAAATAAAAGATTTTTAGAAAGTTTGAAATAAAGAATGTATGTAATGTTTGTTACAAAATCCGTTCACTAGCTTCGCTACTTTGTTGACCCTGCTTCGATACATTTCGTAGACAGAATGGTCAGTACCTCAAGCTCCCGGACTTGGCACCGCCCTTTTTCAAAAATACCATAATACTCTTTGTTGTCCCTCCAAAATTTTGCATAAGCATTGTCTTCAATTTCTCTTGGGACTTACAATCGGCCCAAGAGAAATTGAAAACAACGCTTATGCAAAATTTTGGAGGGACAACAAAGGGTATTATGGTACTTTTAATTGTATTGATTGTTTTGGTACTGAAATCTTCATGTCGAAGATAAAGTCAATAAAGTTGTTGTCGGTATTTTTGAAAAAGGGCCTATGCAAGCCTCAGGTTGCGCGCAATGAAGAAGTCTTATAACATCAAAGCGATTGACACAGTAAGCGGAATTAAAAATACTATTTTAATCACTAATTTAGCGCATAATTATGTATTATCTAAGTTTGTACATCGTGAGTACACATTATAGTCTCTTACTTTGCGTAAAAATAAAGAGGCAAAGAAGTACATCTCATCTATATAGTGTTACAACACAAAAACATTAAATAAAATACGCGCAAGACATTGCCAACACCTTCGTCTTAGCAATTTATTGTCTTAGAATGAAAGATTTTCCTCTTTTAAAATCAAGAGTGGATTGAACAGTTTATGGTTAAATTGAGCAAACAGTAACAAACACACTTTGCATGCTTTAAGTATTAAACTAGCCAGTACCACGGGAAATTACTACTCAATTTCCAATAGGTTTCATTCAAATGGTTAACTCTCTGTGTCAGGAACGGCCGATATAAAATGTTCGTGGGAAAATTCATTTGAGTATAGACATACTTTATAGGGCTGTCAGCAAGACTTCCAGTTTCCGAATACCCATAATTTTATGCAATTCGTAGGCGGGGAAATGAACATCTAGGGAGCACGTGCTTGCTGCAAATGAATCTATTTTTAGAACCAGCTCATACAACATAGTAGAAAGGATAGAGAGGAGAAGTCGTTGCTTCACGTTCCCATAGTAGCAAAATTTCTGGATGACAACAAGCCGACAATTTACTTACAAAGTGAATTCACACTGTTTCAAACTTAATCGACCTTATTCAATTTCATCTGATTTGTCAAATGTTGGCGCAATTTCCCCGGGGTTGAATACGAAAGAACCGTATTTAAGTTTAGAAAAAGAAAAAGACAAAGAAAATTCTTGTGTTGTGTTTCCTACTCCATAAAGCAAGCGCGTGAAATTAGGAAGTGTCATGTCGTAGTCGTGCAACGAAAGCTAAGCAAAGTTGTTGTTTTGCTAATTTAAACCTCTTGCTTTTTAAACGTTCTCGTTGCCGTCGCCGTCGTCGTTGCTTAAACTCCCTATTGTTGTGATCCAGAAATTCTGCTACCATGGTAACATGACGTCACAATTCTCCTCTCTATTAACAGGGTAGCAAATATGTACTTAGCCTAAGTGGCAGGCGCAAAAGGGTGGGGGAGGGGGGGAGGGAGAAAAGCTCTCTCTTCAATTCCCCTCCCTTTACCCCTTCCTCCTAATCCCCTACCCCATTCAACGCCTACTACGCGGGCTAATAAGTACAGTCAAACCTCGTTAATACGGACACTGGGAGGGCCATAGAAAGTGTCCTTATGAACGGGGTGTCCGTAATAAGTGGGTTGAATTTAGGGAAAATGTAAGGGCTTTCTTTCCTCAGGGACAAAGAAAACTATCCGTAATAATGAGGTGTCCGTGTCCGCACAGTTAACTGACTGTACTTAAAAATGACACCCAGACTATAAGCTGGTCCTACATTTTCTAGGATTGACAGCACCGAGATTAACTGTACACTTTCAGGGAAACCTGCCCAATTTAAATATGCACAGTAGGCCAAACTATTGATTAACCTTTTAAACCCTAGTATCAGCATAAATTTCCCACTTATTCCCTACTCCAGGGGCGCAACGATTTCTTGGATCATTTGGGTTGAGAAGCGTTACTTGTAATTGGTCAATGGTCGCCTTGGATACCATTGACCAATCATAACAATGCTTGTCCACCCAAATGATTCCAGAAATCACTGCAACCAGAGCTTGTACTCATTCTCCTTTGAGTTTCCGGAGTAGGGAATTCTTCTCCATACATTTTCTATAGTACTATAGGAGAATTTGTTTAACACTCAAGACCTTTTTCACAAGTTGATCACTTAAGCCTGAGAAAACAGCCGACATTTTATAATACTCCCAATGGTTTCCCTGAGAAATGATGTCTGAGGAAGGAGCCATACTGATCTGGGTAGTGGATCTGATTGCCTCTACATGGCTAAAGGAAATTTTCAACCAGTAAGAAGCACTAGATAGTTAGGCCTCATCAGTATGGAATTTCTTCGCTCATTCCTCAGACTTCATTTTGCAGTAAACCGCTGGTGGCGTCACGAAATGTCGGTTGTCTTGTCTGGCTATTTTAGATCACGACCTCTATGTTTGATTGAGCAGTGTTGATTTAAGGAGAAAATAAATGTTGACTACTCTCAGGGGTTTAAGGTATTCCACAAAATTCTCTTGCTTCTCTATATAACTTCTTCTTTCTTTGACTTACTAACGCCTGAGAACACAATGGATAAACAAATTGCATTATTGAAAATAATCGTTCAATGAGAACAACGACCAAACACTGACATGTTATTCACGATTTTATTTAGAAAACACGATTTAATGAAAAGAAGGCGATTTCCACATTGACGCTTTATTCAAGGATTTCATTTGGGCATAAATTCGAAAAGACTGTATATTAGATAAAAGTCAACCAGGAAAGCAACTTCCTACTAATCGAGTCTCTTGATCCACTCATCTAAAATATGAAGGAAAGGGGACTGTGAGCGAGCACAGGAAGTAAGGAAAATGGAACAAAAGTTCTTGTACATACCTTTGCCACTTTTCACGCAAATACTCCAGATCTTTTTCAAGTTGGAATATTTTTGCATCTTTTGCTCTTATCTGGGTTTGTAGGAAGAGGATTTCATCTCGCTGATCACTGTAGGCAAGTCTTAACTAGAATAAACAATACCCAGGATGTATCCCCAAATTAGTATGGGGTTTTTCCAAGCTATACGGCTTCGACACATTAATAAAGTCAGTCAGTCTGCGGCGAATTCAAAGACTTGACGCAATTCAGGCAGAGCCTCCTTTTCTCGGCCTCTTTCAACAAGACAAACATTGTTCAAAATGCAGTGATAGATAAGTCATTGTACAAATTGTAGAAACCCCACTTAAGTCACTCAAGCAAGTTTCATGGACCACACTAACAAGTTGGAGAATAGGGACACTAATAATATACAATTGGTGACTTTTTCAAAACATTACAAATAGTAAAAGTGTAAATGTGTATGTAATCCTGAAAGGTATTATGGAAAATGCTCTGTTCACCATTGTCAGCAAGTTTCAGCCTAATGGAAAGAAGGTCCAAGGCGTTCTCTGTATGGTTGAGGCATTGTACTTAGTTGTAAGGATTTTTTTCAGTTTTTAAGTTGACATCTTGGACAACATCTTGGACAACTTTTTATATCATTGACAATCTTTAACGACTTACAGTATCAATGTCCCAGCTTGAAAAATCTCCTGAACGCCTGTCTCCTCCAGATCTCCGTTTTTCTGAAGATGAGCTAATTCTACGGCTTGATACAGCCTTAGCTGTTACCTACACATGCAAAACATAACAAAACAAAGAATTTAAACAAATGGAAAATTTTCAAGATTAAGCCATTCACTCTGTGATATTTCTGCAAGCAATGGCATAGGAGGTTAGTCTAGTCATTTTCAGGTCACCATCTTTCCCCAAAAAGAGCAAAATTGCACCTCTGGGTAGAAAAATGAAGCCTTTTAAATTTCTAAGTTTGAGTGGGAGTTGACAGCATAAGGCATGGTGCAATTATGTATAACTATCTATCATAACAGCAAACACCTTCTGCCATACATGCACAGTCACCAAGAATAAAAAAATTATGCTGCACATTAGTTCCAATGAATTCCCAATACGTTTCACGAGGAATGGATGTACCAGCGATACAATCAGCCTTCCGAGCAATATTAAATTCACAGTTTCAAGCCCTAAATCTGCTCAATAAGTCTTAGTTCTTACAGAAGTGGTTTTGTACATGTATTGCCTGTGCTGGTATTATCCAAAAGATTAAAAATATTTTCAACACAAGTCTATTAGCACAAGCAGCAGTGCATACCTGAATTGGATCCCTGCGCTTGCTTTCTGGCATACTTGATACCTCTGTGGCCTTAACATACTGAATATCACTTTCTCCATTCTGGCTGCGGGAAGAAAAGTGGTTTGACTCCATTGGAGCCGCAGGACGCTGTTCCTCATTTCTGCTACTAACTCTCACAGGTGATTTTGGCGGTGACTCTGAAGTTGGGCTTCTGACAAAAAATTATTGACTTAATGACTCAGGTCTGAGGAAAACAAAACTAACATTTTTGGCCCAGTATGATTATGTGATTTGCTACAAAGAAAAACAAGGAAGTTAAACAACATGCACTAGCAGTCAGCAGTCATGATTAAGAAACCTCGATATAGCAACACATTTTGCTAGTCTCTTGACCGTTCATTATATTGAAGTTCCACTGTATATGACAACCCTAATATTTATGTAGACAGGTTTTTAATTAACTCTAAACCTTAAGATCAAATTTTGAATTCTCATTTGTTGCCCCAATTCACTTCCTACAGAAGTAGTGGGGAGAAGTTGATACAATATCAAGAAAATTTGTCTTGTGTGATCATGTCTGTAATTCTCTTAACCACTCTTTTTCACAAAACATTCATATTACAAGGAGAAATTTGATGCTGATTACTCTTAGGACTGCTCACCTCACAGCCACTGGTCTCGGACTAGAGGCCTCTCTCTCTTCTTTTGATCTCATGTCTCGTGTTTCAACCTCACCATCTTGAAGAGGGAAGTCCACTAGTAAGTCTATCAGGTTAGGGTTTCTGTTCAATCCCTGATCAATCCACTCCCTTGCTTTCATGGAAGGTACATTGGAAGGTGTTAATGGGTACAAGTCTCGCTGAATCACGCCTGATTGCTAGAACAAGGAAAAAGGATCTGTTACTGTGTCACAGGAAATCAACCACAATAGTCCAAAAAACACAAAACTGGCAGCAATAATTCACAAGTTATGCAAGTACTGATTTTTAAAAATCAACAACAATAGTTTTCCATGATTTTCACGCTTATAGATCATACTTTTCAAGGGTACATGGTTTCACCTCAAGGTTTTGCAACATTTCAATGTCATTTCTACAATCTATATATGAACTCTTAATGCTAGTAATGTTTTACAGACAACTACATTCTAGCATGACAGAGAAAAAGTACTGTGCCATCATTTTCTCAATTTCATTTGTCTGTAGTCTTATCAGAGCTGCAAATAACAGTCAGTCATTAGATAATGTCCAACTGACAAAACCCCTCTTGCTGCCAGACATGATGACCAGACAAATCAAATACCAAAGACTATCACCTTGTACCTGACGATTTGCACACAGGGTGCAGCGGAGTTATTTGTGACCTTGATTACCATTAAATTTTACGGTTGATAGAGTGATTTGTGACTCGTTCAATGTGGACCCCAAGTTACTGGTGATGGAAACGAAAGTGAGGGTTTGCTGTCATGCTGAGCATAGCAGGAAATCATCACATTTACAAACAAAAAAACTTAATGTATTGTTAGTCAGGTCCAAACATTTTGAAGAAAACTAAACAAAACTGCAATCTTTTTCTAGTCGCAATAAAAAACTTAATGCTTTGAAGGCGCAGAAAGCATGCAGAAACCAAATTCTGTCTACAACACCTCCAAGATCCACAGAAACATACATTAATTTTGTAAACCATAGGAAATAATGTAATACGGTAATCAATAATTATGCATAAAACAGTCTCTCAAAGCAAGACCAGCGGCTTAAACTTTAGAATGCTCCATGCACTGTATAGTCTACCTGCTAGAGAGAGAAAGAAGAAAATATTTGTTGTTCGAGCAAACCCTTGGGTCGCATTTCACAAAATCACAACCTTATGAGTCGTGTTTGGCCTGTCCACACTTTATTTCCTATCATTGTTTCTGGTTTGTTATGTAACTGATGATGTACTTCCATCACTAGTATCCTCCAGTCCATACTGTACAAAAGCGAGCTTTCAATGCTAAAAAATGTGCCCCTGAAAAGTCAGTTGAAACGAAGTCTATAATCAAAATAATTTTCTCTGAAAAAAAGAATGTTGTTTTAGCATCAGCTAAGGAAAATGGTGCAGATTTATCCAGGGACTGACAATTTATGGCAGGCTGAAAATTGGCCTAAATTAGTTTCATCCCTATAGTCTCTTTACAATATCTTAGCTGCTGTTATTCATCCACATTCATTACCTTCAGCAGTTTTCCGGAGCATTGGATAATATTTTACCTGGTTTATATTTAAGACAATTGAATGATGGTTTGCTTGATTCAACAGCATAAAAACAATGCACGGTAACAACTGTAAAATTTAAGTACAATCAACAATCAAGGTCACAAATAACTCCTCTGTGCCCTGTGATCTGCATAGTAATAATTTAATAAACTAAAAGTCAACCTAATGTATGTCCAACAACTCTAGTGGTTTGTCCAACTAATTAATATGGTGACCTTGGTCAGAAGAAAAAAAAATTATTTGCAGGCCTGCCAAAAGAGGATAGCTTTTAGCCAACAACAATTCATGGGCATGAGAAATTGCTTAATTATTGGAAAACTTATATAATAGACTTACTCTTCTAGGAACAGTCATAGCGAGGGGCTCCACAAAGTTGTTATTGTGTAGTTTGTAAAACCGAAAAATCTCACATGTGGTCACATCAAGGCCTCTCTTGGGCATGACACCAAGTCCACGCTGTGGGGAAGAACTGCGATATTCATTGAGAAAAGTGAAGTATGGCTCAGACTCAGAGACTTCATAGTATCTGATGTTACCATCACCCTAAGTAATGAAAAGAAAAAAAATTGATTACCCATCATACCCATTTGCCATCACTGACAACAGACATTCTGCATGCACATGAGCTTTATATTGAGGGGGTAATATTTTGTTACCCTCCACCACCAGTAAATAGGATGCAAGCTGTCTCTCTAGAATTAACATATCTTAGCAGTATCATGTTTCTAAACTTTGCCAGAAAGAAAAATGATGGCAGAGAGAAAAAAACCAAGGGATTCTATGAAATCTACATGAAACACCACCTAAGGTTTATTTTATTTCACACTATTTACCATTTACTATTTACCTCCACTTGATCAATAATGCATATTTATACCTAAATACAATTTGTTAACCTTAACCCTTTAAGCCCTAAGAGTCACGAGCATCAAATTTCTCCCTGTAATATCAATGCTTTGTAAAACAGAGTGGTCATGAGAATTACGGACATGATCACACAAGATGAATTTGCTTGATATTTTATCAACTTCTCCCCACTACTTCTGTAGGAAATGAATAGAGGAAACAAATGAGAATTCAAATTTTGATCCTAGGGTTTAAAGAGTTAAGAGGTACTATCACGTACTTTTCCAGCGAGGAAAACAATCTTTGTATCATGATCATAATATGGAAGCAAAATTCCTGATGATGAATCGAGGGTGTCCATCTTTACAGCTTTCTTAAGGTTTCTCTGTCGAATAAAATAGGAAATTATTAGAATGCAGTATGGAACAAAGTTGTTTTTTCTAAGGACGCAACATACTCAAACTCGAACTATCAGGTCTGAAGTCCGGAACACTAACCATCCTTCATGCCTTTCACGATTTTTTAGTCCAGTTGCAGTGTGCAAAGAAAGTAGTGTCCGATAGCCCAGGGCTAGTGGATTTCGCCATCAGGCTAGTGATTTTTGCTCTTAACTTGCCTCACAGGCAAGTGCTGTTTTTGGGAAAATTCAAATTACAGAGGGATTGTAATCAATCCTGCTAATCAAAAAGGGTTTTGGGGCTAGTTGAAATGACTTGTGGGCGAGTACATGCTAGCTACAGCTTGCCCGAATGACAGGCTGTAAAACTGACTTTCTTTGCACCCTGAGTTGAATGATAACAAAGCAATCTGATTTCTTGCACAAATGAGAAAGTTACAAATTATGACAATTACTTCACCACAAATCTAAAAAATTAAAGGGTTAATAATAAAAAAAATAGAAGAAATATGGATTAAGCCATAGTCTTACCACATCCCAGATAGCTAACTGTCTCTCATTCATTCTTGAGAATCCTGTTGAAAAAAGCATGTTCATGTCTCCTAGAAAGACTACATGGGAACCTTTGTTGCCAGGATGCCCAACTCCATGCTAAATAGTGCAAATTAAGAAAAAAGACATTAAAGACATGACTAAAATATTATTCTTATAGGCATGCACATCAGTGACAACAATCCTTAATACACTGAGTAAACTGTTCAGTCAATGACTGTACATGTTTCAGTTTATTGCATTTAAAGCCCTTCTAACTATCCATGTGAATATGTTTCTACTGACGGAGCGACCGACAAATAGCACACTCCTTTCTTGTATTAAAAGGAGAGACTTTTCACATGCAGGGAGAGGATTGCAACATGCTGAAGCTTTTCCTGTGGGGACCATGGGAGGGCATTGTTTCTTCAGCTCCCGTGCAGGCTAACTACCTCATCTGAAAACTGTAATTAGAAAATCATTTGGCGTAGAATTAGGGCTAATAACTCCGCACAATAATAATTTTGTGTTAGTTTCAAATCAACTTCCAGATGTGTTCGCCAGATGACCTGAAATGACCTGTTCCCTCCCCACAAAAACCAGCCCTATTGAAGGAAGAATGGGACACACAAAGCCTTCTGGGAGGTCTGTCCACCATTTTGTCTTTTTTCGACATAGATGGAAGGTAATTCTTGTTTGAACCTTTCCCTCATGGGCAGCCCAATAATGATGTAAGCATGTTCAATTTTATGCCACCACAGTCAACAATAAACTGAAAAGAATTAACTAAATATATCATGTCATACTCACAGCAACAAGACGTCCAGCTCTGGGATCTATAACCCTTATCTTTTTGTCTTTGCATGTAGATGCTAGTAAACTTCCATTATAGTTGAAAGACAATGAGAAAATTGTTTCAGGATGACCCTTAAGAATTGTTGCAGCTTCTCTATCATCAACAATGTCCCATATTCTCACTTCACTATCATAAGCTGCACTGGCTATAACTCCTTCTGCGCAGGGATGCCATCTAATTATGTTGACTTTCCGAGTGTGACCCCTTAAGTCAACTAAGTATTCATCAAGGTCCATGGAAAGCCCATCTTCAGGGATATGCCATATTTTGATTGACCCATCTTCCGAACTAGATGCTATTTCTTGATCATTGAAAGGATTCCATTCAATATCTAACACAGGTCGTCCATGACCTGTTACTTTTGGAGCATCTATAGGTACTCGTCCCACCTGTAATAGACAGAATTTAAAAAAAATGTTTTAAATGTACTTTTCAAAAGGTATCATGTATTGTTACTTCCATAAAAAACTGCATTGCTTAATGGAGAAGGTACCTGGGATGTCCAGGGACTTTCACTTTTGGCACTACCAGCTCCTAGATAGTATATATCCCCATGGCTGGTGAATCAGACCCTCCCAGCCATGAGCCCCATGCCAACAGAACCACTCCCCCATCAAATTGACTATTCAGCGGAGAATAAGCTAGGAAGGGTGGGGGTAAATGAAGGATTCAAAGGCTGAACAAAACCCAGTGGCTGCGTGGAACACTGCACCAAGCACATGGAGCTCATATTTGCAAGGTTGGCCGCATTTGCAACACCAACCTGACCGTTAACTGACTGACTGGTATTTCTTGCTGTTTAACTGCATTTAATTTCATTTACAGCATTTACTGACACACAACTCAGAAGTCAGTGGCTTCCCTCAGAGGTTGACTCTGGGGCAACTAAAGCCACACATGGGACAAGATTTGCTGAACATGTACATGTATGTTCCCTGCCTATGTGCATGGGGGATGAGGAGGAAACGTCACATTTGTATTTTGTTCATGGAGAGATCAGACCCTGGGACTAGACACCAAGAATTTGAATAATTTGCTTCTGATGATTACATGCAAGTTCTCTGAATTATTCTACTTCAACTTAAAATGTTTGTCGTGAACAATTAAGTGTCAAATATACCAGTTTCAACACCTGGAACTTGTGTTATTATCTAAACAGAGGCTATTTTAAGTAAATTAATTTTTTACAGATTACAGTCAACTCTCTCTAAGACGGACACCTTTGGGACTGGCCCCGACTGTCGAGGTAACATGACACCAGTGAGTTTAACCCTGAACCTATTGGGGCAATGAAGACCTGTCTGTTTGTATAATTTGTATAATACGGCTAAAACAGGAACAGTGTAAATTGAATTTTAGGAGAGAAAAGAAAATTATTTTCTCATTATGCAATCAAACGTTCATGGCTCCCTGGTCTAAAAATGTACCAGCATAAACACTGTGAACTGGAACAAGATTACAAAATATCTAACATTTTGCAATTTACCGTGAAGTACAGCACCTACATTTTCATTTTAAAAAAGGTATTTTTCACTACATAAAGCACTTCTGTTATTGTCTGTTGATGGTCTCAAAAGTGTCTGTTGCCTGTCTTAGAGAGGTGTCCGTCTTATAGAGAGTATAACTACAGTAAAAAGACTGAAAAATGGCAGGGACCAACACCAGGTGTCGGTCTTAGAAAGGCATCCGTTAATTAGAAAGAATTGACTGTACAAGACTATTATAAACTTTATTTTTGCCAAGCAATAACTAAACTTTGTGTCATGGGTACTTGATCATCATGATTTTTACCAAAATCAAAGATTTTAGTGCCTGAGGACATCTGTTGTCTTCATACAAGAAAATTTACCTTTGGCTATTCAATTAATAATTTGTTCTGTATGCGACTGTGCCAGGATTTTAGCTTAAAGATTTGCGGACACTTAAAGTAATCTTGCAAATTATGGCCACCTGTAAACCCTTTTCATCTTGTCCATCTAGGGTACCCTATTGGTTATATGAGTAAATGTGAATAATAGAAACTTAGAAGGAACCAGCCACAGGTTTTTTTGTGTCTAACAGATTTTTAAATATTCATACTCACTAGAAATAGAGACCTTTTGTTTGACCTTCCTGTAGTTGAATTAATCAGTTCTGTTTTGTGACTTTTTAGCATATTCAAAATAATAATTTTAATGTCGAACAATGAAAAATACCAGACGATCATATTAAAAATGGATTATATTTCCCAACTTTTGGTCACAAGCGCTAAACCACAATTTTATATCCTGCTCCTAATGCAAAATAATGACATGCATGGGATAACATGAAATCAAAACATTCTGCCACTTGAATACTGGATTCTTGTCTCCTACAAGTCAGATCTGTAGAGAGATTCCTCAGAAAATTTTATCTTGTTATCAAACTAACACATTTGGAAAAACAAAGTAACCTACAAGGTACGTGTCAAACTATGAAGCTCTATTTGTTCAAATAATAGATGCATCAGAAACGTGCATTAATTACACTGGTGTCGGTAAACTTAGCAGAAGTTATTTCAGACCAACCGAAAATATTTTGCTACCGACGAAACAGCTTAATCAAGCTCAACAAAGTTTGTTTAGTTTTGTGCTGAAAAGTTCCTGCAAGATGCAGTATTAAATTTTCCCAAGTTGCATGCTTGAATAACTTGAAAATGTCACGACTAAAATAAAAATAAGCTTACATGCATTCAAGAATCTAAATTTGCATTTACAACAAAGGTAAACTATTTGGTGACCGTAGCGAACAATGAAACTATCTTAGCATTAAAGACTTTGGAAACGTATAATTAAATGCTTGCAAGTCATGTATCGAACACGCCGTGATCACACATTTTCTAAAACCAGAAGCAAGTGACAATTTACATGAAAAAGGAATCAGTTTTTTAATTGTGTTTGACGCAGTGCACATCTGTTTTAACTTTTTTCGTGTTGTCGATTAAGTCACAATTCCCAAGTAATGAGCATCTTTGCGTCACAACACTAACAACACAGCTTGCACAAAACAAGCTAAAACGCTGTATTCTCCAAGCTTCACTTAATTCTAGAAAATTCCCAGCATTTGGCTTATATACCGGTTTCGCGTGGCTAGGCAAGAGCTAATTAGTATTTTTACGCTGGTAATTCTTTGCAAATGATCATGACATTTTACAGGCATTTTGCCACGCTGATAACAGAACTAACAGAATATCGAAAAACCCTCAGCAAATAGGAAATGATAAAATTATTTGAACAGCAAACGGACAAAATATTGCTAATCTAAGACGGCCTCAAACGCCGTTTATTCGGTACACAACAAAACTAAACAAAGCTTACCTGGTCGAGGGGGAGCACTAGAAACGTCCCACCGCCGCTCGATTCCACCGCCACTGCGAGGAATTTAGGATTAACTGCACATAGGTTACCTCCTTCTGTCATATGCGTTGATAACCTGATCGCCTCATAGCATTTTTCTTTCTTGTACGGGTTCCCAAATACGTGCTTGAATTTGGAAACTCGCGGAACTTTGAACGACCCCCTGGAAGACATGTTCGCTCATGCACCGAGATAAGACGCTTTCGAAGACCCGTGGGTCTGTCGTCTCGTTGTCTAGTTATCGCCTAAGGTTTCTACCAATACATATACGGCTCAGAAGAAAGAACCTAACGCAATGCCAAAACACTACACGAGCCTTCTGCCAATCCAAATTTTGAAGAATTGATTTGAAGATGAGATGTCTCCTTCGTCTTCCACTCGCACTACCCATAAAAGGGGCATTGTGATTGGTCACGTTCAGTGATGCCTTATAATACGTCTATTGTTATTGGTGAATTTGGACACGCGCGAAAACATTCCTTGCTGCTCTCTTAAACAGACAGAAGTCAAAATGGTTGGGCAAGGAACTGTTTTTGTTTTATCCTATGCATTGCTCCTTTTACTCTTGCATATGCTTTGAAATTAGAAGATCAAGTCAAGATTTGTCGCCATAGTATATTTTTTCCACACCAAATGGCATAAAAGAGCCGCGAAACAATAAGAATTTGTGTTTATCAAAACTTCATCTTTACGGTCAGGGCCCCTGTTTACGCTGACTTAAAAAATTTCACCGGTATAATTAGCACTTTACTAAATTTCATTTCACATTTCGTTTACAGTCGGCGTTTTTCTATCACGGAAGATTAAAGCCTATTTTTATGAGCATAGAAATAAGTAGAGGGATTTGATGAACTTAAGGAAATCAAGATGAAGTCTGATTTCATTTATGAGGGCTTGGAGGGCTTGCGAATCGCGGTAAATTGTTTAGATCACTTTTGTAATAATCGGGTTATTTGTATAGAGATTGTATCCATTCAAGAAATTTGTAGCAAAGGACATTTCAGCCCGAAGTCGGGCCGTTTAAGACAGAAAAAGCATAAACTGTAGATTCAACAATGAAGACCTACTCCCGCTAGAGAAGGCCGTGGCGTCTTGCATCAATAGATTTTATTCTAGTATGATCGCAAGCTTCATGCATGGAACGATGTTATGGGTCAGTGCTATAGCGTCTGTTGAAAATTCTAACTTAGTAACACCAGTTGAAAGGAGAGTAAAACGGTGAATGCCTGCATTATAGAGCGGCTCTATAGTTTTTGGCGTTCAGTTCAAACCCAAAAGCAGGGGCCGATTGCCCAAAGGAGCACCCGCCAGGACGCACCACCTGTATTAACCAAGTTTCAGTTCTCGTTTTAATACATCCACTCGCCGCTTTTTTTACCTTCAGTTAAAGATAAAAGTCGACAGAAAGGTGAAAAAAGATTAATTGTTTGAGTAAGACAAGTTGGGTGCCTCGGTGCCTCAGTATACCCTTGTGCATTGGTTGGTGTAACAACGCCCTTGGAAGTACTAAGTGGTTGCAAAGAAAATCTTTCAGTACTGAAACTGGTTTGCTTTTAGAATTCTCTAGAAAAATTCCTCTTGCATTACAGGAGCCTTCGCATGACTTGCATTGTACGCCCTGACAGTTTTCCGTCAAAGCATGCAGAGTTTAAACTACCCTGGAAGATCGAGCGGCCTCTGCCCGCAGTGTAAGATTAACGAGTAAGATCCCTTTTTGTATTTAAAGCTGAAAAGCAAAGCATTCCCTTAATTCCATAACTTTCGTACAAATTCTACATGTCGTCCAGGTGGCTTATCCCGGGCTGAAAGTCACCATTGCCAGAAGAGCAAGCCGTTACCGCTTTTTATCTTTTCCTTCTAGACTGTCCAACGACTGTTTTAAAGCTGGCACCTCACTGTGGACACCTCTTCATGTGAAAAAAGGGCTCTATCTGTTGCTGCAAGACTGTCACTAGCCAGCCACGCTACTTGGTATGCTACTTGGTATGCAAGTGTTGGGAGCTCGCACGCTTAATTCCCCCGTTTCCTGGCCGCGCCAGGTGGTCTTCTTTCCCGATTGAGACGGACATCTCCGGAGCTTCCGAAAGAGTTTACATCATTGCGCTGTCAGTACTCTACGATCTACGAAAGTACAGTCAACTCTGATCTTTCCTAGGGACGCCTTTATGAGGCGTACCACTCCCTACGATGGACACCTAGAGTAGGTCCATGCCGTTCTTCACATTTCACTCTTTATGAGCCTGTCACCTCCTCAAGACAGATACTTAATTCCGGTCCAAAGGTAGTCTGGTGTGTATATTTTTTCCACCTAGCGCCTTCACTGCCTACGCCTAGTTTTATTATTCCGTCCGGCCTAGCTATGATTTCGCTGACGTGCAGTGGTACAATTTCATTCCACCGTACCTAAAAAGACGGCGACTGGTAATTTAACCCACAGTTCTTAGCGATGATGAAAACCTTAAAATTGCTCATAAAAACGCACAGAAAAGTTTTTTAAACTTCAAACCTAGGATAGGCAATGTTGCTATCACAGGGACGAATTTCGCCCCCCACCCCAACCAAAATATGACTTTATGTGTAATTAGCCGTGTTAGCTTCGAAAGGAATTGTGGTAAAATGCACAGCAGCCATCTTTTACCGTACACTACGTATACGGCCGCTGGGGGTAAGCGCACTGAACTTCTTCTACCATGACGTGATTTGATTATCGCTGACTTATGAAAAATCCTTCTCTGACACAGTGGTCCAGCTTGAATGCTGGTTTCGATGAATTTTTTGTATCCCCTTTTCACCACTACAGTTTGAAGTTTCTCCGACTTGCACACCTGAGAACCCTAGTTCGTTGAGCATGGTGGGGAAGAAACCAGTGATACTGTGCCGACATAGCTATCTAAAATCAGCATTCTCGTTATCAGAAAGTCTAAACAGGCTAAATATGCAGCAACACACAATCTGACTCTTGGTAGAGAATCCATATGTTGCATGTAGCTTAAGAAAACAGCCAACATTACGCGACGCCACCGCTAGTTGTTCCCCGCGAAATGTCTGAAACTCATCCCCAAAGAAATTCTCGTGAGCGACCACTTTTTTGGGTGGTCGATTATACGGGAGGTTCGACTCGACTGGATATTACTATACGGCTACTTCCCTCATAGCTTTACAGGGATAACTTAAATGTAAAACCACGATTGGGAAACTTTTGCCAGCCTGCTTAAATATGGTGCAGTTTACACTTTGATGAAGTAATGAGTTATCAATTCCCCTAACGTGAATTTGAAGGGGAGATAGACCACCACACTGGGTATGTCCCCAGCGACAAATGTTGGGTTCTCCCAAAGAATTTATTACACGTGCGAGGGTTGTAAGGCAGAGCCTACGGTTCATCGTCCTTTCCTGAGAAGACTGGACAGATCAACCGTTGGCAAATTAAACCAACGGCTTCCCGCTCAGCAGATCAGCACGTATCTAAGCTAACTGGGTGGCGGTTCAGAAGGGCTTACCGTATTTATTCGATTAACCGCCCTGGACGCTTATTAAATTTTTGGACCTTGAAAGTGGGCGCTTATTCGAGGTGGGCCCTTATATTAAATTTTCAGCAAGTGTAGTATGTTTATTTTGCAACAAAACAATAAATGGTAAAGACAAAACGCGAAGATGTAAACAAAGCAAGGTTCCTGTAAAATACTTTGAAGAAAACTCCGTCTTCGGTGAAGTTTCTTATTAGTACTTATTCAATTTTTGGGGGGGTGGTCGCTTATTTGAGTCTAAGTGGGAGTGGGAGGGAGGTGGGGTGGGCGCTTATTCGAGGCTGGGCGCTTATTAACTTTTTCTGCCTTTAGGATGGGCGCTTATTCGAGGTGGGCGCTAATTCGAGGTTGGGCGCTTATTCGAATAAATACGGTAATACAAGACCAAGTTTTCTTCTTAAGTTTTCAAGTTCCAAGTTTTCTACCTTAGCAAACAGCCTGTTTCGCTCCCTTCGCGTTCTCCGTGCTAGAGTTCGACCCTCGATTACGATCGAGACATGGGTTACAAAAAAAACTGACTCATAATGGCTACACTTCATTTTATTGTTGGGTTTGTCACTCTGAAGGATAAGTCATGGAGCGCACTCAAACGGGGCGAAATCGGCATAATCCCTTCTTACACCTGCCTTAACTAATTCATGACCAACATGATCACATGATCCCTTAGAGTTGTGTCAAGTTGCAATTGCCAGAAATATAACTGGCTCTGAAAAAACAGATTTATCGACAAGCATTGTTATCGTCTCTCCCTTAAAAAAGTACTCTTTTTACCACTCCTGGCCAAGCCAGACAGATCCAAGTTTTGTTTTTTAATGTGGCTTTTCGTTATCTATTATACAGAGCAATACAATAGGCTGTACTGTGAACAATAAAATTAGGCACTTGAAACATGCCACGGTCATACGAAAATATACATGCAGTTGAAGACTGTTATAATACATACTCCTTTGAATGAAAGCGGTAGCTGTGTTTAGTATTTAGAGTTCCACGTCACAGGAAAAATATACATCATGAAACACCCTGTATTCTCCAATGCACCCTTCTTTCTCGTGGATCTTTATGAACAAGAACTTGGTTTCTAAGACAAGATACAAGATTACAGCTGTAAATCATTGAAAGATCAAGATATTCTGCTCAAAAGAGTTAACATTACCTAAAGCAACAGTGCTCAAACGTTCATTTTGAGCTAAACAAGACAAGTACCATGGAACATTACAACACAGCACTGATACCTTACAGTATATTCTGCAGCTTGTTCAATAATCTTAAGAGAAAGCAGATGTTTATGAAAACATTTTCAAATACTTAATGTAGATCTGTTAATGACATAGCCTATATATACAGCCATCTCTCCTCGCTCCTTGCCATGTAATGCCTTTTGCGGAAACCTCTAGCTGTGAGGGGTGAGGAGAGACTAATGTATTTGCAGACTACGAGGCTTTGATGACAGTGTCTTTTAGAACTGACCAGAGTCAAGATCTGACTTAGAGAAACTTACATAAGGTGTTCTGACACCATACTTGCTCCAGAACGTCACTTGACATTTGCGTTTATGACCTGTGCGCTGGTCAAAAGACTGACACATGTCAAAAGCTGGGATATATACATGAAGGGTCGCAGCTGTGTTTGTATGACTAACATTCTCCACACGATGAAGACCTATGCTGTCTGTCAGCAAAAAACAAAAAATAAGCAGAAGTATCCCAATAATTTGTTTGCATACAGGTACATCTACAAGAATAAAACTATTAATACCTACATGTGAAAATTACAAACCTTTTGCGGGTAGTAGTATAAACAAATAATAGCATGATTTGTACGTGATATTTGGCATAAATACCACTCATGCAGATATTTCAAAATAATATTGTCTCAAATTAGGCAAGTGAAAATACGTATAACAGTTTTGAAATATCACTCGTGGTATTTATGGCAAATATCACTACAAATCATGCTATTACCTATACTAACAATTTGTTACTTTGATTATTACAGTCACTAAACACTAATATTTGTGCGTAGGCACATTTAATTTTTTGAGTCAAGAGAGGGACACTAATCCAAAGGAGGCATTCATTTTGTTTTCCGAGGAGTGGGCTAACAATATTATTTCTGTAACCGCATAGGCCTAATCTCACACTCCAAATCCTGTTTCCTCTAACAACCTGTCCTCTTGAGTTCAAGATATTGACCTCCTTCTAATTTAATAATGCACTCAGTAATTTTATCTCTGTTAGGGGAGGGTTGGGGATGCATATTTGAAGGGGAGCTTAACTAAAATTGTTAGCCTCACCTTTTTGAAGGAGGGAACTAATTCGAGCATTTACGGTATAAAGTTTAGACAGTTTCTCTTTTTTTTGCTAGAAATGATATGATGTGTCAATGGGATTTAACATTTTTGTCAGCTTGCTGTTGTTTTGTGCACAAATGACAATTTATCATACCATTAATGTATGCAACTTCGTTTGTCTCCTGAAACCTTGTTGCAATTGGTTCCAGAGGTTTTTCAGGATCAGATTCTGAAGGCCAAGCAAACTGAGTTTCCTTGAGTCTTCCATCAAGTACTTTTAGAAAGCAGTGAGCATCAGAATGATCATGAATGGAGCTGTAAAAAAAAAGGAAACATATTTTTGGGTGACTAAAACCTGTATGATGGTCCGTTAATTAATCCAATAAAAGTGGTTACCCTTCCATTTTGGAAAACTGTCCAATAATTTGGGTAGTTTCCTAAGACATTACTTTTGAAATGCAAGAGCTTAAAAAAAATTAATTCCAACGTTTTCTTTGGACAATCAGCCCTCACAGTTTGCTTGCCTAGGGCCATTGCTTGCTTGTCTTAGCTAATTACTTTAGTTAAAAGATTACTTGTTGCCTGTGAGCTTAAAAATATACCTGCCCAGCAAGAAAATCTACTTGTCTGAGAGAACCAGACAGAGCTTTTGTTGAGACTCCTACCAGTGTTTCAAACTGGTCGTGGCTGCTGAATAGAAGCACTGTAGACTCATTTATACACGGTTAGCATCAACCTAAGGTAATATATTCACAAATTCCAGTCAGAAGAAGACCTGCGTACAGCTGTGTATATCATTTTAAACTCACATTAAGGCACCTCCTTGCTGGGAATTTGTGAATATTTTACTTTATGGTGAGGCTAACGCTGTATAAATGGGTCTTAAGTGCTTCTATTCAGCAGCCGTGATGAAATTGAAACTGGACTATTTAAGACAAATGGAACAGTTTGTCTGAGCCAATGAAATGTGAGAGTACAATGGATAGCAGAAACCAGCAATCAGTGCAAAGGCTCTGAGACAGTATGTAAGAAAACCATTCCAGCAATAGCCAAGGGAAAGCAGACCCTGTGAATGTTGTTTCATGACAGCAAATGCCATTGTCTTGTTATGGTCTTAAAGGATACTGATAAATGTGAAATAGTAAATTCTTAATATTGACCAAGCTTGTTCTGTCAAGGTGGCTGTAAATTCTTTATATTGCAGTGATTTTGTTACCTCTTCTAGGGTTTCAATAAGCAACCACTGCCGACGAAACGAGTCGGCAACTTTACACATTAAGGTCGGCTACTTTTTTCTGGAAAGAAGAAGCAACTAGTTTGAATAACGTTGTAAACAAAAATATATCAAAATCTGAATGAAAACGTAGTCATGATTTGTTTTCCGAAAGGCCCACTGGTGTGACATTATGCTTTAGTCACGTGAATGCTATAATTCAGTCATTTTTTCACAAGTTTCTTTATAGGTTTACGCAGAATTTGTTTACGTGGAAAAGTACTTAATTTAATTTCCATCATTTGTCCATTGCCTCTAGGAATTAATTTGACTGATAAATTGAAAGCTACTTTTTCTTTAATGAAAAACACGCTCTTTTGTCCTTAAACTTAGTCCCCAGAATGCTGAAAATCGCATTTTAGGGCTTTGGAATTTCAAAGTTTTTCTGGGGCAGAAGGCACCCAGACCCCCCCCCCCTTAATAAACGGGGTCCAACAGCCCCTTTTTGATACAGTCGGTTACTCTATTCAAACCTGCTGCCTACTTCAATATTTATTGAAACCTCTGCCTCTTTGTCTTGTGTCTCTGATGCATAAAAATCCCCAAAGATGCAAAATAATTTATTCATGACATGCATCTCGTAGGACGCAAAGATCAATCAATTGATCTGAATATCTGCATTTGTAGAAATATCCGACCTGTTTGTGTAAGTTCTGAGGCCGCTATTAGGGATACTGTTTAACAATGAATATTTCTTTTAGTCTTTGTTGTGCTTTAAAATAGAAGGACTATATTTTAATTTATTCAGTACACTGTAATACTGAGTTTTGAAGTCTGTCTTCAGATTATAACTGTCTGGTTACATAAAGGCCCAAGCATTTTGATTTCAGGCACTTTTTTAACTCATTGGTTCTGGACTGGGACTCATGATTTATCACAAGATGAGTCTCAGGTCTCACCATGTTTATTTTTAACAAATTTACTGATATTGGCTTCCTTCTATTTTTTGCAGTTTTAAGGAAGGACAAACACATTGGCCAATATCTATCCATCTTGACCACACACTTGGTCAATAGCGGATATTACCCATTCATACTTCAGCAAGTGCAGGTTAAGCACTCACATTAGTCTCTAACCCAAGTAAAATGTTTCCATAACTCACAGTCAAACCGTCAAAAACCGTGAACCCATAGATTTATTACCCTTGCATGTTTCGAATCCATCCACATTAACTATTTTTGTGAGAAAAAGTATGAAATTGTTGCATGCATAATAAATGTATGGGGTTAGATAGAAATCTTACCAAATATTTCAGAAAATAATGTTCATTGTGTTATGACAAAAGATAAGGACACATGAGCTTGCAACAAAACCATGCATTAATTACTTCTTGCTTGTGGTTTAGTTTTCTCACCACTGATTGGTTTTTTCTTGCAACAAAATGACTTTCCAGAATTATTTCTGGTGCTCATGGTTTTCCCGGTTTGACTTTAATGCTGGTTACGTTACTGACTCCCTTGAGTGGACAGGACTCTTCAACAAAACAATATTACTTCCCAGTTCACTTGTGCACAAGAAAAATCATTAGTGATCAAGAGATTGTTGTGGTTTGGCCATAAACTTGGATCTAATGTCTAAACGATAAACTAATAAAAAGTGAAATACTTAAGCTTATAATATCTCCGTAAGCGCAAAGTTTCCGAGGCAAACTGTTCTAATTAGCGGGAACTTCGAATTCCGCGGTTGCGTCATTAATTTGTAGCAATTTGCATATTACATAATTATAGCTCAAATAAGTGTGTATCGCACAACTTCCTAAACAATTTGGTCACTCGGTTTTTTATATTTCTATCATTTTAACGAAGGCAAAGATTCTTGAAAAAAGATGAGCTTACATTTGGCAGGTAAATCGTAATTGGACTAACCTGCCTTGACCTTCTCCCCAGCACAACACGATCAAGTTAAATTTGCCATTTCCTTCGTCTACCAAGTTCCTTGTGTACCTGGAGAATTTTTTAATCACACCATCAAAACACTTTTAGATTATAGACTTCGATTAAGACTTAATAAACACACAAATGATCAACATAATGTCATCGCCCCACCTGTGAGGATCATAATTTGCGTACTTCGCCCAATCCGCGGGGTTTGAACGATACGATGATAAAAACGAAATAACCTCTTCAACATTCACATGGTCGTCCTCAAAAAGAACATGAAGACCTTTCACGACATCATCCAATGTTTCAGGAGATTTCAAACATTTCCGAACCTCCATAAGAAAGAACTTTTCTTGTTCAATGGCAAAAATCGTTAACCTACGCAATCACTGTAAACTCACCCGCGTAGCGTGGCGAAGGAAACCACGTGCGCGCGCACGCGGAGTGCGTGACGTCATAAGTGTACACACCCCCAACCATCCCCCAACCCCACCTCCAATTTGCGTAACGCAACGACTACGTTGCGTCAAGTTGTCGGTGAGTAGGTAAATAAATATCGCTAAAACTAGAACTACCTCAAGAAATACACATCTCTCCAAACTTTGCGAATCTCTCAAGTTACAGCTTTTTTTAGATAACCCGCGACCAATGTAAAAAAAGTAAAGGATTTTGGGTTTTTCGGCGACGTCAATCAAACCTCAAGGGCCAAGGCATACAACTTATTACAAAACATATTCTTGAGGGGGACATGGGGGTTTACGGTATTGCGGTATTGAGCTCTTTTTCAAGCGGTATTTCGGTAATTTTGAATTTAATGTGCGGTATTGCGGTATCATCCAGCCGTGCGGTATGCGGTTTTTCATCCTTCTGGCTAACGTTGTTCGGTAAAAAATTGAAGATCCTTGACGGTATTGCGGTACTGTTCATTTGGCCTCTCCTGTCTAATGAAGGTCAATTTTTGGAGGACTTTAGACTTAACCGTAAATGAATACACAATTTCTGACAGTTACTCTATGATGTGGTAGGACATCCAATGAACTGGCTTTTCGATCTTTGTACCGATCAATTCGAGATCTTCTCACGTCGCAAAGGCTGAGGTTGATTCCTGGTGTATACATGCTTGAGATAAAAAAATAAAAATAAATAAAAATAAAAAACACGCGAGATGGATACAACGTTAAGTAAGCGTCGCCGATCATAAATGCGGTGTCGGTATTTCGTCCATTTTCGGCACGGTATTTCGGTATTTGCCAATTTTCCGTACGGCATTGCGGTATTGGGTACCCCTCAATGTCCCCCTCATTTTTCAACACCAACAATTTGTTGAAAGTTTAGCAAAGCTTTCGGAACCCATACGGATCCCTTCATCAGTGATGACGTTTGCTGTTATTCGCAGCTTCCGGTCATCTGTCTTCGTGAACGCCTGGTAACATTAAAAGATGAGATCGCGGTTAAGGAGAAATGTGGAGTCATCAGAGTCATTTACAATATCAAATGCAAGGATTGTGATGCAGGCAGAGCTCACATCGGTGAAACAACAAGGAAACTGGGTACTCGGGCTAAATGAACGTCTGCTGAACACGCCAATGACGCAGGCCACTCTATCGACTGGACCAGTGTCAACATTGTTGGCCAGGAAAACCACCTGCTTTCACGCAAGATACGCAAGGCCATAAACATTCATAATCGGTGACTGGAAATGAACTGCTATCCGGGGCTATAACTAGCCTCCCACGCAGGCGTTTTTAGGGGAGCTCGTCTTTCATCCCTTCCCACAAACTGGGGATGAAAAACAAACAGTTTGTGGGTAGGGATGAAAAGCGAACTCCCCTAAAAACGTATGCGGATCGTACTACGTGAAAATTAACTCTGCATGACATCAACACGACACCGAAAGAACTCAAAAAAACAGAGCGGGATTGTAGCCATAGACAGCTGTTTCGCCCTCTTTGGGGCTAGTCAGTATGGCGTAACAACACAGAAAACTCTGGTGAAAAATATCCGCGCACTCTGATTTAAGCCCTGATGTAGAACTCTCAAAACCAACGGAATCACGCCGTACCACGTGTCTTCTGGAGGGCAAGAGTCCAAGTGTCAAGTTGATGTTTTGCAGAGAAAATAAAAAATTGGCCAAAACCAACCTAGCTATAAAGCATGGACAAAACCATGCAAGAATTACGGCATATCGGATCTATAAAAGATCTACAGCTCCAGAATACATAAAGTACAAACATTAGTGGACTTACGCAACAGGACGGGAGAGGGAAGAAGACGGCAAACCTTGTGTGACAAGCGTGACAATAATTTTGTTTGAAATAACTTTTCGCCAAAATTCACTTTCCTTTAAACAGATCTTTTGGTAAAGGACCAGAAAACATTGATGTTAAGTGAAGATCACGACAAAACACGTACGAAACAGCCTTGTCACGTTTGTCACACACGAGCGTTCTGCCGTCTTCTTCTTCCTGCCGTCCTGTTGCGTAAACTCACTATTAACCACAAAGGACTGCAAAGGACCACAAACGAATATGCCGAAGAACGTAGGATCTATAAAGACCTGATCAGCAAAAATGAAAAGTAGACGTATAAAATAACGACAACGACAACAACGACTTTATAAAGATAATGTGCCTTTAGTTGGCTTGACTATTATAGTAATACAACTAACACTCTTTGCACGTAGCTTCGTTGCCTAGTTGATTTCACATTTTCGTTACGAACTTAAGCTGATTCTCTTGTTTTATACTGCGCACAACGAGATGGCCACCACGAGCCCGCGTTTCACCAGTGGATTACTATGGTATAGCACCGAGCAGCCCGGCCTCCAGGCCCAGCTTAGTAACCACGTTTTTTCCACGAGGTTTCATTATCTCGTCCATTCTCTTGATCAGTTGTACTGAACTCTGCTGGTGTAATTAAGTCTTTCCTCTTACTTAGCTTTGTACTTGTTACTCAATATGGCAACAACTGAGGAAATAGTCTCACAATACGAGGAGATGTTTTCTAAACGATTTACGGGCGAAGATGAGGAATACATGAAGACAGTGAACAAGCCTCAGGCTTCTCCTCCCTGCCTTACGGATTGGATAAACACAGGCTACAGAGACAGGTAATATGAGTCATGGAACAATTTTACAATGCCTTCTCACTTCGTTGCTTATGCCTGAATACATTGTAGGTGTCAAGAAGCAATAATACATGTTGTAGTGACACTGGAAGTGGACATGAAACCCGGAATATCCCGAAAAAAACGTACAATGAGTGAAGTGCAAATTACAACCAGAAACCCTGGCTCTTATCTTAAAAATATTAATAATTCTCCTTCTGGTTGTTCGTTTATCTGTTTTCATTTGGTTTGTTTATATGTCTTATGGTGTGTTCCAGGTTTTCTCAGTTAATTTATTTCACTGTGTGTGAAAGAAATGTGCAGAAATGCTGTTTTTGCACACCTAACCTGGTACCCTAAAATCTTCTGCCATTTCCACTATCAGGCATATTACGAACTCACAATGACCTGCTCTCCAGTTGGCTTGTTAAACTCAATGGATAGAGCGTTGTGCCTGGTCATCACATACATCAAGCCTGAAATTTTTCAGGTTCTTTTTCGAGCACTTAGGTTATTCACTCTACTGCAATGGTCACTTTCATATCTTTATCCACAGTTCAAAATATTATTCGTTTTATATATTTTAATTCAAGTCATTTCCACCAATGGATATCTTATGAACTCACAATGGCCTTCTCTTCAGTTGGCTTGATAAGCTCAATGAATAGAGCATTGCATCCAGTCATTGCAAAGGTCAGGGTTTGACTTCTGGTCAAGCCTTAATATTTTCAAGTTCTTTTTCAACCGCTTACAGTGTTCCAGTTAATTCTTTTAGGCAGGGGGTCATGTAGACCATCTGAGGGGTCACCAAGACCATGTGCTTATTTTTTTGTTATATTTAACTTGACACTTATATGTCATCTGTTGGGTCAGGAAGCCTTCTTTGTCAGGTCATTGACCCGAAACCTGTCACATATCTGGAACACTGTGCTTAGGTTGTTCATTTTGCTAGGAAGATCATGATTACTTTCGTATCTTTATTCACAGTTCAAAATAATTATTCATTTCTTTTATTTCAATTCATATCCATTTACTCTGACACCAGTTAGCAGAGTGCTCAACTACAGAGCAGTAGCAGGTCATCGGTTCAATCCACAAGGCCAGACCAGCACTCGGGGTCTAAAAATTACATGGATTTGAAGATCAAATTGCTGGACCTTCACATACTTCACATGACAAAATTGAAAGGGGGTCTTTTCTCTGGCAGGAGACATAAAAATAGTGCGATCCTAGATACATTTTAGTACTTTTGTGCTAAGAACATTGACATGTAGATAAATAACGTTTTTTTTAATCTTCTTATCTCGTTTTTTTTTTCTTTAAGTCTTACTTGGACTTGTTGGGAAAATATTGGAATTTTGATTTTACTTCCAACAAAGGTCAATCTTTTTTTGTATTATAAGTAAAGTTTCCCTTCACATATTTTTCTTTCATGATTTAGTCGCCATGAGGGCAGAGGGGATAGCAGGGGCTATGAAAGATCAAGACATGATAGTGGGCGAGACTATGGCAGGCGATATGGGGACCACGGAGACAGACATGATGACAGATCTCGGCATAGAGATGATAGGTATTAACATTATTGTGTGACAGTTAATTTAATTGCCTCCTGAAATGTCATATTTCCAGATAAAGTACATGTATTGTTGGTGTTAAGTCAAGCCAAAGATTTTATTATTTTGATTATTTCTTGTTTTCCATACTATCTGATCAAACTTGCCAAACATGCGGTAGTAAATTTTTATTATAATAATTTTATACATGATGATTGTTACCATTTTACCAGTTATTTTCAAAGTTAGGAGGCTGATTATACTAAAATAAATATTGTTATTTTGGTCAAACATTCCATAAGTGACCACTACGCAAATGCGAAGAGTTACTGATGGTGTAGGGGAGGTGGTCACTTATACAGTGTTCTCCTTATCAAGCGGTAAGCGGTAAAATTTACCATCGAAACAGCACTTCTTACCGCCTGGAACCGCTTGAAGGTTTACTAACATTGAATAAGTTGTTTTAAAAAATATGCAAGTTGTGATCCGATCCGATTAAGGTAGTGAATGAATATATGGAAGTGTACTAAAGTATACACAGCTTCTCTTTTCATGGGCCATGCATTTTGGAAAGAGAGCATTGAAGACATCATTGGAATCAAACGTTTTAAATTGTTGTCTAAAGATAACAACTGCTGATTTGCGTAAAATAGGTCTTAAAATTAGGGAATTACGTTTCAGAGAACTTAGCTCCTAAATTTCACAGTGAGGTTGAAGTCATGTCCCTCACTCCCCTACTCCCCTCTCCCCAGGAAAGTGTGTCTCTGGCACATATTTTTTTCCTTACCGGCCATGAATGGTCCCTTACCTGCTGAGCTAAAATTTAAGGAGAACACTGCTTATAAGAGTTGGACTGCAGGAAGTGTTTTAGGAAGCGAAGCCCTGACCAACTACTTTTTTGGAGAGAATGTATTGCATGAAATTTTTAGGTTATAATTAGTGGTAATAATAAATTATTCCCTGAGTGCACGTTGGATATGAGATGTTAAACAAGGCATGTAGCGCTGAGATGGCTATAATTGTCTTGTATCCATCAACTGCTAGTGGAATAATTTTTGTATTAAAATTGCCCACAAAATGTCAGGGTCGGAAGTTAACTTTTTGATATCCGCACCAACTGGCAAGCAAGTATGAATTGTTGGTTGCAAGAGGGCAAATTGCATTATCCAATGATTCAGTTTTAAATAATATTCATTAATCCATTTTGTTTCTAAAAGTTCTTTCTATACTCTGAATAGCAATATACATACAGCGAACGCAAAGGCCAGCCATTTTATCAATAATTGGTTACTTAGAAGTGGTTAAAAGCTATGGAAAATTCTAAAACAGTTGTTCTAAAAAGAGGCTGTGGTGGTTAATGAGAGTTGGCCATTTACTAGAAGTTCCAACTATGTTCTGGATAAGAGGTCACTTATGGGAAGGGGGTGCTTATGAGAGTTGTTCACAGTTAGAGGTTCAACCATATTAGTATTTCAGTATAAATGCACCGAACAAAAAAACAGTCATAATGATTTCCTTTGTTATTTGGTCCAGATATGGTGGACGCTATCGAGATGATCGTCACAGAGGATATGAAGATCGTAACAAACCTGCTACAGAATACGGCTCTCGAGGATATTACGAGTTCTTCTACTGATGACTTTTGTATTATAAGGAGCATAAACCTTTTTTTACTTTGTAAATGAAAAACTAATAAGCAGTGCATGAACAGCTTTCACAACTGCTGCAGAGTAGACCTGACCCTTCCACAGTTTGACAGGGACCAGGTAGTGAAAATCCATCAACACAGCTGGAAAAAATGCCTTAAAAAATCAGCAAAGTTGCCAAGTTTGAAAGTTATTTGTTGAAAACTACCAAGGATATAGCTGTATGTCACAGACATTTGCACAGTGGGGGCCAATTACAGACGTCTTTAACCCTTTAAGCCCCAATATCCACATACAAATTCTCCAAACTGATCTCTATACATTTCCGTAAAGATTTAGTTGAGAGAATTTGATAAAAGATCAAGGTATTTTCTCTTTTGTGATCATTTTATTAACTCTCATAACCTATTCTCTTGCCAATGTATGGATATTGCTAGGAGAAAATTGATGTTGATCACTATTGGGACTTTAAGGGTTAAAATTTACTTTGTGGTGCAATATCCTCACTCTCTGTGGATGTATCACCTTCAAGCTTGGTAAGTTTCCCAATTTTAAGGTGCCCTTCCCAGCAGTATCAATGGATATTTGCTTGCTGCCCTCTAACAAAAGTCAAGTGGAAACAAAAAACGGTTGAAGGGTATATTAATGAAAGCGTGCATATGTAGCATCATCCAAGGATGGCCTTTTTGTGTTAACATACTTAAAAGCAGCAAAATTATTGAAACTCATTTTGTTTGTTTGCTTAGAAGTAGTTTTCTTGTTGATACTTGTCATTATGTTGTATAAGTAGGATTTCAATAAGGTGCATGTTTCTGGTAATAGTCTCCTTTTGTTTTCATTACCATTTTTATTTTTAAAAAACCCTGTCCTGTTGTCCGTGCAACATGTTGCATGAAATACAGTTAACACTGCAAGTAACAGCCTTGTTTTTAAGAGCCTGTAGGGTTTTCATTTAAAATTCTAGTAGTAGGTGAAAGGTGCAGCCTTACCGAAGATTATTTTTGAAAGAGGCTCCACGCCTATAGTCATAGTCTACCGAACGGTAGCAGAATTCTCTGATCTCTGATGCCTAATAAACACCGTAGACCTGATAGGCGAAATTTTCCAGATAGATCACTTATATACAAAAACCTTTTGAGCCTTAAACTTTTGAACAGTTCCTATCTTCTAAGATAAAAACATATATGATATTAAAGAAGGACTTCAAAATTCATGCAATCGATGCTTCAGTTATTTTTATATTCATTTTCACATAAATACTTATTTGGTTTGCAGATTTTATATAAGGATAAGGCTGAATACTACTAAATTCTGTTAGCTACAATGTAACTTTTTTCTTCAGAAAATAAGAACCTTTGAAGAACCTGTAAAGCTTAACCTTCTGCCAGTTACCAGTTATGTTAACAGGGCTGTTATTAACCCTTTAACCCCTAACATCAAAATTCAAATTCTCATGTGTTATCCCTTCACGTTTTTAATAGAAGTAGTGGGGAGAATTTGTTGAAGTCTCATTTGGAGTCATTCTGTGTGATCATGTCCTTAACTCTCACGACCACTCTGTTTTAGAAAGCAGTCATATTACAAGGAGAAATTTGATGCTGATCACTCTTAGGGCGTGCCTGGAATGTCCTCTGGCTACCATGAATGTGAGTCCCGGCTACTTACATAGAAAAATAGAAGAAAAATAGTACCAAAGGAAATCCCTAGCTGCATGCTTGATTCCCCATCTTCTTGTTAAAGTATTTACCCGGCAACTTGAAATCTTAGTTACAGCCCTGTATGTTAGAACCTGTTTTGGTTGGCTTGGGAAACTGCAGGTTCTTACTCGCGGTTGTTTGCTTTATTAATGTTTTAAATTGTTTAGCACGAAGCAGTAACAAAGTAACTAAGGGCTCTTTCAATTTATCAGAACTGACCACCCAGACCATTCCCGTTGAAAAATGTAAATTTCAAAACTATCCAGCCAGATCAGTCAGGTCCTAAATAGTAAACGTTTCCACGAAGGAGATGTTTTTCTAGTAAAAACTCTTGGAACAAGCCTATGTAATTACAAACTGACCGGTCTGGCCGGAGTCGGGGCAGCCAGTTCTGACTTTAGGAAAGTGCCCTAAGATTTTCAGTGTGTCCTTTTCAGTGCATACGATGGGGAACGTCCTTCAAACGTTTTTTCACTAGAGTGCCCATTTTTGGCCTAATTGTACTGTATTATCTCATCTCTTTATGTGAGAAACGGTGTCCAGGTGTACGTAGCATCTCATTAGAGGACTTTCTCTGTATTCCAGTTTTGGATCACCGACAAACAGTTCAACGCATTGTGAATAAATGTGTCGTCACATTCTCCATGACAGTTGCGAACAACTTGAGTTTTTTTTTTTTATGTCATGTCTGGTATTCTCAGATATCTACAGCCTCTTACTCCTTTTAATGGATCACTGGAAGGTCCTTGCTCAACTTTTCTCTCACTCTTTAATGATGGGTCTAACACCTCTAACTCGGGTGCCTGAAATGTACCGTGAAATTGTCGTCTTTTAAACTTCATTTTCAATCCAATTAGTCGCGCTACCACGGCCCAGCTGACCTGACAGCCTGCTTCAGTTTCCTCTGTTGCCATTTTCACCGTTGTATCAACACTCTGTAATTTTTGGCCTTTGTTGGACCTTTGTGTATTGTTTTCGTCTTTTTCTTGATTGCTACAGTCGTCCGAAAACTTCCAACTCTGTAATCCTGACGCCACGTGACGTACCCCGTCGTGTTTAGGTGAATTTGTCTTTAATTTTCCCAGCGATCCATGGTCAACACCAACTCCTGGGATTTTCTTTGTCACTGAGCGGCTTATTGCTGTTTTCTCTCCATGGTGACAATTGCCGTTTCGTCTCTTTTGATTTACCATCATTCTAGCTTGATGACGATTACCTCCTTGTATAGTTAAAGGTTTTCTCTGCATTACTGATGGGTTTGAGCTGATCCCGCTTTGCCAGGAAGAAACAAACCCGGACCCAATGTGTGTTTTTTGACGGTACAATGGTAACACGTTCATAAATTCATTTCCTGTAGCAAGCAGTCCTCTTTTAAGAGCAGTCTCTCTACCTTTTCTCGTTACCTCCGGTAGCTTGTCATCCATTCTTGCTCGAGCGGAAGAAGGCCTCAATACATTCAGTTTTGTTTCTTGTCTAGAAAGAAATTCAACTTTCTTAAAAGACAGGAAAGCTCTCTCTTTCTCTTTCTGCCTCTGGATAACATGGCGATATTTCTCGAGCTGATTTTGTTGCTGGTTTTTTAGTGCTTCGGTTTGTCTTTCCTGTTCCGTGGCTAAAGCATACACGAACGTCACGTTTTCCATTAGACTTACCGGACTCTGGTTTTATATATGAGCTCCGAATAGAATGAAGGCCATAAGTTTGTGGACATTAGAATTCTAGTTTGAAAACCTGATGGTTCTCTATGGTTTTCTGTGATAATTGAGGTCATTAACACATCGTAATTAACTTTTCTCGGTACTAATGAGAACGTTAACGCGATTTTTGTAAGTTAAACAAAGTGTAGAAATCATCTATGAATCGGAATATGTTTTCTTCAGCAGACTGATTTTTGTTTCTGAAACAAGTGCAAAGAATCTGACGGTCTTGAATTTTGGAATAACACTGCATGAGTAGATTATGAGCTGTTTCCCTTTTTGGTGTTTCAGTAGTTTTACATTAAAGCTATAATTTTAATTATTAAACACTACAGGCCTTATGGTTCGGGTGGGTGGCGCTTGACGCTGTTTCTACAAATTGGATGACACCTTTTTGAATGAGTCCGAGGTCTCTTTGACCTAACATACGTACGGTCCAGTAAAATTTTTTTGCGTCGATTTGCTTTCGCTATTCAGCACATGAACCGCGCGAAAGTGTTAAATGGGAACGAACTTTTCTGGCGATGAATTGACAGACGAGATTGTAAGCTAAATATCCTTCAAGGAATTGTCTTTTTTGTTGTTAGTTTTTTTTTTTTTTCAGGATCACTAATTAAACGGTTGAGTCAAATGAATGATAAATACGGATTTCTTCATCTTATTTTATTTCCGAAGTTCTGTCACACGAGCATTCATATGTTTATTTAAAATTGTACAAAGCTTCCAGTTGTCTGCAGTTTCAAACAGAACAGCTATAACTTGTTTTCCGCCTTGTGAAAATTTCGCCAATGCAACTCGGTTGCTCGTTAGTACAACGAGTACAAATTGCTTTCTCCCGTTAAAACGGGGCTGCATGAGTTATCCTAGTGTATCTTCGTAAGACTATGAATATTCAGCCTTTTCAAATGAACCAAACGCGTAAGACCTAAAGCCTCTTGGGTTTTATTTGGCTACAGGAAGCAACAAAGACCTTCAGTTGGAAAAAGGCAACCCAATGAAAAGTTCTTTATCTGCGAAACTTTTAATGGTGTGTAATTTATCCTGATAAAGAAAGCTGGTTGCATTGAACTTATTGCTGATGAAAGTACCGCTACTCGCTCCACGTCCTCGAACTTTCGACCGGACCCATGCATCAAGGAAGCTAAAAGTTACGGATGAGACGAAAAATCATCAAAAACCTTCGAGACGACTAAAGTTCCCCTGAGACTTCCGATCAGATATATAGTCTTTTAGGGCACTGAGCTTTAACCAAGCAAGCTTCTAAAGCATAAGGAAAACCTCTTGATGTACCTCTGACGTATTTGGAAACATTCGACCGTTGCGTGGCCCTGTTTTGTTTGTTTAAAGGAGCTGTGTCACGAAATTCAGCCAAATTAGGAAATTACAAAACGCCCGTTAAATTAAGAGAAACACAAAAATAACCGCTTAAAACGTTAAAGGAAGGTTAAAATAACATAGCAGAAACGACAGATGTCACGGATGGGCAAAACTGAAGAAAGATTGAAACGGATTGAAATTAGGATTTTTGAAAACTATTCAGCCTAACAGTTTTTCAAAGTTGATCCCTGCGGCTGGCAGCTTCAAGAATAATGCTCAGGAGACATATATGTTCGTCTCGGGTCTCTGATTTTGTCATTTACATGTAATTTCTTTGCTTACTTTAAGTTCCATAGCGATTGAGGGCGGGTAATTGGCAAAATTAAACAAAATGAACTGGACTGCCGTGACACAGCCCCTTTAATCCACTCTAATGCGCATCGTCGTTGACTGCCACTAAGCCTCATGCCACAAGACTGAGGGGAAGCTTCTAAAAACGTTATATTGGATTTCAATATGAATGAAAAACAATTTTTTTAAAAATTTTATTTAAGCTTAAGTACCAGAGTATACAAAATTGACTGAACAGGAAGCTGTCTTACTCTATGGAAGTGAAACGTGGACCTTAGCAAAGAAGCTGGGGAAAAGTGTCAATGGATGCCACACCAGAATGTTGTGAACTGCCCTGAATGTACACTGGCAACAACAAATGAATAATCGGGAACTAAACTGGAGCCTCCTAAGAGTCAGTGAAACAATTGGTGCGAGGAGATTAAGAATACGCAGCCATTGCTCCTGTCACAAAGAAGCTCGAAACTGCTTAAAAAAGTACAGTGTTTTGGGGGGAATCCCAACATGGTCACCCAGATCGAGATAGAGCAATAACTTCATACATTGACACCATCAAGGATGACATTGGACTGGTGATAACGACAGAAATAAGAGACACCATGCTCGATCAGGCCGTGTGGGAAGATTTTGTCAGGATGGCTGGGGATGATTCCCGGCCTAAGAAGAAGAAGAGAGGGCTCCCACAGGGCGAACTGTTCGAAAGACGATTGGCGCGAATTCACGATTAGCAACTATAACAACCCAACTGGTCTTGAACAACACGCCCCAGGGTCTTAGCCGAGCGGGGCCAGTATGAGGTCAGCGTTTTGGAAGACCTTCCTTTTTGCCCCTCCAAAACGCTAGAGCTCCGTTTTCAAACGCTCTTCTGTCGGCTTTGTGTTCGAGAACTTCCGTTTCCATAAACCTATCCTTTTGACAACCTCCGCAATAATGATTTATTGTGTACTTAAACTCAGGGTTTTAATTGTTTCAGCGCTAAAGCCGGGTCGCTAAAACAGGTAACCGTGGTTCTTTCAAAATTGCGAGTCGCCCGTTGTTTGTAACTTTAAATGTAATGTTGAGGAGACATCTTTCCTTTTTTTGCCACGAAGCTGTGATTTGTCATCCACAAGTAAGATCAACAACGAGTAAAGGCGATTATTATAATTCATTCAAAATAAAATATTTCTTTTTTTCTGATAAGCTCAAATCCACAGGTAATTCTTCATAACACCCCCCTCGATCTGCCTAAGTTTTGAGATCGTACGAAAGCCGAATCCAGTACTAAGTGATAGGTAATGGACCTAGATTGCCGTGCCAGAGGCGTTGCAAAGTCAAGGAGTTAGAAAAAAATGATTTTTCCCTAACGAATCAGATAAGAAAAAAAGTTAGGGGTTGACAAATTGAGATAAACGGCATTAATGGCCAGTCCTAAATGATTAATTCCTTTTTAATCCCAGTTCTTTGTTCCGTGGTACAAGTTTCCTTCGGGAGCCACCATTTAACGTTCTCAACATAGCGCTAATCCGTTTAAAGCTAATAGATGTCTTTTGTTTTCCAGGAAAACTCCTAATGAGCAATGATCACCAACACAGATCTCTTCTCACTCTCTTAAAATTTGCTTTAGGATTACATAGTTTAACTGTTTTAACAATTATAAGCATAGGTGCGTACTTTTGCAAGAATAGAAGCTGATAGATTTGACACTTAAACGTTTGCTCGTTACCTCCGCCAAACAATAATGGTACTCTAGCCCATTTAGGATATCGATTCCCAGATGTAAAAGTTTGATCAGAAAACATCAAATTTTGTTTTCTTTAACCAGATAGAAGGAAAAGAGCTTTTGCTTTGTATTAAAGACCGGCATGACGCCTTCTGGGCATCCTTAGTTGTGAACTAAAGACTTTTATTCGTGAGCCGATTAAAATGGGAGGGATTTGTTAAATACATGTCATTTAAGCCGGGCGCCACTGAGGTTTGTTCTTTACAAAGAAAGACAAACTTTGAATGGTAATTTTCGTTATACTTAAATAAGGTGTCGTTGTATTCAGTGATTATCGAGCGTTTTTTTCAAAACATTGAGGCATATTTTTATGTTCGAACACTGTACATATGATGAGTAGCAGAGAGTATAAGAAAGCCGTAGGCAGAAACAATGCTTTCGAAGGAAACTTACAGAAGAACTTGGATGACATCGAAGGCCAAAGGAATCGTTTTATCCGTTCGCAGAGGGAAAAGAAGTTGAAATTCATACATAAAGTATCGTCACTACCAAAACTTCGTCTTCCGCTGCGTAATGCGACCGAGGAAAACATAGCTAAAAGTCCTGCAGCAGTTTCTCGACATCTCTCTCTAGATGATTCGACTCTGAGCGAGCTTCATGAAAAACGATTAGCTGCAGAGAAAAGGTTTTCTATACCATGTTTGACAACATCTTTTACAGTAACACCAGACGGCAGCGCTTTAAAGAGGCTTGGAAGCGGGCGAGAAGCCAATAACCTTGGGACTGTTTCCTTAGAATCCCACGCCATTTTGACCAAGTCACCGCAAACGCGAAGAATCTTGTTAGATCGACAGCTATCGTTGCCAGAATCATTGAATACAGCTGTCGAATCAGGTCATAGCCTTAGCGATGGTATGACTGGTGGTCAGAATGTCCCGCGCATTTCAGAAGTGGGTGCCCGGCGAAATCTGATGGTTTCTGCACCGTTTGTCTCTCTGGGAACACAGCTCCCTCACTCGCCTCTCTTGCAGAGAAAGCAGCGTTCCATGTCTTTGGATCCTACTGATCTAGGACAGCAGCAGCAGAGTGTATCGTTGCCCGGTTCGCCTTGTTTTCGTCGGCGCCGTGCTCAGACGTGGAACCCAGAAAATCAACAGTGGAAAGAAGTGCGTGCAGAACTGGGGAGACTACGTTCATTGGGTATTAACAGTGAGGAAACCTCTATAGCTGGACAAAAACGGATTGAGTCTAGTTTTGGACAGTTAAATTTAGTCGAGTCAATTCAAGGACAGAAGGATGTGTCCGGCGCAGAACTGTGTATGAGCCAACCCGCGAGATCCGAGGATGCTGCAGTGAACGCCTTGAAGAATGGAATTTGCAAACCCAGTGGTAAAGTAAGTTGTTTAACATTTGTAACGGAATATTAAGAACGCATATCCCCAAAACGGCGGCTTCTTGATCCTGTCTAAAAAATTCCTTGAAGAATTCAGATGAGCTCAATTTGGAAGCCGATTTCTTTCTGGTGTGCTTTTAAATCCGGTTCGACTCCACGGTGATGGGTCTTTGCAGCCTTCGCCAGTTCAATGAGTGATTTTGTTCCAAACGACATACGTCCTCCCTGTAATCCATGTCAAGTCAGCAAAAATTTGCATACATGCATAACAGTTCAAATGGGATTGCTTTTTTAACAGTAGCTCTGCGTTATAACATGGTTTTTACTTGAAATTTTTGGTTTATAGTCCTAAACGTTTCTAAAAGTGGCGAGATGTTGTTTGTTCTATTGGACAGGTCCGCTGCTTAAAATTCTACCACTTAAATGCTTGGCTTCTTAAAATAGTTTTACTTTTGTGGAGTACAGTACACCTTGCTGCCTGGTGCCACCTTACTTCTCAGATATGGCTGGGTGTCTCATAACTCAGTAATGAACGATACTCTATGCCCTTCCACAAACACCCAACGGCGGTTGTTTGGTTACTAAGCAGCACTATAGTTTGGCATGGAATAAACTTTTACAAGCGTACCCTCCAGCCACCCCGCGCGCGCGCTGAGTGTATACTTTTTACGTATTGAAGAGGCTTCTTTGAAGCATCAATTGCATGTTGATCATGATTTGCATTGAACACGGGTCAAAATAAGTTTGTAAGTTTTTGAATCTAAAGCGTTTACAGCTTCCGCTCTGAGGATCATGGTAAAAGGTCTCCAGAGCAGATAGGTTTGCAAAGGGATTTGCATCGTGAATGTCTTGTGGACTGCTGGAAACATTTAAGTTTGTAACAGTGTGGTTACAAAAAAAAAATCATTTATATATGTGAACTGCGGAGTGAATAATTAAATGAAGGATTGTCATGGCAGTTAGATACTCAACTTTTGCAGTTGCAAAAAGAAAGCCTGAAAAAAATTCAGACTTGTACGGGATTCGCACCCTTATTTCTGCGATACCGGTGCTGCGCTTTACCAGTTAAGCTAACAAGCCAGCTGGGAGCAGGTTGTTGATCGAATTGGTTCGTTATAAACCCGTTAAAGGATGATGATGAAGTGAACTTATGAGCACAAACCCAGTTCTAGCCGACAATGATTATAATGATTATTCGAATAACTCCAATCGTGTTGAAAATTTTGCTTGGACACTACTTGATATCAAAAATTCGAGCACGAGTTTAACCCTTATACACTTCAAACAAAATATCAGGTACGTCAAAAGTCAGAATCTCGAAAAAAAAACAAACTAGCACCGTGTGAAAGTTCTGACTAAGAGAAGATTCATTTGAAATGATACGTATTCACCAGTAAGAAATGTCCACAGACTCCAAACTTAGAGTGCATTTTTCTCCATATTTTATTTTATGATTTGAAAAACAAAATTAATTGATTTTAGCGGGCTTTTTTAGATTTGAAGCTTTTTCATCCAGAAAATTTTGCAGCAATAAAGACAAATTAGAGACAACACATTTTTGTACATTCAATAGGAAAAGTTTACATAAGAAATTTAAGAACTTACTCTGAATAAAGTGAATAATCATTCATAAAGATAATTCATATCTTCAATCCATTGTACACTCACTCAAAGGTTGTTTTGCCGATTTTGACACTATTGTTCTGGTAACAAAAGCAGACTTAAAACCTAAGTCTTAATGACTTCTGATCTATGCTTATATACCTCATATAAACAATTCGACTAGAGTTATTTGCTGCAATAAATTAGCCACGAAGCATAAATGTGTGGATCCATGTAACCACGAGACCCGGCAAAAGTTCGTCATGGCTCACGGTTATTCCTTTCAAGAGCTAGCTAAAAAAGACGCGATATACATTGATAAAGTAAAGAAAGCCTTGGATAAAAATTCAACCTATGATATTGAACTAAAGAAATCGTTGTCGTGTCTACAGAAAGAGCGAAGGAGTTTTATTAATACCTTGAGCAAGGAGAAGCTCGATTTCGTAAAAAGGAAATGCAAACTGCCATCTATCCGCCTTGCTCAATCTGGTCGTGAAAGAGAAAATGCGCAGACAAAAATTGCCGAGTTTTGTTGTGATGTGTGGTCAAAGGACGCTTTAAAACGGCGTGCCGACTCCCCAGTATCGGAATTAAGATGCAGCAGCTCGGCCTCCAGCAAAGATATGAACTCATTTCTTCGTGAAAAGAGCGTTCTTTCCGAAAGTGGTTCTACAATAAAAAGGAATGGTTCCTTAGACCAACCACGGATTGCCTGGCTCTCAAAAGACGCGGAAAACAAAGGCTCTGCCACCGATCGAACTAACTCGCCGTCTTTAGATTATCCGCCTCAACGTTCATCACCCTCACCTCATTCACTATATTTTCGTTCGCTTGAACAAACAGATCTAGAACGGTGTCGTTCGCTTCCCGGCTCACCTTGTGGCAGGCGACGGGCTAACACGTTGGACACTCCAAGAAACTTGTTTCATGCTAAGAGTTTTGATAACCTGAAGAAGCCTGTAGAGCGCTCACAGTCTACACCGTTACGAGATCCAAGGCCTCGCGCCGAATCGACACCTCCCGATTTTGAGGTAAGTCTTTTTTGTGAGAAAGCTCTGACTCTTACCAGAGAACAAACAGAAGGACAGGACTGAAGTTTATGCATCAACTGGAAGGCTAAAGGCAACATGATTAGATCATGACGGGTTAAAATTGTCTGATCTTAGCAGACATTCGTCACTGAGCGAAAACGCTGGTGTTATCTTCTTGTCGTACAATTCAGCGAGTAATCAGGCGAGTATAATGCGTTTAAATGTCAATTTACGTGCCCTGTTTAAAACCTTTGCCTGGAATTGTGCGATACGAATTCCTATCACCAATCAATTGTGTCAGTAAAAGAATGAGGAGGGTGTGAATGGAGTTTAGTGTTTAGTGTTATTTGCCCCAAAGTTTTAGTGTTTGCTGTTAAATTGGCCAATTTTTTTAATGTTTACTGTTTCTGAAGAAAATACTGGTAAGTGTTTGGAGGGTTCTTCGGACATCTTCGGCAGTGGTCGGACCTCTTCGTTAGTCTTCGGAAATCTTCGACAATCTTCGGTAGCCTTTGGAAATCAGAAATAAATTGTTGTCAAATGGCCGAAAACTCTTGATATACTAAACAAGATAATATTGGTCTTTTTGGAGCCGTTTTTGCTTTTTTCTGGAACAAATTAACATTTTCGAACAATTTTTTACTGTTGGTTAAAATGCCTAAAATTTAACTGTTTCATGTTATAAAGCCAAAAAATGAGGGCATCTCAGTTTTGGAATATTTATTAGAGTATTGTACAAAACGATTGTTATTACATCAGCTTACAGCTTCCTTAATTCGTTTAGTAAGATGTTTCCTTTAATTCAGTGCTATCCATCAGAAGAGCATGTTTTTTAAAACTTGAATTGAGGTTCAGTTAATTTTCCACCTACCTCTCGATTACCTCGCTCGGGGCATTGCCCGTAATACAAATAAAAACAGCTAGTAAACCATCAAAAGGGCTGTTATTTAGCTTCAATGGTGTCAAACCCGTAAGAAAACATTTCTACATAGTCTTCCACCCCCTTACAGTGTGGGGAAGGCTGGCATTTCAGACTATTTTCACGGATAAAAAGTTGCCCATTTGTTTGGTTACTGGCCGATGTTTGAACTTTCTAAAAAAAAATCAGATCCTACCAAAGTTCTCCTTTAAAGATTTTTATAGCCAGCATCATGAGCTTTCTGGGTAGTCTCTTAACATGACGTCATTCGGTCTAACGTGAAATTTGCGGAAGATGCACTTGCTGAGTAAACGAAAGTTCCTTTGGCCTCATTAATTATTTCGCGTGGCCTTTGCCGGCGTTTCGTCACCGAAATTTATCGACAGTGAAGGCCTGGAAAAGCGTTGTATAGGGAAAGAGCATTCAGCGAAACAGTGGCTTAACCATCTTTGATTTTCTCTATGGCCTAAGCTGTTCTAGTGTGGCGCGCGCCTAGAGCAGGGGGTATGGAGACTAGGCCTGGCTGTCTTCTGATGGTGGCTCTGCGTTAAACCTTTAAGTTGCCACAAAAAATCAAAAACAACATTTCCGCTACGAAGCCCCCGGATTTATATGAGGAGCAAAGCAATTATGATGACTAAATGTTTGATAAATACTGAATTATTTCTTAACTTGGCCACTTATTAATTATTATTTTTTGCATTAAAGGAGGCAAACAATTCGTTGATGTCACCGCGAGCCCCTCTGTCACCTCGGATAAGACAGTTGCGGCTGGCATCTTTTCATGGTACAGGAGCTGGCCAGTCAGAAGGTTCTCAAGATGTTTCACTCGAGCCCCGCTTACCAAGGCTTCAAGACTCACGGGGATCTCTACCGGGATCATCGAGAGAAGGACAAGAAAGGCAGAAACGTCGAATTTACGGCATGGCCCCAGAAAAATTTGCGATCGAGTTATCTCCTCGGAAGGAAGCACTAAGCCATCCAAATATTTCACCCAAACTTGTGGAAAGGCAGCATCATCCTGCCGGTGTCGTGGGAAAGGAGTATTTCGACGGACGATCTACAAAAACTGATTTTGCTAAAGAAGAAGCAGAATTTGTTGAAACGTCAGTAGTACAAGGTGATGGTCAATTTGGGTGGTATACCAATGATGATGATCAGGAGGCGAGTGGCAGTGACGAAGGCGAAAACGAAGAAAACCCGTTCACTTTTCAATTTAATGAAAAGAAGATTCACTCCATGGAAGAGATTCAATACACCCGTTACCTGCGTATGAAATCTCCGAATCACTGGCTGCCAAAGATGGGAAAGGTTCCGCTAAATTTGCTTTCGTCATCCATCATTGTCGGGCACACAAGGTTACCTTACGAAACTGTGTCTTCTAACCAAGACGAAGAAGAAGATGAAGGTGAAGATGAACAGAATAACGTTGAAGAGAAAGACAGTTCCAAGACTGGAGATGATGTTAAGGAGTCACAGAAAGTGAAAACAGAAAACGGGGACTTTGAAGACAAAGAAATTGACCTTGATTACTCAAAAAATTAGTAGAAGCAAGTAGAATGGGCCCTTTGTACAGAAACGGTGACATGGGACAAAAACATGCCCCTTGCTGGATGACAAACGACACAATGAGTCAAGAAAAACAAAAAGATCACATCATTCAAAAAGCTCATAATCTCTTTTCAAGATCCCTCTGCGTTGTTTGCCCTCCAGCAAACCTTTTTTCTGGATCCGCCACTGCGACATGTCCCATTTTTTAAGCCCATGAGCAACTGATAAAATAAGCCCTTATGCATGGTAGCTAAAAATAAACTGGTCAGGAATGGGCAATTCAAGAATTTTCATTTATTTATTCGCGTTTCCGGAAGCATAATTCAAAGACACAATGAACTAAGTGATTACTGTATAAGCATTTGAAAACTGCAGGTGTAAATAAAGGTAAACAGAAGTTACCTGATTTCAAACCATGATGTATTTTATTTAGTTTGCTCGAGCCCCCAAATATTCATTCCGTTTGATATAAGCACGAAGACTGTACTCTCTTTTTGAAACAACTTTTAAGGGTCGGTTATTTCAACGAAATCTAACTTAGCGCGCTTTTCATTTGTCAGACTGATCCGGCGGCCAGATCCTTCCCGTCGTAATGAGAATTTCACTTTTCCTATTAATCAAAACTATCCAGCCAGATCAGTCAAATCCTAAATCCTAATTTCATTGTCAAAATGATTGGTCCGGCAATAGTCCGACCGGCCAGTTCTGACAAATGGAAAGCGCCCTTATACTCTAGGCTGCAGGTTAAGAAATCTTTGACCCCTTTCTTCAGCAATGGCGGATCCAGCGGAGGGCCCGGGGGGCCCGGTCCCCTCCTTACGTTTAGACGAAAATGAGGCCCGAAGGGACGAAACAACTTTTTTTAGAGGCCGGTCCCCCCCTTATCTGAAGGTCTGGATCCGCCACTGTTCAGTGGTTTATTTTAAGAATACAAAATATTGTGCTTTTCTCGTCTACTCTATATGAAACTGGATTCTCACAGTGATTTATTGGTGTTTAGATAAAAGCGTTGGGGAAACTGAAAATGGCTTAGATTTCGGTTTTGTTAAACACCGTTTGAACTCTGTTTAGATAACAAGCCCTAAAGCGTAGAAAACCATGAAACGTAGTTCAATTTCTTTTTTACCCTGGATGAGACTTGAAAAAATAGGTTGATGAAACTGATTAGAAGTTTGAATGAAACCGTAAAACATTCCAGTCTCTAGTTTCAGCTTCGCCGGCTAACTGGCTGGCTACGTATATCTGCTTCGAGATCTCAATTGTTCAATGCTTTTAGGATTGCTGGGGTTGACCAACGGAATTATTGTTGATTTACGAGACTCAATATTAAAATATAGCTCGTCTGAGCGTGCTACAGTTTCCGCTTTGTTCAGTAACCTCTTCAATAACTAACTGTGGTAAATATAAGGACGAAAATGAAAAGACGAGCGGATGAATGGGTTTATGAGTGAATAAATAAAAATTTATGAAATGGATGAATGAACGATCGAATCCACCAAGGGTACACTCTCATCAGGATAGGTGTGTGCCGCTGAGGGTCTCATACCTTGACCCTATTTAAGGTAGAGACAAACGAATATTGATAAACTATCTTTGGCCCTACCCGAAAAATGACACCCTCTTTAAGGTAAAAACAAAAACTAAGGCCCGGTTCAGACGCCGAACTTTTCATGAGCCGAACTTCATACATTGAATTACGTACACAAAACGTTCGGAGTCTTAATCAATTAGGAACGCCTATTTCAATTTGGAACAGCTCAGCTGTTCCTTTGGCCTAGTACGGGCGGGAATTTCGATCGACTGTGGAACGACATTGGAACGGTTGTGATTCAGTCGCCGAACTTTTCATGTGCCCAACCCAACGCATAAATCAACGTATTTTGCAAGCAAGCAGTTTGACCGAAATGAGCATTTTTCTCCTTTTGAATTTAGTCCGGCTGGAATTAAGATCCGAGCGTCTGAATCAATTCGGCCGGTCTAAATAATTTGGGTCGGCTTTAATTGGAATTAGGTTTAGCTCAGGTGGCCACACCTAAACCTTTATTAAATCGTTTTTCTAATAATCTACGGGATAGTTTAGTTCAGGAGCCTCTAACTATGGGCTCCTGTTAAGTATTAACAGATGATTTGTTTTCCATTTACGCTCTTGAATTTTAGCTGATATAATAACGGTAGCCTGATATAAAGATCATACCGGGAATACAGTGCCGGCTATACTCTATCGGAAGGTACATATCTATATATGGGAGTATCCCCCCGGCTCTGCCCATCCAGGGAACGAGACAGGCGGGCAGATGGACAGACGGAAAGTGACGGAGATCGGAATCTTCTCGATCGAAAATTTAAAATTTTATACCACACCCAAATCTATATCAGTTCGGAAAGAACAGATTTTTTACTGATATTTTTCTCGACTTGAGAGCACCCGCCGAATCATGCATTCCTGCCGTCCGTGAGGAGGTCGTTAATCCTTGAATAGCAACATCATTTTTTTCCTCGAGGTCCTAAAAAGGAACAAAAATTACGAGGAAAAGAAGACGTTAAACTCACATTCCATTGTCCTACTTATGTCTTAAATTTCGAAAAAAAAAACCTCCAACGAAATTTCGACCTGTTTCCAGGATTTTCTCAGCATCAATGCGGTGTAAAAGACAAATTAGCTGTGTACATTTCTGTATTGTTTTGACTAGCCTGCAAGCTAGCACTGAGTCTGTGGGGGTCCTATCGGCCATGTAGCAGAACGGTTTGAGGTCCTTTTAAGTCCCAAGGACGTTGTTTTACAATTGCCGCAACTGAAACAACAATTTCCTTTCAAGCTGGACTCAGTGTTACGGCGGCCTGGCTGAACTCATCGTTTTAGATCTAGAGTTTGTGTTAATAGTTTCACCTTTCGTCGTAGCCTTTAACTTGTGCTTATTCATCGACACAAGCCGTGTCCGTCTGAATTTGTTAAAATGCACAAGAACTTAATATGCGTTTACACGAAAATGACATTCTTCTGTTTAACAATACTAGTTGTAGAGACTGGTATGTTTACATCATTAACGTGTGGACAGAATCCGTTTATGGACGTATGTTTCTATGCGTTCACAATTCTTAAACGGACCCGTGTGGACACAACAGTCTTAAGGTTTCACTTACCCATTTCGATTTCTCAGACGCGCTATCGCCTTGTGGAATTCCTAGGACTGTAGAGGGTTTATTTTGCTTCCCTTTCCAGGTAGATGCCCGTTTACGTTGTGTAACATCATGAGGAGAGGAGGAAATGACTTTGTTCAGTTCTTTGGGATCCAAAGAGCGAGCGCGTTGTGGTCTTTTCTGTAAATACTGTATTGGGGGTCTCGGAGGACACGGACTCAAAGAGCTGGGATTTCTCGTTGCGATGGTTCTTTCTGGACTTATATGCAAGTTGTTCAATTGGTAACTAAATCTCGAAATACTCGGGGAAGGGCATTGAACGTCAGGGGTGTTAAATGACAAGCTGTTATTATCAGAAGACATTTTTGAATGAATATCCTTGACTGTTAGAGCCGTGCTAGCTGGGTGTGTATCGTTACTTTTGAGCCTGTGGAAGACCACTTTGTCAACAAAACTCTGCCGAGATACCAACTCATTTCTTCCGAGGACATCCCTATCGGTTTTTATGTGAATAGCACTACTTTCTTTACCCCCAAGCCTATCAGAAAGTTGTTCTGTTGAATCCTTTTTCTCCTTGTCATCTTGGCTGTGCCACGTTGAGGGCAGCTTAGTGCATTTGGCACGCTGCGCAAACGTCTGTTTTTTCATTTCCCACGAGTGCACCAGTTGATTTCGTTGTCTTTGTATGTGCTTTAGATCTTTTTGCAGGCTTCCACCGTGGTACGAGTTTCTCACCATGGCCTTCTTTAAGTTGCGACTGTAGTGGCATATCATATCTTTTTCTAATAGTTCTTCCATCGCCCTTTATTCTTTCAAAACCCTTTACGAACACTGAGAGTTCAACTGAAAATAGCTAATTACATTTTAGGAGGGTTCACTTCGCCTCCTTGACTACAGTTCTTGCAGATACCATCAGTTGTACCATACGCCCCGTAGGCTCTTACGTAATCCATCGTGAGAATGCATCTCAAATTTAAAATCACAAAGCCGGTATTTCTGACAACATCTTAATAGACAGGACAAACGTTTGCTCAATGAAGCTAAAACTTTAGCACTTGATAGACTTGTGTCACTAATTAATTTCTCGGCATGTAAATTTTCTTTCAATACATTTTGTTTTGACTACTGAGTCTTTCGGGGGTCTTTTGTTTACCTACTTGATTGCCGTTTGCTTTCATTTTATTGATCAATCAAGCGGATTAAGCTATCTGGTAATGAATTTTTGAATTCAACAAAATACATTGTTTTATAATGTCATCATTGTTCAGCTCAACACTGTAAGACATCGTACTAGTAGGACACATTCTAGCGCCTTAGAAAAACTTACAAGATGGGTGTTCCGTTGAGAAGAATAAAAAACCAGTCTGTGTTCGAACCTTGCTAGAGATGAAGTCGATAATGTTTTAACCAAACGCCAGGTAAATGCATTGTTTACAGTTTTGATTGGCTTACTTAATTGTTTAACAATCTGAGGTTGGCCTGGGTCGGTTTAAGTCAAGTTATCAAGTTTGGGTATAACATTTTTCGTGTAACAACCGTTTTTGTCAATTAACTGACTGAATTACACTGTATGTGCCGTCCTTTTAAAGCATAGTGATTCAAAGGAAATGGCTTCATCCCTTTTTGCAGGTAGATTGATGCTATTGTCAGTTCTGATTGCTCATTTAAGTAGCATTAGGTCATTCTTCCAGAGCCCCTCAGCAACCAAACGATGACAACACAAACATAACGACGGCCAGTCAAGCAACAAACATGACCATGCAAGGGTCTCACTAAATCCCTCAAGACGCGTGACCCTACAGTTTCCTTAAGAGACAGAAGTGTTAATACAAAGGTCACAAGAAAACACCCACAAGGCGTTGCTGAAAAAAGTTTCTGAAAATTCCCTAGAACATCGGCAAGCATGTGCTTAGAAATTCTTCATTCTCTAGTGGCCCGGAAAATTCAGAGGCAGGAAATTCGAACGCTTCTGCTTCCATCCTAATGCGTTTCCGATTATAGTAATTGTAATTTGTTACCCACGGAGCACTTAGGAGTTCATGAGAACTCGTTGAAACGTGTCCGTGCGTTCCAGATCGAATCAGAATAAGAAGAGTAGGTTTTTAAGGAGAGGGGAAAACCGGAGTATCCGGTGAAAAACCTCTCAGAGCAAGGGAGAGAACCAATAACAATTTCAGCCCACACATGACGTCGGCGCCAGGATTTGAACCCAGGCCACAGTGGTGGGAGCGAGTGCTCTCACCACTGCGCCACCCTTGTTCCCCCAAAACGCATACATTTCGATGCCGGTTAAGGCCTTCCGTCCACGTCAATACACTGAGCGTTTTCAGCGAAAACGAATCGATTTGAAAACGCTCTTGTAAGTGGATCAAAACGAAAACGCATACATATCATGTATAAGTGTGGACGGTCGACAAAAAAAAAAGGGATGACTGAAAGTATCGCAGGCGGATGTGTTCGTAGCATGCACGAAGAGTTCAACTTACGCCACAACGTACAATTCTATCCCTTTCGAAAGTTTTAGTGTAGACAGTCGAGAACGCATCAAAACAGTAGTGTGGACACGAATCGATCTGGTGCGCTTTCGATGACAACGAAAACGCACTCGTGTGGACAAGGCCTCAGACTAGTTAGATAAAGCTAAGTTTCTAGAATCTGTTCCTATCCTCTCCTGAACTCAGACTTATTGAGGATGGTTTCTTTTCTTTTTAAACGCCAAGCAGTTCTTCTGAACTTTGTTGGACGCTTCCTTCGCTCAATCCCGAAACTTGAAAAATAGTCTTGCCCTCATTTTCAAAATTGTGTATTTTGCCTCTATTTATTATAATTTATGCTTGGATAGCCATTATGGAATACATGAACTTGGCACAATAAACATGTTTTACTCCCCTAAAAACCTTTGTCATATTACCACCCTACCCCCCCATAATGGCCACTTTCTTCTGTCCCCAAGGTGGCCGTTGTGGAGAGGTTCGACTTTACACGCTACAACAGACAATACCATTAAAAAAAAACATCGCTCCCTCGACGTTAGTTGTATTTTGTAATCGAAGTCCTTAAACGATAAAAAAAATCGACTGAGTAAGTGTGTCATATCATCCTGGTTTCGTTGCGAGGCGGACGGACATGTCGTGAGGTCATGTGACTGACTAGGTTGATGGTAAGGGCTTTTGATAGTTGAATGATGGCAGCCTGTGTCGCAGACCTAATTTAACTTCCGTTATCCTTGCTCTGGGCCCCTAACGGACTCAACGGAAGTGCGTTTCGAATTTCCTTTCGTTTTGATTAGCAAATCGACAATGGCATTGTTAACAGGCCAATCATGGCGTGTACTCAAGTCCTGGTACACAGTCAGGTGGGGGCCAAGAACAAGGATTTCGGCGCTGTTTCGCAGACGGACTTAAACAGAGTTTAGTTTAGTCAAGAGCCGTTCTGGGTTTTGTCTGCCGCGTAGGCTAGGTTGAGGGTTATCAGAAGGAGATTTCTTCGAAGAAATTAAAGTAGATATTAACTTTTGTAAAAAAAGGCCTGTATTTTTTTAATATCAAAGTACATATTTTTTTCAACAGGCCCCGAGAAAAAAAGAAATGGAGAAATTTAGGCTGGAGAGCCTGGAAATAATAAAAAAAAGATATAGCTGTTGTAGTTCAGTAATCCTTGGTTTAAGTTTTATTTTCCTTTGTTTTTGGGAATGGTAATATATGATAATGAGTTTGAAACAATGGGAAACAGGAATTAAATTCAACCAAGGATAACATTGAAGCACAAATTAGCCACCACTAGATATTTCGGCTCACGCACCACATGGAAAAACGTTCCGTCATCACGTGTCTTCGATCCAGAGTTGCGGGAGTCTGCAGGGGGGAGGGGCAAGGGGCGGAGATTCACCTCAGCTTATGCCAATTGAAATAACAATGCCAAATAATGAAAAGTACTGTAATTAAATATCGAGAGTCGACTAATAAAAAAACCGTCATTCAGGCGGATCCAGGAAGAAAACGTGACCCACTTCATAACTTGACTTTCGCAAGAGCTCACAGAACCAAGCAGAACGTACCGGTCTCGGTGCATTTCAAGATTTGGAAGATTTTAACTTCAGGATCTGAAAGTACAATTTCATTATTTATCGTGAAAATTGGTCTTTTTTCCCCACCTGAGCTAAATTAGTATCCCACTTATAACTTGACGAGCGAAAAAAACTGATAAAGGATAAAGGTTAAAGTTTAATTGGGGAGCTTTAGAAACGTGCCTCCCAAAGTCGTTTTTTGATCAATTTTATTTTTATTCAGGTTTAAAGACATTTAATGTTTTAAGGGCCATATCTGTGCGCTAACGTTGAAGAAAAATCATTTCAATGAAGCTTGAACTAAACGTACTGAAGAGGGACCTTTTTCTCATATTTTCAGCTGCAAAAGGAACCCGGCGTTAACTACGCGGACAACTCTATTTGGGGACACGCATTTAACATACTAGTTTAAAGAATTACAGTCACATCTAAAGACTCTATTGTACTCTCCTTAAATGTCCGTTTCTGAGGTATCCGGCTCACAGGGTGTCAAAGAGAATGGGGACCAACTCCGCTAGGTGCCGGTTTCAGCTCGCACTATATTTGCCTTAACTCAAATACAGTCTCCGATCCTTCCAAAACCATCCTCTTCTGAACAATTAAAATATTGTGCAACCTACTTTTTGAGATGGTTTGTTTGTTTCTTTTGTAAAAAATAATTATAATGAATAAATAAACTACCTATCTATGAACATATTTAACTTTTTTTATTAGACTGACGAGGAGGAATCTTGAAATGAAACTCGTCAACGGTCTTGGTTTTTCGGACAATGAAAGTGACAGTCTTGAAAGCTGTCCACGTTACCTTCAGGTAATCCACCGTTCAGCGAAAAGCTTGATCGGTTAAAGACTGGAGCTTGCAAAGATCTCCTTCTGTTCAACACCTTTCTGTATCGTGATGATGTGGAATCCTCTAGAAAAAACTCTGCATTCGATTGAAGGAGCGAAGGATCAGAAATGCTGCTAGTAGTTTGGGGCGTGGTTTGGCTGCTGAAACTTACTTGATGCAGCGACTGGCGTCGCAGCCACGCTGGTCTTGTTATGGACTCGCTGCAGCCTGCTCTGTTGTTACTGTGCACAATGTCCGCCACCGAATTTCTTCTCTTTAGAATGGACTTTTGTTCAAGGTGAACATGAGGGCTTGGTGGCCATGAATGCGCTCCTAAAACAGACTCAACACCGCTGCTTTCTTTTAACATCGCATTTCTCTCACTCGCTGCGTTTCTTTCATTTACAGATTGCATTGATGATACTTCTTGTAAATGGTTCACTGTGTTGCCTGTCTTTCCATTACTATCCTGACCCTCTGAAAGTTCGCAAATCTCTTCTTCATTTCCTGATTCAATTTGTGTTGTGTTACGAACAGTCGAAGTTGCCAAGCTTGGTAATTTAAAAGTAGAGCGACACAACAAAGCGGCTGTACCACGAGCTGTGAATGAATGTGTCCCGGACGAAAACTTTAAATCATCGCTCACTTTCTTTCTGTTCAGTATCAAACGATTGTTCTCACCATTTCGTCCCAACACGTCCGGTAAACTTTCCCGCCTTCTTCTCTGCTGTCTCAAGAAGGCACTCTTCTTCAAGAGAATTTCGTTAAGAGCAGCCCGTTTCTTGATTTCGACATCTTGCAGTGTTTTGATGAGGTCTTCTTCACAGCCAACATTTTTCTCAATGGCCTTCCTAATATTCTGACTAAGTTTGATGCTGGGAAGCTGACTCCTCTTTTCTTGCGCTGGCATACTTCTGCGCGCTAAAAGTTTCAAGTGGAAATGGTTATCTTGATGTTGGCCTTGTCCTTAAATTGCATCACGAACACAAGATTACCACACACACCCTTCAAAGAGGCTAATTTTGGCTGTCTTTTGAAAGCGGCAAACTCAAACACCGTCTGCTTAAAAAGCCCTCGCGTTTAATACTAAAATTAGAAAATAACCACCTTGAGTTGATCCGATATCTGATAAACTTTGAGAAAGTATTCCAGCTTTTGAATCAGACTTTCTCCCGCGCGAGTCTGTCAATATGCCGCACTTCTCAGCTCTTCGTAACAGCGCTAGGTTGGATCGTCTTTCAGACTCTAATCAATACTATCGCAAGAAGAATGTCCATTGTAGGTGAAATAAAGATAGTAATTAATTCGTTAAAGTAAAGCTCCAACTGACAACAATCCTTTGTTTCCATTGTGAATGTGGGAAGTTAGTATTTCATTTATGGAGATTTTAACGTTGATTGAACTTAAAATATTCGGGCTTACCTAATAACTAAGTTTTCAAGTAAATACAACTGAGAGACAAGGACTCCCAATCAAATAAAAATGGACTGAATGAAGGAGCTGCTTGTCGGGCGCCTTTGTCGTCATTTCAAAGGTCGTACCTTGCATCGGCATTGACTTTGAACGACATTTCCCTTCACGTAGTTAACAATTTTACTGTGCATAAAATGTCTTTTACAGCGAGAGGTGCGGTGTGTAAAAGTGATTGAGCAAAAAAGTGTATTCTAGAAAATAATTCCTCTCGCATTTACTTCCAAGTACTTTTTCGCAGCACTTACGCAATAACATAAGACTAAAATCCCTTTATTCGTGTTTTATATGTAGAAAGTGCGAATAGTTTCCACGTAACTTCGTTTATCAGTTTTAACATCACCAGAAAAGGGCAAGTGAACTCCAACCATCTTAGGCCAACTTTCACAGTTGTGGAAAAAAAATCTGCTCTGGTACAGTTTCGCAAATTAGTCCAAATGACCTTAACTAGGTCTAAGTACCGTATTTAGTGGAAAGAGCACCGCCCTCGAATAGAAGGTTTCCCCGATAAGCCCCGCACTTAACTGACTTAACTGAATAATAATCAGGCGCTTATTGATCTTTGACATGGATAACTTAACTTAGCCGTATAAAAGTGTCAGCATGATGCTGACACTTTTATACGGCTAGGTTCTATTCTTGTTTCTGCGATATACCAATTTTTATTCCCATCGATGGGAACAAAAATTGGTCATGATATCGCAGAAACAAGAATAGACCTCAATAAAAACTAAAACAAAAAAGGGACAACAATAACAAACAAAAAACCTAGCCTAGCCGTATATCAATCGGATTTGCTCCACTTTTCGTTAAATGCTACCAATAACCAATCCTTACGGCATGACTATGTGCTACTATGACACAAATGCTTGAAAGAGCACCTTTTGCACTATGATTCTCAATTCAAGACAAAAATCAGGAAGGTCCAGAAACAACGCGAGAAAATAGCGCCTATTCTGCAGGCTATTGGCGGGGTCACGGTTACTTTGCAACCAAGCTTGGCTGAATTTAACCTAAGATCAGGCCCAGTTTGAGCGGTTCTCATACATTCTCTGTAACGGCTACAGATCCTGATCTCAGGTTAGGCTGAATTTGAATTGAACGTAAGAAAAATATTCAAGTTCAAAAAGAGAAAGAGAAATTCGTCGTCGTTTGTTTACGTTTTCAATAAAAAGTGAAATTAGGCAATTTCACGTCGTTGTCGTGCAATGCCGGGATGCCAAAAAAATTTACAAAAACATGTGTTTCACGAGGTGCTCATTTGTTGTTTTGCCAATCTATTACTATTTTGCCCCGTCGTGGCATCTTACTCCGTAGTAATAATAGGGGTGGCGAATGGTAAAATCCGAGACTCGCCGGCCGAGACGCCGAGACCCCAGTTAGAAATCCGAGCCCGAGACTCTTTGGTAAAAAGCTTCGAGACTCAAAAAAAGTAAAGACAAACCATGCAAAAACGAGACTTCGAGACTTATCAAAAACGCATCCGAGATTTCGAGATTAGGCTTTGGTAGATTGTGCTCGAAAAAAAAGCATATTATGCTTTTAGCAGTGCTCATATTTTTTAGAAATTATGCCAAAATTATGCTACTTTCTGAAAATTATGCTCTCTGTCACCGAAATTATGCTACTTAGATTTTACACTGATTTTAAGGAAAATAAAGATCATCAGTAGCTTAACTCTATCAATTTTGACTTTGATGAACATTCATATAGTCCACCTTCTTTGAGTTTAGCCTCAATTTGAAAATTCCTTTCCCTTATTGCCATAAATCGCATGGCAAATGTCACTTACCCGCGTTCGACATATAAGGGACAAAATTTCCCAGTCCTTTGGTTATGTTTGTGCTCCACCGAGTTGTTTACGGCACGCGTCACATGCTTAAGATGTTCCTTACATCACGCGTTTCTCGAAACCCTCTTACCACACGTCCCCTCGTTACTATCGTTTTGAGAATGATATCCATCGTTGAATCGAAATGAAAATATGGCCGATCAAGTAACCGTTATCCAGTCCGTACTCTTTCTTGTTTCGCCCTATAACAAATAAAGCTTCTTTATTTTTTTTCAGTAGTTATTAACAGAGAAGCATGTAATTATCACTCACGTCACGGTTTGTACCTTAAACAATAAGCAAACATGTCTTTTCGCTTCTCGGGGTCCCGGGGGGGATACTCGATATATCCCTGGGTGGGGAGGTGCGGCGCGGCCCCTCATACCCTGACCCTGTTTAAGACAAATATCGCTGATTTTCCTACCCTGTTTAAGACAGAATTCCGATTTTTGATACCCTGTTTAAGACATTTATCCTGTTTAAGACAAAAATTGATAAATCGATGCCCTGGTTAAGACAAAAAATGATAAATTCGATACCCTGTTTAAGACAAAAATCCCGAAAAACATACCCTGGCTGGCCGCACGTCCCCACTAAGCCCTTATAAGGGAGTACCTCCCCCCCCCCGGGCTCGCGGTCGTCATTCTACATGATTTAATTGTCCATAAGCTAATAAAGCAAGTCAGAAAACTTTATAATGGGATTATATTGATTGCGAAAGAATGGAAAAGTCAACAACTGTAAGTCTTCTTCCTGGAAATTTGAAATACAATTTCTCGTGCATCTGTGAATAGGTTATTTTTAGTCAAAAAAAAACTAAAGAAAGGTGCACGAAAAATGTATATATATAACTAGCGCCATAAAAGCTTACCCAAAAATAAAACAAACATTGGACAAGTAATCATTAATCAATCCCTCATAATCTTGAACAGTACAATAAAAACAATAGCGCGATTGTTTTCATGAAAATCCTTTTTGTTTGCTTTCATTACAAGAGCGACCTCCAAGTGCTTGAAAGCTACATTTTTGCTGGAACTGAGAGACGCCGATTTTGCCCCATCTCTTGCCTCCGACTTTTGATAACTCCAGCCTGAGTATGAGGGACCAGCTACCTAAATTTCTCCGCCCAACGAACGACATGCGAAAAGCTGTCGACAGAAATGCGAAACAAGACAAGGATCTGTTCAGTTTTACCAAGCAACTTGATAAGGAGAGGAAAATGGTAATTGAACAACTTTCGATGAAAAAAGATAATTTCAAGAAGGAGATGATCAAACGCCGGGAAAGTTTGTCCAATTTAAAAGCCCGGCTTTCCTACAACGTGGCGGACACAGGTCAGCCACGCCCTGGAGCAAACAATCTGGTTGAAATGCGGCATCGAAGAGCTTTTTCTGTTGGAGACATCCGCAGTCCTTCATCTATCTGTCAACTGCCACATTTGATAAACAAGAGGCATAGTCATCCTAGTTCACCTGTACCAGTCGTCAGCCGAGATTTGAGCGATAAGACAGGGGGCCTCAAAATGAAGTCGCCTCGACGCAAGAACGCTACAATAACCAGTGACTTCAACCTCGTGAATGGACAGCTGGAGATGAAAGAAAAGTCTGGAAACGATGATTGCATTGATATACACCACAAGGCAAGGTGCCTTGAAAGGATGTCGCCTCGACGCAAGAACGCTACTATAACCTGCGATTTTAAGATTGTGAATGGACAGCTGGCGGTGGAAGAAAAGTCCTGCGAACGATGATTGCAAAGATATACGCCTACGCCCATGCAAAAATAAATCTCAAGACTGTGGCAAAGTTCAAAATACTATCCGAAGACACTCAACAATCCCGGCCCCAAATTTGTGGAACCGAAAGCCGCTACAGGCACGAAGAATCACACTACCTAGTTTGTCTTCCAGTAACACATGCACTACGGTTTCTGAGATGTAGAATCCGTAACCAGACAAACTCAGTACTGTCCTTCAACAGAGTAGGGGTTCAGAGGTTTTTAGAGATCTTTTACATCAAAAAATCGGCCATAAAAATATATTGGACTTTGTCGTGTTTTGTTCGGTGTAATGCCTTTTTGTACTGTGTTGGCTTACATTAAGCTTTTACGAAATAAATTGGACTTGTCGTAACCAATTGATCTCTTGATTTGTAGGCCATCTTTCTTTGCTACTGCGCTGCCGCTCGAAAGCAGGAATGAGAAGAGCCGAAGCGATATAATTGGTGTTATGGGTCTCATAGGACCAACCTTATATACTTTTGTGCAAAATGCGATTTAGATACCAGATATATCTCAACCGCGGGGAAGGGTGTGGTTGGGTTATTTATCATAATAATAAGCACAACTACGTTATTCTTAGAGGCTGTCACTGGCAGGGCAATTATAGTGTCGTAAATTATTAATTTAACCTCTCGAACGATTTTACTTCATGATAATTACGACTTACAGCATCAGTTAAGTTCCTTCAACTTACTAGTAGTGAGTATCTAAACAGAAATGAAAAAGGCAAGACCAAAAAAACCTTTGAACGTCCACAAAGAGTAGCGACTAACAACATGTCTATTGATAAAAGCTATTCCTATACTAGTGGCCGCATAACTAAGCGTCATTTAGTAGAGCGCGGCGGAGAAATTAAAGACACTGTCGTCTTGCGCGAAGCGCGTCCCTATAACTCATGCGTGAAGCGCGCTCTTTTTTTTGGCTCGATGGCTAAACTGAGTCCTTCTCTCTCTCTCTCTCTCTCTCTCTCTCTCTCTCTCTCTCTCTCTCTCACGGTCAAATGGAGACTGCAAGCTAAACCTTAAAAGTTTTCATATAGAATTTTAAAGAAATTGATGAGAAAATTCAGCACAGTTGTCTTTTGACTCAGCTTTACTATCCAGTCTTTATGTGATTTGCTTTGTGCAAAACAAAACAAAAGCAAAGCTGCGGTGTCTTGCAGCCAGCCGTTCTTCTGGTCAGTTAGAGATTTAAGGTGTAGCCTCAACTCTTTGGCCGGCATTTCCGATATTATACTTCTCAGACCCACATTACGCCTGCTTTATAGCCTACGGCGGCTTGCGTGTTAGGCATTGCGCAGGGACACACCTATACCCCTGATTCGCGGGATAAGAGAATCACAAAAAGTCAAAAAGAATTTTACGATTGTCGCTAAATATTCTGGCTTTTCTACGGTTAACGGTTAAATTCTCTCCATTACCTTAGAAAGACATTTGAAGAAAAAAGTCGATTGTTTTGCAAAAAATTTCAAAAGTTGCCATCGGTTTAAGCCCTTTACCACCTTTCTGTGGCGAAAAGGGCCATCAGCCACCAAACAAGACCAAACAGGACACGGAAACTGGCACCCTGACATGACTAGGAAAAGCTTTACAGTGTACTCCTTTTTACGACAAATGGTTAAAATTTTTCATTTTTTACGCCTAACGGTTAAAATGCTTAGCTGCTTTACGGCTAACGGACCTAGCGGTTAACCCCATTGAGACCCTCCAATAATACGTGAGAATGCCTGATCCAGGCCTAAAATACACACACCATCCGTCACGCACGTTATAGTCTATGTAATTATCGCATGATACATTACAAAGCAAATAGTACTAAGTATATATTATTCGCTACAGGCTTTTGGCACAATACGGGTGATGGGATTAACTTTTCCCTTTTTACTCTCTGCTCTCACGTGCTTTTGGCCCTCTGTCGCCTTACGCACGTTTGACACGCATCACTTCTTTATGACCGTTCATTTTGGAAATATTCAGCCTGGTTTGATAATCATAACAGCTAAACTCGGTAAAAAATGTTGAGCGACCGGTAAAAAGTGTTGAGCAATCGCAGCAATTTATGCCCGGTGATCGTTTCGATGATTTCATAAATTCTTGTCAGCGATATCCGCGTAGCGATCCTATGGAGAGATTATTTGGGTATATAATTTTTTTAAGACTTAATTCAACAATCGAAATATTGATTAGACGGTATTTAAGGAACTGAACTTATGTTCAGTTCCAAGAGCAACTTACTGGTACTCATTCAATTTTTATGTGGAGCACTCTTCAAAATAGGAAGAAAGTAAACTAACCACAGCGTAATTTGAATTTATGAGACGGGATAATTATATGTTTCTTAACCACTCAGTCGTTGTGCAAAAGATAATTACCTACAATTACCATTATTTGCAAATATTTTAGCGGTCTTCTTTAAATTATTTCGTGATCGGTTTTGTAAGGTGGTATTGTTTAACGTGTGCTGATCTTGTATAGTCGAGCTCGGTACTTAACCATTTAATAAGATTTGCGGATTATCCGTAGGTAATAAAATTACGTAAGATTGTAGAATCAGTGATAAGCTGAGGTGTAAATGGCTAGTTCAAATAGATGAATCTTATTTAATACTAAGTGACTTTTACCTTGTTTTTTTTTTTTCAGCAACAACTTTTCTATAACGATTCACTGCCAAAGTAAATGAGTGAATTTCATTCATACATCCCATGCATTTGGCGGTGTAATTACACATTCACAAAGCCATTGTACGTGTAAACAATACGCGACTGCCTGCATTTTGGCACAAAAGTGAGAAGATAAAAAAGCCTGCATCTTATACCTTCGGTCTCATTCGCAGTTAACACCGATTCGGTCCCTGTGCATTAAACAAACCATGAGGAATCAGCTTGATAAACACCTCCTCCCAACTATTGACATGAGAAAGGCCATTGAAAGAAATGCCAAACATGAAGGAGACCTTTCACTTGCTCTCAAAAAGATTGACATAGAGAAAAGATTGGCTCTCGGACAGCTGTCGAGAAAACAAGAAGCTGTGAAGATACAAATGTTTAGAAAACGGGAGACTCTGTCCAAACAATTTAAAGTCCAGCTTTTCGAGCAAGGAAGTTTGGAACCTATATCTAGACCACGCCCAAATGCAGGATTGCAGAAGAGTCCTGTGCGACGCAGCAGATCTTATGAAGGAACGAGCCACTCGTCAAAGCCCCATCCACTCGAGCTAAGAAAAAGACTCAGCCTTCCATCTTCAGCTTTTTGTAGTTCGACCTCGGATGACTATGTCAAACCAGAAAAGGAAGCAAATGTGCAACGAATGGAACATATTCCCGCCGACCGCGAGAATGATCACAATAGTGAGATGTCGTCCGATAAATTTTGCAAGAAATCAGAAATATCCATCCGCAGGCATTCATGTGCTCATCCGCAAGAAAACAGCGATTCAAGGCTTTTACAAAGACGTAGAGAGACAATGCACAACTTGATGATGCAACACAGTATCGAGAATGAAATACAAACTCTCATTAGGCTATAACGCCTCTCATTTGACTGTAGCAAATATGGGATATTGGCCTTTAACAAGACAGAGAGACAGTCAAAAAGTTTCGTTTTAAGTAAAGATTTTTTTTAGTTTGCTGTAATATAGACGATCACCTTGCATACTGGTTTGGCACCTTCAGGGTAAATATCTGGCTGCAGCATTAATTGTTGTAAGAACAAACTGAACGCAAAAGTAAGTTTTAAACCGTTGACAAGAAGTACGTACCTTTCACGGGATAGGGCAGGCAACGCTGTATAATTACAGGACATCTGATATTAGATCATGAATATAGCTTGCAGAAATCACTACTGTGACTGAGGTTTGGACATTTAGTGCTTTATAGAGTTTATCAACTTGAAAACAATTTTGTTCTCCGATCTTAGAATATTAGAAAGAGATTTTAATAAGTCTTACATTGAAAAGACATAGTAGGTAGTAAAAGATTTGCACCTTTGTATAGTAAAAAAATAGTGATAATAGTAGTTAGTGATGCGAGTGTTATAATTTTACTTAAATGATATAGTTAATGTTAACGGGGAAAATTTTAAGGCAAAATAAAAGCTGTATGATATGGTATTGTCATTTAAGTAGACGTTTTTTTGTCAGGACCTCAAAGTTGTAAAAGTAGAGATCAAATGAAATAAAGAGAGTGAAGTAATTTTTAGAGCCAACTTTCAGTGGAAGAATTTCTAGCCTGCTCCCACCTCGACAGAAACTCCCTGGAAGACCTGGAAGGATTCCTGGTTTATTTTTTGAGAACCTTCTACCTTGATGAAAAATAATCATAAAAGAATGCTGATTTCCTGCTTTTTAGAAACAAAATTCCTGGAATTATATTTGAGCAATTATGGCTCTTGAATAGTCTTGAATAGAATTACGACTTGTGGTGCCCTAAGACTTTCGCTGCAGTTTAATTTTCCGGACGGGTAATGAGTATTAAATTTCACGAGAACTAGTTTTTGGAAACGATAAAAAGTGTTTTTGCTATTGTGAATTAATTTTGCGTGAGGGAATTACAAACAACACTTTTATTTCTTGTTGAGTGCGTATCATCCAAGTCCGACAAAATTACGTTTAGCGCGGCGTTGCACCTGTGTGCTACTGCATAACTTTTCCTTTTTATTTCAATTCTATGATATCTAACTATTTTACCCCAATTTTTCAGGCACATTTCAAGCTTTTTAGGGGAAGTAGGGGAATTGTTTTAGGGAAGTGTGACAAATATATACCAGAAGAGGAACGTTTAGAATACAATTTCCTTGGGATTTAGTTGAGCCGCGATCGTAGCGTACGTGGATGGAATGTAAGATCATGTCGCCTGGTAATCTCTTGACACGCCTACATGTATTTTTGCATGATGGATTTTGGCTAATAAGCTAATAGATAATTAAACAGGCTGAGTTTAATACAAGTAATCCTATTCAGTGGAGTGCTTTGCGTATTAGAGAATTAAATGGGCCTAGTTACTTTTTAGACCGGTAATAGAGACAAGTACTTAATTAAAAATGAGTTAGACGATAAAAGAAAACGTGTTTGTTGTTCCTTGTTTAGCGCGTACGCGTGATCAACATTGTACTCAGTTTGGAATACACGCGTTGTTCCTAGTGACGAGGCCTGGGGCGGTACTACCATCTATCACGTGTCATAAAGAATACAGTCAATCAGAAAGCAAGAAACCCGTTTCAAACATATTCTGGGGCATGCACAGGCTTTAACAAAGAATTCAAATGAAATTTAACATTTTATATAATTGGTTATTAATTATAACGAAGTTTGTTATCAATAAAAGTACAGTAAGCAACTTTTATAAAGAAAACAAATCAGCTTAACTGTGTTTAATGAAACAGCTTTTAAAAAAGCGTTAGCTAAGCGTTGGTGTGAATGGGGCTCATGAGTCTAGCTAGTACAGGGTAACAATATTGAATTCAGCTGAACTAGGTCTGGTCTTGAAGACTAAGTGTTCAAAGACTCCGCGGCATGAGGTACTGTCCGATCGACCTCCTTTTAGAGCTACAGATTCTAGACTTTACATGTATTACCAAAATTTCCCTCAATAAAGCGATTGCTGATCCCGATCCCTAACGTAGGATGGCTCGAATTATTTTATCAGGAGACCAGTTGCAGAGTAAATTGTACGTCGCCGAGTAATACGATCGAATAAACTGAGCAAAACTTGTGTTAAACAAAATTAATAAGTTATTTTTTTTCCAGTTCGTAAATAAATACTAGGGTATCTAAAAGATAGTAATGCTGCGGCACATTCTGTTGATACTGGCATTAGTTAGGCAGTGAGACTTAAAAGAATCGAAAATGACATTGAATGTCCTATTCACATGTTGGAAAGTACTAGAATATTTACTATCAGTCTATAGAAAGAACTCGTGGGAACGTTGTTTAGAAAATGATCAAGTGGTTATAACTCTGGTTTTCCCACAGTAAATTGTAGGAAATAATAGAAATTCAGATTGTTTATCCACATATTTAATATACGGTGCACGATATTTTCTCTGGAAACACAATACTTTTTTTGCTGTTTGTTGCACTTTATCAAGTAACAGTTATTTAGCTATACATTTATAGAAAACAACAACACAAAAAACGGAAAAAAAAAAGAATGAAGGAATAAGGAATTCGGTAGGACTCGAACCCTGCACCTTCGGCTCGACGCGACTACACCTATCCGCTACGCAACAGAGGCTGATTACGTAAGTTGTAGGAAAAGTCTTGATTTTATTCCTTTTCCATGAAACTTCCGCCGGCAAGATGATCGCCAGCCGCATTAACCGAGCTATTAACAGTGAAAAAACAATGTAAACGCATATTCCATGGCAATGAATGAATGAAAGAACATAATTATGCTTTTCAAAACGCCGATACACGTCCTCGTCTGCAAAGTAGGACACAAAACATATGTTTTGTTATCTCGATTTTCGCTGTTATTTTGAAGCGATTGGTCAAAATCACATCCATTTTCGGCTCATACAGTTTCTTAAGAATAGCACTGCATGACATTTTCTAACTTTCACATCACCTTCTAGCAAGCTGGAATTTGTATATCCCCCGTGTGCGGAGTCGAAGAGCAAATGCTCATCGTCTCGTCAGGTTTAACACACGAGTCAAAGGCTCTTGAATTGAAATCCAATCCCCAAGTTAACCATCGTACTCATCTAAAAGACTCCTGCGTGTCTTAAAATTTGGTAAGACCTCTAACCGTGCTGTAGAAAATTTGCCACAAAGAAAACTCTAAATCTGAGAAGCGAACGATGCACTCTCTCACCCACCGAACTTCCCCGTGTTTTTCTTTGAGTTGTTCGTGGCGCAATACACTCTGGTTAAATGCAATGCATTGTGGTAAAAAGTGTGGTTAAATGCAATGCATTGTGGTAAAAAGTGTTGAATTCGAGAATTCGTCGCCCCTTATATATTTCCTTTAAATCCTGATTATGTTGCTGCTCGCTCCCTTCGGTCGCTCCGCAGCAATAACAAAAGCCAGTTCACTTTCCTTACCGAATTTCGGTTGATGAAACATTATTCCTAAATTCCGCGACATAATATCGCAAGATCCTGTTTCCCCTTCTCATAATATTACTTCCTAAATCTCGCACCCCTTTTCCCCTAACACACGGGATCCCGACCCACAGTAAGCCTTATCCCGGATCCCTTAAAACCTGTTGGGCACCCGCGAGTCATGTCACCCGCGAAATCATGTTGATCGCAAAAAAAAATCGCTTGTGGATCCTCATGATGCTTCTCTTCCAAAGCGAGGCTAAGTGCGAGGCCAGTGATATAAAAATAATAAAAAAAAGATTTTATTTTTACTTTCGTGCAAAAAAAAACTCATTTTAAAAAGAGAGATTTTGCACTTGGCCTCGGTTGGAAAGTGAGGGATTTTGCAACTCAGAAATGGCCTATTCGAGACTGTCCTATTGAAAGCTATGCTATTTCCCCCTCGATCTCCATTACTTACGGATTTCTTCTGCGTAAAAAGACTGCGCAGGCACGTCAACCTAAAGACTCTAGCAGACTTACTAGCACACGGTGCACTGTCTACCAGCCTCAATTGAGGGCCACCGGTTTATCAGTTTTTCTTGAAACTGTCAAGTTCTTCCCGCTCTAATTACAGTCATCACTTCTCTCCACAAAACAAATTCTCCGAAATGAAAAGCCCCTTTCAGCCTCACCTGCGGTGGAGACATACCCCTGGGATAATTTGTTAAGCGATGACACGAAAGAAAAGTTGACATCACAGACATCAGCTCCTTGACTGGGGAATCAGAGATTTGACTGCTCCCTACAACTGGAGGGATTTAGAATCACGTTTGCGGCAAACATCAGAGGACAATTTCTCAAAGAAGGAATTTAGTAGATAGGAAGTCAAGAGTTTAAAATAATTCGTATGAAATAGACCTTGTCACGGTTTTCGACGCCATCTTGACGAGTAGGCAAACGCGTGAGAAATTACAGTGTTTGTATGAGAATCTAATGTCGAATAATTTCCGTAAAACGGCTGTTCTGAACAAAATATCAATCGTAAACTAAAGCTACAAAGCAAAGGATTGTCCTAAAACAATTTGGGGGCGTCCCTGTGCTTAAATTTCTCCAGAGGCTTTCTTTAGATTTTCCATATATTTGTCTGTAATTTTCCCAGGACTTTCTTACAGACAAATGTATGGAAAATTTTAAAAAGGGGTTCTAGGTCTTCTAGTGCATGTAACGCCCTCAAAAGTTTTCAGGAGAATCCTTAGGAGTGAAGCTTTAGTTTACAAATCATATTTTTTTCAGAACAGTCGTTCCAAGGAAATTATTCGACATTAGATTCTCATACAAACACTGTAATTTCTCACGCGCTTGCCTACTCGTCAAGATGGCCTCGAAAACCGTGACAAGGTCTATATAGCAACAGAACGGGAACGTCATTTGACGACGAGAAAGCGCGCAGAAAGGACTGTAATAACTCGACTTCAGGTGCCCAATTTGCCGCTCTGCCATTGGTCAAGCCAGTTTTTTAATTTGCGGGCACAGTCGTCAACTCACGTTCCCGTTCTGTTACTAAATCAGCCTATTCTGAAAATCTGAGACGAAACTATTTGTCTTGCACGAGTGGTACAAATTGCGCGACGTTTGGCGAATCAAGCATGGCTAAGAGGCGACTGCGAGGACGATTTTCTTGTGACGCGATCCGAAGATGACGACGGCGAAGAGAACGTCAAAAAAGCGTCTGCACGTGCGGCACTTCGTCATCTCTTTGTCGTTACTGCACAACTATGACCTGAAAATGTTTTATTTTACGTTTTATGGAGGAGATTCTGAATTTGGAAATGGCTCTTAAGCCTCCACCTCCAGAAGAATTCCAATGAATTGGCAAAAAAAGTGAATAAGTGAGTTACAATAATCGCGACGAACATTGAACAAAAGCGAACTCACTTTTGAGCGACGTATTCGCCGTGCGTCGTCACCGTCGCTGGATCGTTTCTTAAGGGCCATTAGTAGCATTTTGAAGTTATGCCAGAAACAAGCTATCTCATTTTGGAAGTTTTATCATTTTGCGATCAGGTGAGCGCTTAACCTCCAATAAAAATAACCGTGCTAAATTTTCTGGTGAAAAAAAGTACAATGTGACTTTCCGGACTAGACTGATGTCTTCGCGGCCAAAACTAAATCAAATCTCGATCGTCCTCGAATCTAAAGGTCTCTCATACCTCGCCAAGGATGACAGAGCTGAGCATCTGCACAAGTCAGAAACTGCGGTACACATCTGGAGACAAGAAATCAGGTATCATTCCTGAGGGATTTCCAGAACACCTGCCTATTTTGCGGATTTAAGATGCCCCAGTCTTTGTTCAGTATTCCATAGGTCAAGACATCATTTTAATTCGTCAGGTGGATCTTTCAATGTTTTCTTATCACCGTTTCAGGAGCTTGCTCTTGCCGTTGATTTCTCTTTTTAAAATAAGCCTTCGCTTTTCGCCCCATTTTCCGCAACCATGTACTTGTTTACAATTGACTTCCACAGTTGAATGTACTGAATATACTAAATAGAATAGGCAAGATTTCCCTCCGGGCGACAACTCACGTGGCCACTCAGGTGGTCGCCAGACTAGTTCTTTCAGCAATATGACGTTTTTATAGCGCTGTATTTAGTTCTTCGGCAAAAGAAAGTTGTTTACATTTCACGATTACCCCTATATCTTCCGCTCAAGGCAGCAACGCGCAGTTTGACCAAAAAACTTTCACCTTTGCCACTAAATTGTACTCCTATAAAATCAGCTGAACTACTTAGTATAAATCCAGGGGCGGATCGAGGATTTTTTTTGGGAGGGGGTGCACTCGTCTCTTGCTCTACTTCAACACCAATAAACCACATAGTTTTTTTTTTTTTTTACAGAATACCAGTTGTATTAGAAAACCGCAGGTCATCTCAGGGGGGGTGCGCACCCCCTGCACCCTCCCCCTAGATCCGCCCCTGAAATCATACAAGAATTAAACACAATTTGACTGAAGAACAAAACAGGTGAGAGGGTACAATTTTTCTCGCAAGCCACAATCATCGATCTGAAGTGTACTATTGTCTTGACCACGTTTTGACCCTATCAATGGGAAAATCAACCACGAAAATCACTGAAGTGGAGATCTGTCAAGAAGACGAGATCCTCGAGTTTCAAATAAAAATTTACGAGATCAAATTTTTTTGAATACCATTCAACTCAAAATAAATAAAAACTTCCTTCCCAGAAAAAAAATTTAAATAATAAAAATAAATAAATAAATAAAAACCCCACCAGTTATCCATTAAGTTAGTGATGATCATGGTGATATACGACGGAGGGGGAAAAAAAAAGGGGAGGGTTGGGGGTAAGGTGATTACAAACTAAAGGAAAGAGGAAAGACGCTGGAAATAATAGGGAGTTTAAAAAGCAAACTGAAGTTTTTGAGAGACGTACATCAACCGGAAGTGGACTTTTTGGAATATTCGGCAGTGGTTTCGCCAACATTTTTGGGCAAGTAGTCTCCATAAGGGGACAAAGACAGTATGAATGACGAATTTGGAAATCGTCAAAATTTAAAAGGGTAAAAGCCTCGCTTCAAGTTGATGTGCATGACTCAAAAACGCCTTTGCTTAATCTCTTAATTGCTGGGGCAGCTGAGGATGAACTACGTATAAGGTCGGCTTCCTTGTCCCAATTATCAAATAGACTGTTGGATGTTTACAATTTAAAGGGAAAAATAATGCAAAAAAAAATACTTTTATTTTTCATTTTCACTAAAGGATTTTAAAATTGTCTTTTATCTACAGAGATAGAGATAAATTAGACAGAGATAACACAGAGATAAGTTATAAGACCCAAAAATTCTACAGAAAATGCAAAGCTCTAAAATACAAACACAATATTTATTCATTTCCGTATGGGTAATTAAATGACACAAGTTCAGCTCAGTTTGGCAGGACCAGCTCGGTCGATAGAACACTTGGCAGCAGAGCGAGAGGACTTGAGTTCAATACCAGGGACCTTTACTCACGTGGGGTTTTAAAATAACTGATAGATGAAGGTACTGCCTCTGTTTTGCAAACCAAAAAACCAATCACACATGGAAATTTTTTTGCCACCACTAGAGATTATTTAAAATTATTGCATGCAAATGTAGTTTTAAAACTAGAGGGTAAACTATCCGTGTTTTACAACATGAAAAGGTTCCTAATTGGCTAAAAATTCCACTTTTTTGTATATCAATGTACAGTCAAACCTCCAGGTGCGACGACCTCTCGTAAGTGACCATGAATCCAAATCACCAAAATTTTCCCAGCCAAAGCCTTACAGTTGGAACCTCAAGTAAACGACCACCTACTGTAAGCAACTGCAACCACTTTTTGGGCCTGACAGTTAATAATTTTCAATTGTTTTTCACCTCTTGTAAGTGACCACTTGACGCATTCTCTGATCTCTATTTTCACTGTGTGCAGTATGTTACTTAGACGCTAAATATACAAAGAACTTTAGTGACAACATGGAACTGCAAATATCCTAACTTAGACATTGCATGCAATAAATTATCTTCCATAAAGTAAATGTGCCTGGACCTCTTCTTGGAAGAGACCCCCTGCAGTTCAATTCTTGTAAAATGACCACCTCCGGTATGCGGCCACTCAGTCTTTGCATTTTGGTTGGTTGCTTATGGGAGGTTCGACTGTATTTAGCAGGAAAGTACTTATTGAGGACACTATTTTTACTAGCCTGTGAAAACAACCATCTCTCCTTGCTCTTTGTCGTGAGGGATGTTTTGCTAGGCGGGATGACCATGCCTCACTGACAGAAATTCCATAATGATGATCAAAATCAATGTTGACATAATTAATCCCATAGTCATGGGGTTCCAAATGAAAACTTGTTTGACTTTATGTTTCTCTTGATCGATTATGGTTAAGTTTTGTCCTTCTTCTAGAAAAGAATATATTCCACAAGTAGAACTGTTTTGAAGTAGACCTTTGACCTTAATGGCCATTGCCTGTTGCCTGTTGTTCGTACACAACAGCTAAAACAATTACTATGTTGACCAATCAGAGCTCCTCAGACCAGATTCCAAACAGATTTTATGTCATCAGTATGGAATTCACATTGCTGAAGTATAGATGTCTCTCTAAGCGAAACATCCCTAGCAATGAGGAGCCAGGAAAGATGGCTGTTTTACGTCTCTTTCCAGAGACGAGACCGGGACCACCATCTTGGGTGGCCAATGATCCTAGACCATGCAAAAAGTTCACTATTTTCTTAACCTGAGATCAGGCTCTATTTTCATTTCACTTTTTAAATAAAATGCCGACAGGATGGGCAAAGAAAGTACTTTCATTTCTCAGTTATTTTAAGACACTAAGTAATAGTATTGGTCTGGTCCTGGGAATTGAACCCCAGACTGCTCCCCCCCGCCCCCAAAGCAATATAATTTCCTATGTGCAAATTCTGTTGCAATTACTGGGTGAAATTTTGTTAGCAGCTCTGTAGTTTTCACTGGCTTGTGCTGGTTTAATACATTGTTTATTCTCAGAGATCCAAGTGGTAGTCTTTTTAAATTTCATTTTAGCATGATAAGTTATGATCTTTGTGAGCTCTTTATTATCATCCTTTTATAATTCTTATTTTATTGTGGCATGTGAGTGAAAAGAACTGCAAGGAGTGTTAACTCAAATTATTCTGACTAGTGTTTTGTTGGCACTAGATACAATGCAGCCCAGGTTCCAGGCCAGGATAGAAATTTGGAGGTAGATAGGTGAGTATAGCACATGGTTGTCATCTACTGTAGGACGCTAGTAGTGACATTGGCTTACATTTCTGCATTCTTAAGTTCTTGCAGGAACCAACTGAAACACACCTTGGTGGTATTAGCACTGTGGATTATGTTGGGAAAGATAATGATGATGATTATCGAAAGTATTATCAAGACTTTTTCACTAAACTTGTGCTAAATATCTCTGATTTGCATTTACATGACCCACATGGACTCTACTCAAGCGGTCTTGTAACTGTCAACAAACATTTATGGAGATCTTGCTGCTTGTAATGAAAACTGCAGGTTGCTAAATTTATGTAACTTCAGTATAATAACAATTCACTTGTGTGTATGCACATTTGTAGTAGGAAACACATTCAGCTGCTAGAGATACTCAATTCACGAAATGCAGTTTGAATGGGTTTTCAAACCAGACCTTCATCAGAAATATACCTCTTTGCCTTGTCCTGGTGTGTGTTTATTCACTGTGAAGTAAACACAAAATGGACCCTAAACATAGTATATTCCTTTCACACATAAAGTGTCTAACTGCCTGGCAGTCTTATATGGGCTATTTTCAAGGCTTGGTCATCTTAGTTTCAACTTGCTACAACAGGTAGATTTATTTAATAGTGGATCAGGTAAGGGACTAGTGTGTGGGTCAAGAATATGGATGTTTGTATTACCTTCAAATCATATGATAAAAACAATTTTAGGGGATGGGAGTATAGAGCAAATCAATTGCAAGTGGCACACTGACTGTAGCTATGGGTTGCTCTCTATATAATTCTGACACACAGGATTTAAAACATGCCTACTGCAGTCTCAATTCCTGATGGCTTTAGTGATTTGAAGACCTTAACCAGCTGCCAGACATTAAGACAGCATTTTCTACAAGCTAATAACTTGAATCTAAGGAATAATAATCAAAATGCAAATCAGTTGAAATTGAATTTAATGAAAAGATATCATTTAACATTTTAAATTATCAACGATGATATAAAAGCGATGCACATGAATATTATTTTTCTTAAAGGATAAATATGTCTGTATATAAGTTGTCAAGTGGTTGTTTATACATCACCCTTTATAAGATCATTTCTCCCTGACTGTGGATTCTTTCTGTCATTTTAGACAAAGAAAGGATTTCAAAGAATAAATCCTTCATCATTTCGTCCCTTTATAGTCAATTCCGCTTCGCCAACGCTACAAAATCTTAACTCTCCTTTCCAACACAAAATGGCGGAAGAAAACAGCTTCAATTATCGCCAGGCGTTCCTAGGGGGCGGAAAAAACTGCATTTCTTGTCTGGGGCGAGGACAATTTGCATCCAAATATGGAGGTCATAGCCTTATATGGGTGGGCTGCTCTTGTGGGCTTGTGGAGGCTTTTCAATGATTTCTGGGAAAAAGCTATCGAAGCTCGCCTACGCCCTACACAAGTGAGCTGGATCATCACTTTGGAAGAATAAATTCGGTGGTAACAGTGAACTCGTAGCTCCATTGGGGGCTCGAGGAGCGAAAAGGACAACTGTCGTTGCTTTTGACGCCATCGCTGGTTTTGGTTGTGGCGATCGGGGGCAATTTGTTCTTTCAAGATGACGTGCTGCTTGAGCGAAGAACAGAGGGAGATCAGACGAATCAACGCAGAGATCGAAAAACAGCTCAGACAGGACAAGAAAAATCAAAGGAGAGAACTAAAATTGCTTTTACTCGGTGAGCATGGCTTATGTTGTATTCGAACGCATTCATATTTGATCGAATGTAAAGGAAGAACCGCGCTAGCTGTTGCTCAAAACTGGTCGCATGGAGATGCTCGCTCGACAAAACACAGATAAAAACATAAATATAAAACATATACATTTATATAGAAATATATATACATATATATGCTTTATACACTCATGTAGATGTAGATTTGTTTAAATCAAGCGAGGAACGCTCGGTTTTCTGACTTTGCGAGATCGGTGAATGTGTGTTTGACCGCTCTGGCAAGGTTCGATTGTTCCAGACCTTCTCGACTCCATGTTGTTAGCGCTCTATCATGTTTGGTATAAATACCCAAATTTAATCCTCACTGCCCCTAAATAAATTAAAACTTTCTTGTAACCTGCATATTGAATAAATAAGTTAAAAGGGCTTTATTGTCGACCAGCAAAATTCAAGTTGTAGTCTCAGCATGGAAATGTCGAACCTTGGAGCGAATGTTGTTTCTGTACACATTTCGTTAGCAAGTGCGGGATGTTTCCAAGCGAGATTCTATAATTAATGTGGGATGTACTCTTTTTACAGGAACTGGAGAATCAGGCAAAAGTACGTTTATAAAACAGATGAGAATTATACACGGCCAAGGCTACAATGAAGAAGACAAGCGAAGCTACATCCCTTTGGTTTACCAGAACATAATAACAGCGATGCACTCCCTTACGACAGCAATGGAATCTTTGAATATCCCTTACAAGGATCCAAGTAATAAGGTCTGAATAGACTTCTCGAATACTTTATGACCTTGTTTTTAACTTACGTTATTTTATTCCTCAATTGGTTGAAAATCTGCCCGCTCTTGAAGGCTCTAAGGCTTAGTTGAATTTCATTTTTTTTGTGTGCGAATTTTGTGTTGATGTTCCTTAAAATTTGACGTTTATTTTCCATTTTTTTTTAGGAGAACGCCAAGTACATTAGAGAAATAGATCCTAAAAATGTAACGACCTTCGAAAATTCATATTACGAAGCTACTAAATCACTTTGGTGTGACCAAGGCATGCAAGAATGTTACGACAGAAGAAGAGAGTACCAACTCAGCGATTCTGCTAAATAGTAAGATTATCATAATGTTCGTTTCCTTTCCCATACGTTTTTCTTATTGAAATATTTTGTTTCAACTGACGGATTTGCTGGAACATCCGTCTCTCGAAAATAGCCTTCTGTATTTGTGCTCACAACTTGGGGAGTTAGTTACCAAATATTCACGCCACATTCGTTTTTCTCTCATCCCATCTGGAATATCCTCATTGAATGCTTTTGTTTCCGAAAGTTATTGCTAGTAGTCAAATTTATTTCTTTTTATCTTCCTTCAGCCTTGATTTTAAAACATGTATCACCAGTCATTTTAGAATTAGTAATATTTTGTTCGCGAGCTATGATACCCTCGCGCGGCAAGATGGCTTGTCAATTTCTGCTTGAAATTTTGTTCGGATAATGAGCAGCAGCTTTTGAAAATGCAATTTGTTTCAGTTGGCCTCTTCTAACCCCATCTCTAAACCACCCAAGGAAGAAGTTCAGCTTCGATTATTTATGCCTTGGAGATGATAAAAGTTTAGGTCGCGAATCATTTTTGCGAACTATCAACAGTTGAGAATTTTCTCTCGCGCTTATTGGAGTCAACTTCTGTTCTTTTACATTATCGTAGCTTAACTTGTATATTCTTACAGAGCTTGCCTTTCTCGATCTTTTAGCTACCTCACGGATTTAGATCGAATAGCCAAGCCCGACTATCTCCCTACAGAACAGGATGTTCTTCGAGCAAGAGCCCCTACCTCGGGGATCATCGAGTATCCGTTCGATCTCGAAACGATAATTTTTAGGTAAGGTTTATTTTCTTTTCCACCATTTATACTGTTATTTGATCTCTAAGCAACGGCAACAGCAATCTTTTAGATTCTTGTTGGAGCTGATAAAGGGTCATATGGAATTAAATTTATTGCATGTTATGAGGGCTCTATTTTGCCCTTCAAATATGTCTTAAATGAGCAGGAAATTTCTCCCACACAGGATGTCAATGTAGTTTGCTTGCTTTTCTATGCATCTCATGGCTATGAATCTGCATAAATGTTGAATGGCAAAGTTTGTTTGCCATGAATATTTTGAACTGATCAGTTATCCTTGTATATTTTCCCATCTTTAACCCACTGGTCCATGGATGAATATGTTAACATGTTACAAAGTACCTCATCATTTCCCAAGTAACCCTTGACATTTTAAAGTTCTTTTTATCTTGTGATGAAAGACTGAAGTAATAGCTTGGATCTCTTTTGTAATCTTTTGACCTGTTTTAATATTAATAAAGTTCCTTTCCTTAAAAGTGATCTCCACATGTATTTTGGAAATTTGAGCTCTCCTGCTCCCCCAATCTTTACTCTTAGAATCACATTCAGCTGAAAGAAATTGAAAATGAAATTTGCAAGTATATAACTATGTTAAATGCTTTGCAGAATGGTTGATGTAGGAGGGCAAAGATCAGAAAGGAGAAAATGGATTCACTGCTTCGAAAATGTGACGTCGATTATGTTCCTTGTTGCGCTCAGTGAATATGACCAGGTTCTCGTTGAATCTGCCAATGAGGTAAGCATTTACTTTGCCATTTTATGGTGCTATGCACTCGACTATCCTCACTAGGGTAATATCAACAACTGTCTTATAAGGTTGAGGGTGTAAAGGATACGCCTGTGCTTTGTTTAATGTTTTGCTGATACAGCTGAATTATAAAATGAATGAGGAAATGTGCTAGTTGTGTTGCCTGCAAACAAGAATAAATAGAATGGTGTAGGGTTATCAATTTTACTGCATTGATAGTCTGCCTTTACGGTAGTATTTTTGGCATTGTCAGAGTGAGCTTTTATTAACCAGCTGATAGTGTGAAATTGAGTCTGAGAAAAATGCTATTACGTTTTTCAAAGTCGCCTTTTGGTGACCTAGATTGTTATTAAATGGTCACCAGTATAAAGTATTTGTGGCTGGAATATTCAGACAAACAGACAAATTAGGACACAGTGTGCAGGACTAGGACTTGTGCAACTGCATGCTGGCTATTTTTCTTCACGCCCCTTCCATTTCTAGTTAAAGAGTTAAAGGGAGTAGGATTTTTCAGGGCTTGAAATTAAAAAAATTCCAACTGGAGAAATAGTGGCCAGATGCAAATTTTTTTTGGTCGCCAGTTTGTACAATGTAAATGACGCAGCTCATAGTGTGGCACGATCCGTCAGATTTGATTGTTTGAGAATATCACGGACAGAAGTCAGTATAAATTTGGAGGTAAACTGGCTTTGTTTATGCAATGTGGCACATTTTTTTCACGAAAGCAAAGCAAGATAAGGTGAAAACTTAGTTTTTACTTTAAATCTAAATCATAGAGAAATCTGGTCGCCAAAGTGGTGACTAAACCAGAATTTTTATTCACCAAGGAGCAAATGGTAGTCACATTGGTGACCATATCAGTTGCAATCTCGAGCCCTGTTTTTGCATGCCAATTACTCTAATTTGCATTCAGTCCAACCACCCCTCATTAGCAACCAGCCCTTTTTAATCACTAGTCTACATGGTGGGTGTTTAAAAGGAAAGGGGGAGTGGATTCCAGTTGTGCGAGAGGTGTGAAAGGTGCGCAAGGGGGAGGGTAGGGAACACCTGTCTTCTTCATTTTTCACGTTTACCAGAGACTTGTAAAAATCATGATTGGTCAGAGTTCTAAACATGTCAATCACAGCCTTAGTACCTTAATATGATTGGCTGAAATCAACGTCATTCAGTAGTCATAAGATATGGTGAGTGAAGTGGGAAGAGATTTCAAGTTTGTCTTACCGCAATTTGTTGTGAGAAATAGAAACTGGAGGTACTGAGGACATTAAGTTCAGCTTGAAAGGAGAGTAGAAGGAAGCAGTTAAACAACTGTATGAAACAAAAGACCAGTTGGCAGATGAGTTTTACCCACTTGTTGTTTTAACGGCTAAAAGAAAAGGAAATCATGCTGCCTGTGTACTAGTTATCTGCTGTTTGACCAGCATTAACAACCACCAGATTGTTGACAACGAAGCGATCTAATCCTCAGTGATTTTCAGGTTTAGGACTTATTCTTGCTGGTAATAAAACCTGTGGGAACTTCCTTTTATTCCAGCTCTCTGTCAGATCCTGGAAGTTCTGCTCTTCGACACTTGCAGCGTTCTTTTGTATGCTCCTCTGGGTCCAAGGTGTTCCAATAGGAATTCAAAGAGTTAACAAAGTGTTTTAATTTTTGTCGGACAAACATTGCATATAAGCTGTAAAAAGCCTAGTTTTCCAGCCCAATTCCTTCAGCAACAGCTTGAAAAAATCATTTCTGCATTTTCTATTGCTTAAATTTAAGCTAGTTTCACAAACTAAGCACGTGTTATTGCCTTTTTTATTCCTTCATTGGACAACCGCGGTTGGACCTTCTTCTTTTCTTTGAGTACTTGTTTTAAGAAAACGAAAGAAAAATTGTGCGAGAAATACGATTAGGGAACATGCATTGCTCCCAGATTTATTTGACAGCTAGACTTGCACACAGTTGTGTTGTATTTTGCATACATAATTAGTCAGCGGGATGGTAAAAATTGGTGTCTTTGCATGTGTTCCACTCCTTCTTTCTCCCTCTCGTGCGATCTTGTGCCCATATTTTCTCCCCCTTCCCTTCTGAATGCCTGCCACGCAGGCTAACAAAACACCAGTCATAGTGCCATAGCTGAAACCTATTGTAAATGACCACCTCTGGGTATGCGGAATATAAAAAAAAAACATTTAGAGACAACCTAGAATTACAGATAACTTAGAAATTACATGCAGTAAATTCTCCTCCAAAAAGGAGATAAGTCAGGACCTCTTCATGAAAAAAGACATCACGTCTTATACATGTTAAGGCATGGGTCACCTCATAATTTGCATAATTTGGCCAAGTGGCAATTGAAACGGATTGTTTTGATCAGTCCTCACGAAACTTGGCAAACAGTTTTAGCTTGGTGGCCTTAACAATATGTGACCTATTCATTGTTGAAATATTAGTCATGTGACCTGCAAATGATTGTTAATGTTCAAATTTTTCAAATTAAAACGGGGGAAAGGAAATGAAAGAGCAGCAAATATTCTTAGGCAACAGTGTTTTTCCTGTGGCCTGGATATTATGAAATGGCCCTGCATGCATGCCTAAGTGCTGCAAGGATTACGAAATAAAGAAAAACAGGTCACGTGACTTATAAAAGACTTTTATAACTCTTAGTAAAAATGCTTTAATCCACCGTGCAAGGCTAATTGACAATCCAGACAGTTTCGCTGACAATTTGATGACAAGTATTTTTAGGCTGAATTTTAACAACCTTGCCCCGTTTGAGAAAACAGGTTTTGTGACGTCATGGTTTAAGGAGATGTCTTATCATATCCTTGTGGAACCCTTTTCTTGGATCCTTCTACGTCATTAAAAAGGATCTTTGCATTCTTTATGGGAGGCCTTTTTAGCATTTCAACCCATGCCATAACTTGCCTGAGGTGGTTTGATTCTTGTAAGTGACCACAAAATCTTTGCATTTGGAGTGGTCACTTGCCAGGGGGTTTTACTGTATTTCGCTTGTATGTCGTTAGGCACTAATCACTCGCTGTACTCTTGTTGTCTTTTTAGAATCGAATGGAGGAAAGCAAGGCATTATTTCGTACTATTATCACGTATCCCTGGTTTCAGAACTCTTCCATCATATTATTTTTAAACAAAAAGGATTTGTTGGAGGAGAAAATTATGTTTTCACATTTGGTGGAATATTTCCCAGAGTTTGATGGTGAGTTCTATTTATCTTTGAGCAGTAGCTTCTTAGCAGGGTGTTATTTGAACCCCTTCACCATCACGCCAGGTTGTGTAGTGAAAACAAAAAGTGTCTGTAACATTATGTGCCGGTTTTCTAGTGAAACGAAGCAACTATCTTTGTCAGGGAATTACTGGGCCCTACTTTCCATCCATGGGAAAACTAATTCATTCAAGTGAAAGCAGATGCTTTGGAAACAAAATTGTGGCCTGTTTCGAGTTCAACGATCTGAAAGATAAAGAAAGCGGTTTTTTTTGCGTCTGTGAACAACAACCAGAGGGAAAGGCAATTTTCAAAAGTAAATTTTGTCAAGAATTGGGAGAGATGAAAGAAAATATCTTCCCAAAAGTACAATTGATAACTCCTATAGCTGTAGAAGACATTTGAAGACGGCTGTTAACCATAAACAACAAAATATGCTCTTGAATACTACAGCGATGCCTTAAAGACAAATTTAAAGTTGTGCATTATGATAGTTTTGGAGAATATATTCAGTAATATAAATATCACTGTTTTGGTTCCTTTGTTTGCTGTAAGATTGTCTTTGTAATGATGTATTTTTAATAATTATTGCACGAGGTTTGCAGTACATGCAAGATTCAGTTAAAAACATTGTTCTATCCAAGCTGCTGTTGTCCAAGGCACTTTTTTTTTGGGATAGCTGCTGGCAAGAGGGTTACTACTATAAAATTATGGTTTATATGTAGAATGAAATTCCAAAATATTTGGGTAAAGGTATCAATTATTAAAACAGACATCAGATCATAACAGGTAAAACAACCCTAGGTTTATTAGTAATAAGATTGTGTTTTCCAGGGAATATCTTCAGAAGGTATGTTTTGGTTTACCAGTCAAGTTGAGCATAGTAGGTGCTCATTTTGGCTGGTGCAAGATAACAGTCTTATTAAATGGGGCTGTGTCATGGCTGTCTTGTTCATCTGCCACTAGAGAAGAAATAACCTGTAAATGACAAAATCACTGCTTCTTGTCCAACAAATATGCCCCCCCAAGCATTATATGAAAGGTGTGTTCCTTACGATGAATCCAATTGGACCTGGATCTTAAAATGGATTTTGTGTTCCCTTTTGCAAATCCAAATCCAGGTTTTTGATCTGGTGAGTCCTTTTCAAAAAGGATTCGTTGGATTTGAAATCCAAAGAATCCAAATCCAGATTAATGGATTAGTGATCTACACTGTACTCTGCTCCATTTACGATGGAGTCAGAATTAGTCAGATGATCCAGCGGTATTTCCTATTGAAGTGTGTCCTTAGCCTGGGTTACAGATGATTACTTCGAGTTGTCTTTACTCCCTCAATAACATCTGAATCGACCTGCTGTTAATGCTGTCCACTAACGTCACAACTCCTTTTTTTAATTCATGCAAAAAGTAAAACACGATTTTCAATTGGCAAACAAAGAAATGTTGTCTCGAAATGTCCACATGTTATGGCAGAATTGCTTTTCTCTTTTTGACCATAATTCATGTGTTATGTTCAAACTGTCAACTGCATGCAGTACTCTAGACGACTGAACTGGAATTCAGTAATAAAACTCGAATGCAATCACACCATGAAATAAATATACACACGGAACACTTCAAAAACACAACAATTTGCTTTAATTGAAAAAAGTTGTTAACGAAGAAGAAAGAAAAAAAAAGGAAACAAAAGCTAACAAAATCATTACTCTTGATGGTGGAAAAGGCGAGAAAGTCGAAGTAAAACTTAACTGTTAGGCCAACCCACAATTGCAATCTGTTTTAATGTTCGTCAAGTTTATCCATCTCTGCCTTCTTTTGTACATGCTTTGTTCTTTATGCCAGTTAATAATTATTTGGAGTGGTTATTACTACGTTTCACTGAATTTGGTGGCAGTTCCTACTGTTAGTTTTTTGATAATTTTGTGACACAGCTCCTTTAAGGGGAATGTGCTCTAGATAAAGTGGAACATCGCTTTGCAGACACCCGCTTAATATGGACACCTTTTTATTACAGACAGTTCTCTTTGTCCTTGGGAAAAGTCCGAAACATTTTCTCTAAATTCAACCCGCTTAATGCGGTCGCCTGTTAATGCAGACAACAGGCACCTGTATCTAATTTGCCCAATGGATAGATTCTCATAGAAAGTTAACCTCACTAATGCGGACACTTTGTTGTAATGGACTTTTCCTTCTTGAAGGTCAAAAAATCTTCAGTTGACATGTCGATGTTCCCAGCGCTATAGTACAGTGCCCGAAATTAACTTTTGGGTCTGGTCTTCCTCAGGACCAGTGGGATTAAAATTTACTGGTCCAACGACAAAACTACTGATCACTCTTATCATTTTCAAATAATTTAATAAATGAAACTGCAATTTAATAAACACAACCGTAGTATTTTTTTTTAACCCTGTACATAGCTACCAAAGCAAGTGTCTTACAGTATGAGTTCTCAGTTCTCATGTGCTTTCAAGCTGTCTGTTTGCAAATTATTCGTTCCGATCCTCAGGTTCGATGGAAGTATTGTGTGTTTTTCCTATTCAGGAATTTTGTATTCCCTAGAAAACTCTCAGAACGTTTTGTTTTCCTTTCCATGAAACCTCACTGTTTGTCTTTATCCTTCCATGCCTCCAGGAACTTGTGTTTCTTTTTTGTCGGAGCAGGCGTTTCAGATGCTGTGTTAATTTCTTTATCATCTGTTGATTGCTTTCCTTCAAAGAAGGACTACAGTGAGCCTTGCACTTGTTTCCCTTTTGACTTAATTTGGCTCACGTTTTAATTCACCAAAGGAAAATAGACACAGACCTTCGAAACGAAAAGCTGCCATCTTGTATCCTGCAGTGCATTTTGTTTCAAGTAGAACCCAGACTTTCATTTGTTTCAAGGTTTTTAAAACGTATTGGTATGATACAAAAAAAAATTACATGTATTTCTCAGATAGTAATAACTTTACTTGTCCAGAGGACTAGTGGGGAAGAAAAATACTCATTTTCAGAATTCTTTACTTGTTTTGGACGAGTGGACAAGCGTTAAGTTCGAGCACTGGATACGATGATTTTATATGCCAATTTCAGGCTGTTTTCAGCCAACGCACTAGTTATGCATAGAATGGTTTTCCTTAAGTAGTAATAAGTGAGTGTTCTTTTTTAGTGTTCCCGGGCAATTAGTCAACTGAATGATGACTTTGTGGTAGTTAGATATGTTAAGTTTGACCATGCTGATTTCCTCTTTTATTACTTTAGTATGTTGTTCTAATAAAAAGTGTTTTTTGACATTTTTGACATCAATAACATGACGCTCTTGATACGAACACTTTCTATGGCCCCTTCAGTGTCCATGTTAACAGGGTTTGACTGTATTGACCCTTAAAGTCTCAAGATCCACATGCAAATTCTCGAGACTAATCTCCATACATTTCCCATAGAACAAGTTGAGAGAATTTGTTTTAAGATCAAAGCATTCTCCCTCTGAAAATCAATTTAGAAATTCTCTTCACCATTACCCTTGATGATCTGCTGATGTTGTTGGGAGAAAATTGATGTTGGTCACTCTTGGGACCTAAAGGATTAAGCATTGGTGTGCCAAGGTGTTCAGTTTTTGTAGAGATTTTGTAATGTCAAATATCAATGTGATTTGTATGAAATTTCTTTGCAGGGCCCCAGTGTGATGCCCAGGCAGCTCGTGAGTTCATCCTTAAAATGTTTGTTGACCTGAATCCAGACTCAGATAAGATAATCTACTCTCACTTCACGTGTGCCACAGATACAGAAAATATCCGGTTTGTATTTGCGGCAGTGAAGGACACAATACTCCAGTTAAACTTAAAAGAGTATAATCTAGTTTGAATAGAGTTGGTCCGACAGAGATGTTATTATCTGTATTAAGAAACAATGGCAGGCAGGCTGTTAGAGATTCAATTAGGGGATGGAAACTGTAGAAGATTACAAAAGTGGTTGAAAGAGATTTCTTTATTTAAGATCGCTTGTCTTCAACTGATTCTAGTAACTTGCTTTTGTGTACAAAATTCCCCAAGAGCAAGAGTTTCTGTGTGCGAATATAGCTAGTATTCAAGTTATGAGACAAGTGCGGCACTGTGAATTTTTTTCCAGTATGGTTCAACACAGTTGAATGTCGTGTATTTTAAGAGTATGAAATGAAGTGACTGGAAATATTTTCCAAGTGTTAGATATAGCTAGAATATGTCATAAATGGAAAAAAATATTAGTTTTGTTTATGCAGTTTGCTCCCCGCTCCCCTGTTGTTGCGACTTTCAGCTAAAAAGTATGTATTTCCTGAAAGCGAGATCAAAATTCTCATTTACCCAGTCTTGCAAAAATTTTGTATTAATTGGCTTTAGGAAAAAAAATGTTTTGTGTTCTTTTGCTTATCTTTCATTCCTTTTGCAAAGAGATGCTTTGTAAAATGTTATTTACAGTGCTGTCTTGCGGAGATAACAGTAACAGCAGCTACTTGACTGCCTTCAATTGGCCATAAACAAAATGTATATGATATTGATAACTTATCTTTACTGCAGCTAGTGACATGTAGTTTCTTGTTATTTCTTCTGTTCTGGGTATGCTGGCTTCAGCCTGGACTGTTTGTTGTGTTGAGTGCATTATCGTTATTTTTACATTTTTGTTTTCGGCATACACTGGCACATTGTTTTCAGCAAGATGTGCTGAAATGTGTAGTGTTCACTGTAAATCATGTATAATCTATAAAAAGCTTATATTACTTAATTAGAATAGGGATTAGGATTTCTTGTATCCAAGTCCCAACACTTTCACTGTCATACTGATAGTACAGATTACTTGCACTGTGTTTCTAAGCACATCTTTAACTTTTGTTCTTACAACTTGAGAAAGCAGCTAATTGCTGGTGCCCCCCATAAAATAATGTCAACTTTTTTGCCAGTTGCTAGGGCAACTTTTGGAAGCATCAAATGCAGTTTTTTTACCCTTAGGGGCAGTGTCATCCAAAACACCTTGAAAAATTCTAAGAACCTTTTTTGTCAACTTCAAAGATAATGTAAAGCAGTGGCTAAATGTTGCTTTAAACCGCTACTCGTCATGCTTTTGCCAAGACATTGCCCCTAAAAATTCTGTATTTTGGCCTTTCAGTTGTAACTGTGTGACTCTTCCATTGCAATACCTTTGCCAGCCTTAAATGTTTGAATATGTTGCTTTAGTGTTTACTCTTAATCCTTTAAGCCCCAATATCCACATACAAATTCTCCAAACTGATCTCCATAGATTTTCTTAAGAAGTACTTGAGAGAATTTGATAAAAGATCATGGCATTTTCCCTTTGGTGATCACTTTATTAATTCTCATAACTTTGTCTCTTGACAATGTATGGATATTATTAGGAGAAAATTGTTTTTGGTCACTATTGGCACTTAAAAGGTTAATCCTTGAAGAGTCCCATAATTTCCCTGGGAAGTGAACAGCACATATTTTTGGGCATGAGAAGGGGACATATTTAGCTGTATGTCCTCTCTTTGTGAGTGGTAACTTTTTGTACACTTGCTTATTTCACTCACTCTCTCCACTACAGTACTACCCTGCAAGTAAGAAACTGTTGGGTTAAAATTGGCCAATTAGACAACTCTACACTAGAACCCATTAAATTTTGGCCTGAAAATTGAAACAGGTTTCTATTTTGGGAAACCGTGTAAAATAATGTGTTCGCTGAAAAAGGACATCAACATTTACATGACTAGTGCTTCAATTTTTCTTATCATAGTCATTTAAACATAAATACTTACTTTGTATGCATATTTTTTCCGTAAGAAATAGCCTGAATAGCACCACATTCTCTTCACTTCAATTTAATGTTTTTGTCAGAAAATAAGAACCAACCTAAATAGCCTAAATTTGTGCTCATTACTATTAATGTGAGACCCTCTGTGGGTCAATTTGAGAAAAGTAGGTTCTTACTTAGGCTCGACTTTCGCTGCTTTCTCGGTCCTCCCCGAGAAGAGAATTGGCTGATTTGGCAACAGAATGGGAATGTCATTTGACTAAACCCGACTTCCGGGGCCCTACTTGCCGCTCTGCCATTGGTCAAGCCAGTTGTCTGATTTGCGTGTGCCATCGTCAGCTGACGTTCCCACTCTGTTGCTAAATTAGCCTACTGTTCAGGGGAGGGGCGTGGGCTCATTTCCCAAACAGCAGCTGGTAATTGAACCTAGTTCTTACTCGCCGGGTAGTACGTAGGGTATGGAGGGACCACTGGAAGTCAACAGGCATTCTCTCCACACTGTTCATACATTTATGATGGTGCATTGCATCTTTTTGGTGATCATTTCTTTTATTCTCTAAACATATGAGTTTGATTAAGAAGTAATGTTGTTAGGAGAAATTATATGGTGGGGCTTGTTGGAACTTCTGCTATTGATTTTCTGTTGTGACCTCTCATGTGGCGCATAGCTACTTGTGCAGGATTTCAGTTGGCCAGGGGGTACAGGTATCACATCAAAGGTAACAGAGACATAAAGAGTTGTTAAGGGAGGCATGTGGATTAAAAATTTCATTTTTTATGTAGTTACTGCGCTAGATTAAGTCACGGAATCCTGCTTAGCCCTTTTGCTATAAACTGTTATGGAGTCGTTACCCTTCTGCTGTCACGATGGGATTTATACGACTTTATGCTGTCAGCTTGTTCCTTTGGGGAAGTATTCTAACTAGTCTCCCATGCAGACATTCTTTTTGGCTCTTCGCGCAATCTCCCCAACAAACGCGTGACGAAGCCCTAAGAACGTTTGCCTGGGAGGCCACAGTCAAGCTAGCAGCAACAGGAAGGACCCACTTCTTCATGGATAGTTTGGTGTTGGTTTTGTGTAGCTCCCTTGTAACCATAAGAGCTATTGCCTCATTGGCATGGCCCTTTCTCTATCAGTAGTAGAAAATCAGCCTTTCGCAGTCTTCGCAAATTTCTTGGCCAAAAATTTGCTTCTCTCAGGCCCATCAGAAAAATGCTGTCTTTTAGTCGGGAGAAGCTGGGTCCTTCAGTCACAGTACCTTAAACAGGATCTTAAACAGTGGCATAGTGAAAAGGATCAGTGGCGGATCCATGGGAGGGGCTCAGGGAACCCAGCCCGCCCCCCTATTTTTAGACCAAAGTGAGGCCTGAAGGGCCGAAAAAAAAAATTTTGGAGACCCCTCCCCCTCCCCTTATCTGAAGTTCTGGATCCGCCACTGAGGATGAAATGGCTTCATTAATTTCTTTACCTTCAGTATGACAGGGAAAATTTCATGTCCTTTCACCTCCTTCGTTTCCCCTCCCCTTTGTGGCTGACCACTCTTGAACTGTAGTAGAAATGGAAATAATAGATAAATTATTATTGTTATGGACCCAGAATATCTGGCAAACAATTGCAATAAATTTTTTATTCGTTCATGATTAAGTCAGCTCTATAGGTAGCCTCTCTGTTAACGTTAGCATGTGCTTTTTGTGGACCGTAACTCAGTCAGATTACTATATGTATGTAAATCCTGTACTTTTATAACTTTTCTGTTGTGATAAATGTTGTACTGGTTTTTAAGGCCCCAGTGAAGTCGCTACTCATCTAGGCTGACGGACTTTTTATTGTAAATTTTCTGCAGCAGAAAGATTAAAACATAGCAAAATGACCGAAAATGGGAAACAATTTGTTGTTGTTGATTTTGTGTGTGTTGATATTATTTCTCTCTTATCACTGCTACCCCGCTTAACGGATCGTGTTATTTCACTTAGCCTGTTACAGGCGGTTAAACAGTGCAGTGCGGCACGAAGTCAAAGAGCGGGAAAAAAGTAAGGAGTGGGAGAGGGGGTGAGGAGTTCCTTCGGCCTCACCCCTCCCCTCCCCTTGCTGTCTGTTTCTCTCGCATCTCTCTGCGCCGTCCCCACAATCTGAACACCTAGAACAGGCTATGTCTACTACAATTCGTTCGAAAACGACGGAAAACTGAAAGTGAGTTTGGCCCCAAAATAATCTTAGGGTCATTTGTGTATTAGAATGTTCGCACGAGAAGTAGAGTGAGATAGAATAGAATCGTACATATCCGAGTTAAAACGTGGCAGATCGACTAAATCATTGTTTAATAAAATGACTTTGTGTTGAAACCACCCGGAACACGAGATTTGTGACTTGACAGTTGCCGCCATTTGTTTGGCTTTAGCCTCCCAGGAAACTGACGATTTCGGAAGCGAGAGCTCTCGGACGAGAGACGAGTCTAGCGATCGTCCTCTTGCCCCTCTCTTTGTTACTCACCTTTTGTCCTTGACAAAGAGCTGGGGATTGCTTAGACCGCGCCTGCCTCTTTCCTCTGCGCCACGTGCGGCAAGCGAGAAAGTAAAATTATGCAAATCACGCGTGCTCTTGATCTACTGTGACTCAAAAGAAAAATAAAAGACTGCGCAGTCTTGGCCTTGCTTGATAGCTATCAAAATTAGGCAGATTAAGCCAAGACAACGCAGTCCCAAATGAGGACGCGAAAGCGCGCGGCTAGAACTGAACGCGACCTCCGGTAGTCAATTTGCTGCTCAGTAATAAATCTGCTTTATTGCCCTAGTCGGTTGAGGTGTTTTCCACTGTCGAGTAATTTACGTACTTATGCACGTAAATTTTACGCGCGTAAACGTAAAAGTTGAGCGAGGTTCAACTTTTACGTTTAGGCGCGACCTTCCATACACTGCCTCCATGTTATTTACGCGCCTAAAATTTACGTGCGTACGCACCCGCGCGCCGTGTTTATTGACTCGGCACGACATGTTTTCCATGCATGCTAGCTGGGGGACGTTGGAAGAGGGAGTGGAGGGTTTACAGTAATAAAGTGGGGGCAAAAGAAGGGCCGGGCGTAAACATAAAAGTTGGGTGAGATGCTCTGAAATTAAACGTTAACTTGCTGCCACCTTATACCTCCTGCGCACGTAAAATTACGGCAAAAAATGGAAATCCACCCTCATTCCCCGAAGTCACTCTTCTTGAGGACGTGTTTTCTACTTCTAACATGCCTCTCGGCGAAATAATGCTGCAGCGTATCTCCATTGGAGCATCCAGTAAAGATCATGATATAGAGATTACAGACAAATGGTACGAACACGAGCCAGAGACCGTGATGCACGCCAGTGCCGAAGGCAAGAGCCTTGTAGGGGGGTCTGGGGGTATCCTCCCCCAGAAAATTATCCAATTTGGAGGCTCTGAAACGCTATTTTTAGCACTTGTCATGAGATATGTCTCCGAAAAATCGAGCCTAAAGAAAACAAATCTATAAACAGACTCGATTTGTCTGGCTCAACAGTTCCAGGGGGGCAGCTGCCCCCCCTCCCTCCCCGCTAGTTAAGGCTAACAGTGAGGACTAATTGGGAGCCAACTTATAAAACTGTTTCATCATGCCTTAAGTATTGTTTTAAATCAACTCGAATTCGAAATAAAGGCAATAACGATTACCTTGCAGAGAGCTAGACCTTCGCGTGACCCGTATGAGCACGTAAAGTGGCGGTCCCGTCTACAGTAAGCCGGATACTTAAAAAATCGAATGACCTCAATTCGTACTTGCGTGAAAAACGCAAACGACAGTGTATTTTTTTCGGTTTAGTTAAAAACGTTATAGGCTCATGTGGTTGTCCTTATGTCCTTTGGTACTAGTTCAGTTGCACACAGTGGGGTTGCGATTATAAGGGTGGGACCCACTTTGAGGTCTCCTTTGGAGGAAAACGTATCAGTGAGATTTCTCTATAAGCCTAATGTAACCCCATTTAGTACACTATTAAATCTGTGGTCTAAAAATAAATTAAATTAAATTTTATCAGAGAGAGGGGACCCAAGGGTGTGGTCTATTTCATCAGCCTTTTTGTTCCTAAAATTAAATCAAACAAACGTATCTCATTATCCTTGTCGCACTCTGTACCAGGTTTGGTTGGCGTACAGGTCACATGATTCCACGGGTCAAGAGTACAGGTCACTGCTCCATCGATAAATTACGAAACCACACATATTCCCCTCGATCTAATGGCGCATTTTGTCAAGATATTAGGGTTAGGAGGCACTTTTCATGCTGTTCATTTATCTGTACCATAGTGACCTATACTCTGACCTGTGGAATTGTGACCTGTATTTTAGCCCCGCCGCTGTTGGGCAAAGGATTACTTGAAACCAGCTATTTTTGTGCTTTTTCCTGTACGCGATACTGAATTGGGAACGAAGCATTTCACCGGAGTGTGTATCAAGCGTTTTCGCGAGAAAATAGGCGACCTTCTAGCCGGAAACGTATACAACCTCGGCAATTCTTATTCCTTTTTTTTCTGTTTATTTATTCATGTTTTAAAGCTAAAATGAATAATATCAAAAAATAAAGCGATTCACTCGGCTTCAGGACACTTTCACCGATTAAAACCGACTTTAACAACAAAGCTACAAAATTCCAATTTTCAGCCTCGTTTTCAAACACTGACTTTAAGAGCATTTCTTTTCGAAAAACATGTGATAAACGCTACAAAAGGCTATAAGTTGAATCGCTGTTTACTGAATGAATAGTAAACGCAATTATTCCTCCAAAAGATTCCCATGTAAATTTAACAGTTTTGATGATACATTGCGCCTCCGTTTTATTTCATAGGCTGTTTAAAACTAATCGAAATTTCACCCTTCTGCGAGCCTGAGAAAATCTTTCAACCGGCGACAAAGCCAAGAATCGCTGGGAAATTATGGGATATCGTTGGAGGGGGTTCTATGTATTGCTGCAATGTTCGCTAAAACAGCAAGCGCTGTGATGGGCTTTATGAAATAGAGCGAACATTGTTGAAGGAAAATTCTGTAGACACGCCCAGAGTGTAGTTTTCACCTTAGAAAACCGGATACAATCATTTTTCTCGTATAGGAATGTTTAGCCTTCTGCTGGAAATGCGTTTCTGCCGCAATTATCGAGGATGGTGGAAAAATTCGCAAATTGCGTGTCGCGAAGGCTTGTACCGAGGGCAAACAATGGCGAGTGTGCAACCTACACCCTTTCGTCGATTTGCAGACGGAAATATAAAGGCCATAGCCCTGGTGTGTATTTCTCTGTATTCCTGTACCAGAATTTTACGATATTCTCGACTATTTTTGTAATATGAAGGCAAAATTGTCAAAAATTTTGCTTTTCCAGGCGACCAAGATGGCTGTTTTGGTCACGTGATTCAGACTTTGAGGAAGCATGACGTAGTGTGGTGAGTAGGGAGAATTTTATTTCAGTAATTCAGATGTTCAGTAGCGCGCTCTCTTGTAAATTTCATCAATGTTTTTATACATTTTGAGCGTATATACTTTCTTATCTTGCCATAAGTTGCCGTTAAAGTTTATTTCCTGTATTCGGTTGTTCAGTAAATACTTGTAGATTCTCTTTGTGTTGTCTTTGATGTCTTGTTTTGAACTGAGTACTGTATTTCGAGATATCGTTTCCGCAGGTATTTATTCGAGGCTATATAAGTCTAACTTCCCAAAAAATTATTTTACAATGTTGTTGATGCATATTTGGACGTTTTTTTTGTGTTTATGATCGATTTTTTGCTCTTGATCAATCCTTTGTTTCTCCCAACCGCGTGTGTGTCGCACCAGAATATTCGTTGATTTTGCCGGGGCCTCCAGCGTCAATGTATTGTACCCCCTCTGGGGGCAATGCTGCCGTGGCGCGAGGCAAAGCAAATCTCTCGATTCCGGAGAAAGGTGCAATGGATAATGCGACTCCAGCTACAACGAACAACACAAGGATGGAGAAACGGATCGCTTTAGAATGCGGCAAGCGAAAGCCAGAGGAGGTAACCCCCCGTCCCTTTCGAGGTCTAAAGATGCCATCTAACCATAATTGAAGCTTTTGTTTCGATTTACGTGTTGAAAGCGCAGTAAATCGACGAAATTTGTAAGTCGACGCTTCTCCATGTGCTTTTGTTGTTTTGCAGATTCGAGAGCTCATCTTGGACAATTGTTATTCTACAACGGTCGTTGGGCTAACAGATGAATTTCTTAACTTGGAGGTCTTGTCGCTGATCAAAGTTGGGCTGACAAATTTGAAAAGTTTTCCCAATTTACCAAATCTAAGGCGGGTGAGTAAGATTTTGTTGAGCCTTCCTCATGACTTCTGCTCCACGACACTCACATAGAGGTGCACCCCAGCTTCTCTGGTCGTGTATGCTTGTAGCCGCTTAGATTATGTTCTTTCGATATCTTTGTTTTCAGCTGGAACTTGGCGAAAATAGGATCATGTCGGGACTACAGTCTCTTCAGGGATCACCTAAATTAACAAATTTGAGCCTTAGCAATAACAGAATAAAAGATCTCGAAACTCTAGAACCATTGGTAGGTACAAATTTCAACTTGTTGTTTGTTATAAGCTTATATGGGCTAACTTGTGTGGAAGCGTTAATACTATTAAAGCAAAAATTTTGTCTGCGAAGCGCTTGTTTTGTATTTTCGGAGTCCAGTTATTTCAGTCAGCTCTTACACGTACTGTGTTTCTTTTACAGTCAAAACTGCAAAATTTAAAAAGTTTGGATTTGCTAAACTGTGAGGTAACGACGATAGAAGGTTACAGAGCCGAAATATTCAAGATGATACCATCCTTGAAGTATCTTGACGGCTATGATAGGTAAGCGAGGAAATTGAAGGAGGAAAGCGTAAATGACATCCGTGTTTGCGCTCTCGTCCAGCTCTTTCTGTTAATACCTGGTTTTGAACCCTTCATGCGGAGTTGAAATAATTTTTGTTCTCGTTCGCCATTAGATACGGGAATGAAGCTGACGAAACGGATTCCTCGGGTGAGGAGGATGGCGAAGAAGGTACAGCTTTTTGTCTTGATGTACTTGATTTCATGAAATACCAAAGAGGCAAAGCGAAAGTTCGCTTTCGTTTCCTCAGTGGTTACAATTTGAATTACGTTCGTTGCCCGAGAAGCGTTTGGGATATTATTTGGCGCGGTGCGCTGTTTGATTTAAAATATGCGAGTTCACAATAAAGAAGAATTGAGTGAAAAAAGTTTGTTGCCGCCTAATGGACTGATTGCAGTGAAGTGTTATCGAAGAGAAAGGTGTGCTCCTTCGTGAGTTTTCACATTTATTGTGGCAAGAGAGAATTTTTATGCGATATTTTGCCCTGATAGAAAATGGAATTCTGAAATGGCTTTTGTGCGGACGCCACGCTCCAAAATGAAATTCCCGCGCATTTAGAAGTTCGAGAATATTTTAAGTTTGGTTTTGTCGCTGCAAAGTTTCATTTCGTGGATCCATTGATTTTAACTGACGGCCGTCCTAGAAAGTAAAGACATCAATATTTTAATAGCGATTATTTCTAGTTAGATTTCGAAATAAGATCATATTCCACGTTTTTACAGCTAGAACCAGCTTATGTGGATTTTTACATGGTGAGATTAAGTTCATTTACTATTCACTTCAGTGGAAGATTCCTTTCTTTTTGTTTGACAGAACCTACAGCCGTTAAATGGTGATTTTTTAATTGTTGTTTGTTGTTTCTTGAAGCACAAATTTCTCACTGTGAAATATTCAAGCAATTCTTGTTTAGATACACTAGAATGTTTATTATTCTCTTCTGTTTAGTCTTGTCAGAATGGGTGATTGTAAAGCCGTTGGTTTTAAGTTTTTTAGTTCGTAGGGGATGTACTTCATGGCTTAAAATTAACAGTCACGAAATGCTTGTGTTGAAATTTTGGCATTGGAGAAATGTGCTTATACATAATGCTCTTTTCTGTAAATGATACAAAAAATACACCTAATAAAACTAAGTATAGGGACTGTAAATCTCTATCGAATTTGATCCGTTATAGGTGGGAGTAGTCTGTTGGTAAAAGAAAAATCTTATTCCATCTGTTCATCTTGTGTGCCAAATTTTCTCAGTTTAATGCAGCAAGTTGCCTAAATGGACCCAGCCTTTGTCAAAACTGCAGTTTGGCATCTATCACATTTTTAGGTCTCTAGTTACTGGATTTTGAACAAAGTTTATGTAATCTTTTTATGATACTTGAATTATGACTTCAAATGAATGCCTGGATTATTTCAATTCCACCTTTCCAACCCAACGTACACATCTGTAATGTGTGTCAATTAAACTTATCATGCAGCACTCGCTCATCAGATGGCATCTTTTTTCCTGCTGTAGAAGGATGTTTTGAAAGGAATGTTAGGTTAGGGTAAACAATCTTTTGCTAGTTTGGCAAACTTTGCTTGCAGGGACCAATACTTACCGCTCATGAAATTTCTTTTGTTGCTGGGCTAGGTCTCACAGCAGCCTTGCAAACTAGTAAACTACCACATTACTGGACATCCCAGATTGGTTAAATGCTATTATTATCTGTATTGTGGCTGAGTTATTTTGTTTATTTTCAACAGATGAGGAGGGTGATGACGATGATGATGATGAGGGGGAGGAAGACGAAGAAGATGAAGAGGGCGAAGGTGAAACATTTTTTACAGTTAAATTCTAAAATATTTACAGTCAAGCCAATTCAAGTATGGTCCCTATTGTTTTATTGTTTTATTATCATTTTGCCATGCACACAAAATATACATATAAAATTTTAATAAAGATGAGGGAAGGGAGCCCAAGGAAGCCAATAAGGCTTGTTTATAGGACCACCTTTAAAATAATGTTATTTAATCAATAATTACAATACTGACATCAGCAATTTAATTCTAAGTATGCACAATTTGTTTATAACCTAGAAAATAATCATTAAATAGGATAGAAATAGAAAAGGCTGAACGTGTAAGTGCAAAACAAGAAAGAAAAGGTGAGAAACACTAATGCAAGAATAAAAGAGAAAAAAAAGTGAAAGAAGCAAAAAACTACACACAAGCATTAGGAGAGCTAAAGTGTGCTTATTCCAAGAAAAAAATGACTTAAGTGTAGAATTGATCAAAGCAGTACCAGAGCCATTGTGAATTTCAGAGCTAAGGGAATTAAATATTTTGGGCCCTTGAAAATGAAGTGAAAAGTTCCTTACATTTGTCCTGCAGTAGTTGAAAATAATAGGTAAACCAGTAGTTTTCATTCTGGCCCACAAGGTTAAGAATTCCAACTGGCTGGAGGCAAGTCATTTCGCCATTTTTAAGCGTGATCAAGGAAATGAACTCGGGACCGTGGATAATGAAATAAACAGAAGTAGTCCAGCTAGGGGTTAGGGGCAGGGCTGGAACTCTGTGCCTGCAGCGCTTAAACCACTCCACCAGGTTGCTTCCTTAAGTTGTTGTTGCTTAGTAGCATATTTAAATGAGTTGTGAAAAGAATCTATGGGTGTATGCTTGATTGTAATATGACAACATGTTGGCATTATTTTATGTGTGCCAGTATAGGGCCCTTTTCTATTTAATTTGCTAGCCAGCTAAATAAAGAAGAAACAATTTACCCTGACCTGAGGGTTTCCTCAGATGGTGTTAACCAGTTACTTACAGGTGTGTGGTTGAAAACATATTGCCTGCTATACACTTGTTTTATATTTAATTTACACAACACCACTTGTTAGTGCTGCGTTCCAAATACCGTGTTACAAATCATTACTCTAAATCAGCATTTTGTTTTAGTATCTGGTGCACAGTATGTGATGGAATACTGCTACTGTCCATGGTACCCTGATTACTTTGCCAATCTCTAGTTGCCTTGCTGTCAAGCAGAAGGTCAATGACAGATAATTATTTAAAAGGCAGTGCTGTGTGGAGAAAAAAAATAGGAAGCCCCTGAAGGTCTTGGCATATGAAATTCAGCTGTTAAGCATTTACAGTATTTAGCAAGAGACCACCAGGTGCTTTAAGGTCTTGTATACTCTCTGTTCTTATACTTAAAATTTGTTAAATTAAAGGAGATGATGATGATGAAGATGATTTAGACGAAGGGGAAGGATCAAGTGATGATGAGGAGGGAGTAGAAGGTGAAGGTGAGTACCTTAGAATGGAATTCATCATCTACAGACTCTACTTTTTTAAAATTATATTATTGCTATTATTATTTTATTTGCATTACAATGTATAACAAATACATGACAGTACAATACACTATAAACGTTTATGCTGAAGTAACTATACATAAAATAAAAAATACATTTCAAGTACACACGTTTCTAGGGTACAGAGTCCAAAGGCAGATTCCACTTCTTAATAAATTTGTCCATTTTATTAGTTTCAACACATATATACTTTTCTGTTTCATACTTAATATTATTATAAGGTTGGATGAAAAGGAAGTTATGATTGGAAGAGTCTGATTACTTCTACAATCCCGTAAATATAGTTTAGCGATCAGTATCAAATAATTCAGCAAAGGGCAATTTGTATATAATATTCTTGTAATGACATCTTTTAAGGACGGACAGACAAATTTTCTTGTCAATGTGTAAAAGTAATATGGAAATTCCTTCCAAAACTGCTTGGTGTGTTTGCATTTGATAAAGATGTGGTAAAGGGGGGGGGGGGGGGCTGTGCTAGGACACTGCCCTCAAACAGATGAGCTGTCAAATGACCCAGAAATAATGATATCTTTCACTTGAATTACTAAGAGTGAGGTTCAGCATTGTAAAAAAAACTTGTTTGAGAATCTTCAGTGAGTTTTGAGCATAGGTTTGGGTCAAGTTGTCACATATGCCCCCTTTGCATTCACTGCTCTAATTTAAAGATAGGGGTTCATACAGAGTCTTGAATTCTTGGAAAAGTCTTGCATTGCCCAGCCATTTTCCAGGCCTGAGAAAGTCAGCAAAATGGAGATAAAGTTGGGGAAAATGGGAAAAGAGTCTTGAGTCTTTTTTTTTTTCAAAGCTACACAGCGAGTGCTTTATAATTTTTTTTCGTTTTTGTCAAATCTTATTCAATCTTTCCCATATGTTTGCAGTACATCATGAAAAATAGCTTTTTTTCCTGCATTTTAAAGGTGTCTATTGATGAACTAATTGATAACCTTGAGTCTGGAAAAAGAAATCATTGTTTTGGAAAAAAGTCTAGAAAAAGTCTGAAGAGAACACTGAACCTGATGGTTTATACTTTTTTAGCAGTAGTATTTTGTGATTTCTCTTTGTTTTTAAATCAGAAGGTGAGGAAGATGATGAAGAGGAGGAGGAAGAAGATGAAGGGGAAGAAGAGGATGAGCCAGGTCTAGATTATTTGCAAAAAGAAAATTTGGAGGTACATATTTAATCTTATAACAGATTTATAATTAAACTTGGGAAGGGTGTTTAGGGGTCTTTGACTATTGATGATGCCCCAGGCATATCATGTCAATAATCATGGGGTTCTTTCAAGTTCTGAATGAAGTTTCAATGTCTTTGGTCACAATGTCTCTGAATTAATGTAAATTATCACAAAAGGTTTGTTTGTTAGTGCAAACTTTGATTTGCTGGGGTTAGTGAGTTAATGTGGTTGGAGTTTCAGTTAAACAAGCCATGTTATGTCAATTTGATGCAAGGGCTGCAGAGTTGACCATACAATAAAACATTCTCTCTTTAAAAGTTAAGTTGCCTGCCTTGAGAGGTTTGTGTGGTATGAATAAAAGGTGTTTGCTGTGACAGGTTCCTAGTATTGAAGGGATGCCTTTTTGTAAACCAGAACTTTTTTGTTTTGTCCAGGATGAAGAAGAAGGCGAAGATTTTAATCCTGATGAGGAAGATGATGAAGAAGAGGATGAGGAAGAAGATGAGGAAGACGAGACACCAGAAGCCGACAGAAGAGGCGAAAAGAGAAAGCGGGAAGACGAAGATGAGGATGATGATGATGACTGACATTAACTCTTCCAGCAAACATTTCGCTACTAAACCCAGTTTTAGAGGGTGTGCTCTTTACGTATAGAGATGTCCACTATGGTGGAAAAGTCTTTCTTATTCAAGCCTTTGAAGTGGTCTGTTGTGAGACTATTGTTTAGAACTGTCTCATGGTCTAAAATGAACTATTTTCTCATTCCTGTAGTTGTCACTTGGAGTCACCTCTTTAAAAATTAATGACTGATAATGTCTGTGGCTAGTGGTTGAGAAAAAATAATATGTGACTGGATATTACCTGCTGAAGCACTGTGGGAGATATTGATTTTAAAACTTGCACTGCCCTTTTCTGACACATAAGAGTATACATGAAAGCCAGTTATGTTAGGAATAGTATTCTAAATTAAGAAGACTCAGTAACACCTACAGGGATTGTTATTATCAGGTTTTGGTTTGTACAAGTGTAAGCAATGGACTGAAAAGTTGGCGACAGAAAAGATACCAAGTATTTCATGTGCATTGTGTGTAGATAGAATGGCACACAGTGTTCAAGGATTTGCTAAGCTGCAAAATCTTCCAATAACAGGCTTTGAAAAGTTTTTATATCACCTTCCTCAACAGCTGCCAAGCTAACATAAGGAATGCTTACTGGGTAGGTTGGATACTTCCCCTACCATTAGTCAAAGGTTTTCACTGTAAGGTGTACAAGTGTATAGTGTCATAATCCTGGCCTGTTTATTACCTCTGAACAACTTATGATTTTGTTTTGTGAAAACAGGTCCAGAACAGTGATCAGTGCAAAGCACTCTCCTATTCATTAGTTTATTATTGCATTTTTCCCAAAGATTCAGCATTAAAATCCTAAGGTTTGGTATGTAAACACTTGCAATAATGTTATTGTATTTTCATGTGGACATATTTTGCCTGTTCGTTTTTTGTACCATACATGTATGTGATTAAGTCGATTATAAAGCTTGGACACCAAAATATTGGGTTAGTCACTAACATTTTAACTAAAACAGACAAAGGAAAACGCGAAGTCACAGGCAAAATAGTATCACCCCTGAGAGAGTCAACTCAACCAGAGACTGGATGCATATAACAGTAAACTGAAAAACATGGTTGTTTACATAAGATTCCTGTGCTCTTTATCATTATTTTTAGCAAAAAACTGTTATTGATTTGATGTAAACATCAGTGTTGACTTCTCTGCCACCTCAACCCTAAGGAGTGGTTAGGAGAAAAGAGGTGCATTCATGGACAGTAAGGGACGCCACAATAATATTATTTCTGTCCCTATACATTGTGTATTTTTGATCTCATTTGACGGAAGGCAGTTGTCATTGTCACCTTTACAGTGTACATTTTTTGGGATCTTATGTAATAAACTGTTTTACTCCTTTTCCAGAGATACATGCACGTGTTAACTATCTGTATAATTCTTTAAGTGGCACGGGATTTTAAGCAAACACAAGCAAGTAAAACAAGAAAATTTGCATTATCTACCTGCTGGATCTTAATTGTTCACAGATAAGACCTGCCCTGGGTCTTTGGAAGCATTCACACTTGGTGTCAGAGCACGTTATCAGAGTATAATACTCGCTGGATACTAATGTGAACACAGTGCTCTTTAAAGAACCCATGCCTAAATTTGGGCACAGTGCCAGTGCCCAAGCAAAAGGTCAAAGCACAGCTACTTAATTAATTTTTATTATTGTCTTACTCCATGTCGCCTCTCCAGCCAAGATTAATCTAAATTATTTTCAGGTGTCGAAAAATTTATACATCAAAAAACTATCTTCTCCCAACTAACATAATTGTCTCTCTCGCACCGTGTCCGCTTTCGCCCATATTTTGATGTTTCCGCGCGGGGCTCTGGTATAAAATCAGTTTACGGTGAGGATTCTTCACTTAAGCTACCCTCGGTCTTCATCTTTCCACTTCTCTGGACTTGTGCTTTCACTTGTTCCCGCAGCCGATGTGCCACCAACAGAGTCAGAGGAATAGCGGGCATTCTTTTTAGAATGGCGAGTCGGCAAACAGCCACAATAGCCACAAGTGGCTCCATCTGACCTCATTAAATACTCGCGTTCACCACAAGCATATTTCCCTCTTTCTATTCCTCGTACATCCTTGCCCATTTTCAAGTTTTCACTATACAATCACACGCCACACAATCAACTACTTCGTGCGCAGATGAACCCAGTTATATGAGTAACACTTCCAGTTTGTTATTTTCACTTCCGGTTATTTTTGTCTTGGATAGGTAGTGGGGGGGCAGGGTCAGATGTTTTTGTTTGGGTATTTCTGAAGATTCATTGCATTAATCCATTCTAGGAAGTGGGAGGGCCACGACTTTTTTCGCAAAAAAAATCTAAAATACCCCGGCCCACCCCCGCCCCCCAATAAAAACGTACTTTCCCTTATAGCGGCTCCTGCTGAGTGCGACGAATAGGAATATAGGTAAGTTACAGAATGTTCTTCCCTTCTCGATTTCGCTCTTTTCTCCCTCTTGGGTCCCGCTCCCTTTTATGCGCCTGCAAAGTTGGCTATGTGTGGCAGGCGCAAAAAGAGGGAGTAAAGCGCGAAAAGAGTCCTTTTTCACGCACACGTCTTTTCGAAGCCGACCATTTGACTTTTGAGACGGGTGGGGAGTATGTATGATTTGGTTTGGGTACGAATTGTTTTTCTCAAACCTCTGTTGATAGAATTTTTTCTCTTATCTGCTGATATACAACGGTGTAAGAATTTTTCCAGTATTATACGTCATGAATTTTTTACCCTCGAAATCAGTCCGGCGGGATAATTTTTTCCTGAAATCACAGATCCCCCAACCCCCGCCTCAAAAGTTAACTGGTCGTCCCCAAGCTAGGCTAGAACGTGTGCGCGGGAGGTTATGCCTCCACTTTGTTCAGCTACTTTGCCCCTTCCTCTTTTCTTCAAATGTTGGTGGGGAGGTTGCTAGGGAAGAAAAAAAATTATTGCTCTTCGCTGTTTTTCTTTCTGCGAGATACGTATTTCTTGTAATACAGTATTTTTAAACTTCCACGGTCCCTGGGAGGTTTTCAACAAGATTGTGCGCCTGCGTTTCTTCCATTGTGCTTTTTTGCCGAAGTGTGACATTTTGTCATCGTCGCTGTATCACAATCAAACACAATATAAACTTACACTAGCTCTGTATTTGGCAGTTTTTCACTTTTAAATGGAGTCCTAGATCGATGTGCAAAACACAACTGCGAACTTTACTGAAGCCAAGCAAACTACATTTATTTACGGTCAAGTGAACCATGAAAAGGTTCCCGAATTGTCCAGAACTCAAGCTAGCGTGACAAGTTACTTATTAAGAATAGGCCGCACCTATTGAATTAATCATTAGCCTAACATGGCTAACAAACAGCAGTACGAATCGCTGCCCGGGAAAAACGGCGGAGAACCACCAATGGCGTCGAAAGAAGGAACGGTGATAGTAAGCCAGCCTGCAAAACTTTCACCAACGGAAGAGTATGTTCTTAACTTGGATCCCAATACGGTAGCAGGTAAGCAGAAGTATTAACCTTTTAATACAATAGTCTTATGTAAATTTTTTCGCGTCTTGGAATACGCGTATATCTTACTTCGGTATGATTGAAATGGCGCCGTAATGATCTGTGTTTTTTCGAGTCAGTAATTCTTGATTATACACAGGATCACCAGACCAAGCGCGCAAGTACACGAATTTTCACTAGAAATAGCCTTTGGCAGTTCATCGTGCCTTTTAGTCGCTCATACACAGTAAGTCGCCTGCATTTTATCATGAACTTGGGCGTTGTCATGATCATGATAAATATGGAAATATTAGATTATTCTAGTATTTCTTGCACTTTCTTGCTAGAAAACGATATTAGCAACATGTATTCTCGAGCTAAATTTTATTCGATCGTTTGTTTTCTCGCTTAAGGGTATAAAAACCTGAACCTATTTGACAAACACAAGGCAAAGCAAACGGTATTAAAATTTGTTATGCCCAACATGCTGCGAATTCTTTCTAAGCTTTAACAACTTTGATGATCTGATGAGCTTCAGTAGTTTTTAATTTAGAAAAGCTCATCTAAATCAGGACTGGTTAGTAAATGTCTATCATATGGCCATGAATAAAAACGTCAAGTTGGTTGTTTTCATTGAATAACGTTTAAGTATTCATATTTGCAAATTTTAAATATTTATATGAGATATGAATATTTAATTTATAAAAACATTCATTTCTTTTATAGTTTCATCTATCTACAGCCTTTGTTGATAAAAAAAAAATTGTTGAGCCATTTGTCATCGTGTTTAGTTCTGCTGAGACAAGTATTAAGATCTGACTTTGTTCACATGACAGTCAATATTTATTGTGATGATCATAAGCATTTTAACCTTTTACCACACCATTATCATAAGTGTAAGAAGCTTGTTCACTTCTGGCTGGGTGTCAATGAGGCTCATGCCCATCATTTAAAATAGAAGTTTTGGTGGCATAAACTTATCAATATACGGTCAAACCTCCTGTAAGCGTCCACCCAAAATGCAAAGACTAAGTGGTCACTTACGGGAGGTGGTTGTTTTGCAAGAATCGAACCACAGGGGGTGAGTCTTCCGAGAAGAGGTCCAGGCACATCTTCTTTATGGAAGATAATTATTTTATTGCATGCAATGTCCAAGGTAGGATATGTGTAGTTCCATGTTGTCCCTAAAATTCTTCGTATATTCTAAGTAACATAGTGCACACAGCAAAAATAAAGATCAGAGAATGTGTCAAGTCGTCGCTTACAAGAGTTAAAAAAAAATGAAGAATTGTTAGCCATCAGGCTCAAAAAGTGGTCGCGGTTGCTTACAGGAGGTGGTCGTTTACTAGAGGTTCCAACGGTACATGTAAGGCTTTGACTGGGAAAGTTTTGGTGTTTTGGATTGGCGGTCGTTCATGGCAGATGGTGGAAGTTGGACTGTATAAACAAAACAAATATGAAATGATATGCCATATTACTGCACTTAGCTTTTCAATGACACGCAAACTCTAAAGTAAAAATATTAACCATTGATGTTTTTTGCTTCTGTCAATCTGCCTAGCTGACCTCAGGGCTCAGGGTCTTCTTCAGCTGCTTAAAAGGTCACCTCTGTAGGTTAATTGGTAGATTCTGATCCATCTTGTTTGCTTCATGATTGACAGAAGCAAAAATCAGTAATATATTATCAGTTAGTTTTGACGTAATCCTCCCTCATATTCCTCTATGCAGCAGACACCCCAACCTTAACATTCCAACCTAGATTGCCGTATATCTGTGCAAGTTGAAAAGCAATTTTTGAACAGCTGCTGTAACTATGACCAAAACTTAAAACAAAAACAGGCAAAAAATGGCCGGCCATGACTCTACTACCTCTAGTACCCACTCACTGGGAGATAAGCCACACTGGAGCAGAGTCTGCAGAGCACCTACCCACACTGGTCTGCCCACATGGGGCCAATAGAACTCTAAAACTGTAAAGTGCACATCTATACAAATATACAAGACAAGAGGTTCGTTGTGTTCTTCGAAGCAGAGCCTCATTTTGGTGTAAAATTCATTGCACGTCTTAAGCAGCCTCAGAATAAGTAAGATGTCGAGCCAAATACACCTGAATACTATATGGAGTTCATTATGCCTTTTAGTACTTCTTTTGTTCTACGTGTGATCAATTTGCCTTCATTTTATTTCACTCTTTTTAATGCTTTAATTTAGTTTGATTTTGTCAAGTTAATGCTTTTTCTGCAAAAGAGTCTGTCTTCATATACATGTATAAATTGTGTGATTTGGATCAAGTTAAGATAATCTTCTGTTTTAGTACTGGTACATTTCATTATTTGTAATCTTCATAGGATGGTCTGTGCACGAGGTTAATCAGAACTTCCTCGAGCGTGCTGGACTGGGTTACATGGCGGAAATGTTTTCTTTGAACAAGATCAATGGAAAATGTCTTATGCTTCTCACAGAGGTACATGTGCATTTGCATTAATTATTGGACAGGGTATCTGATATTATGCCACAGTACACTTTCATCCCAGGGGCACTCCCTATGATGGCCTTTTAGGTTAGGGAGGTCTCTGCCCAAAAGGGGGTTGAACTGACCAAGAAGCATTAAAACCGTGTAATTTGAAGCAAGGGCTTGGAGATATTGTCTGACAAGCACAAAAGCCCACAACATGTTGTATTTTGTCAGACAACCTGCAGCCTGTTGTGGTTTTAATTATGAACTGTATTCTTTCACTTTCCTGTTATATATAATTCCTTTTGAAGTGTTATATAATGGCTGGTGCTGATGGGAATGAATTAAGAGACAAGACACTTTTCCTAAATTAAGATGAAAATTATGAAGAATCTAGATACAGGTAAATATTATCGTCATTAGATGAAAACCACTGAAGATCAGACTGTTTTATTTGCTTTTAATTAATATTATTTTTTTACAGGGTCATCTTCATGAACTTGGAATCACATGCCTTGGTGACAGAATCTACTTGACAGAGCTCATTGGATTATTGAAGAAGAAAAAGAGAGAAGCTGAACTTAGTGCTGCAAAGTGGTCGGGAGTGACTCCAGCTCCTGGAATTGCCTACAAAGAGGACTGTGGAGAATGTTGCGTGGCGTACTTCTGCCCATGTTGCTTGGCAAAAACATACTGGCGTGTGACAGGACAGGGTGTTTTCTACAAACGGGAACCTCCTTGTGGATTGTGGACGGAAGGTGAGAAAATTGTCAGTATGTCACTGAAACAGACCTCTTGTCCCTTCCTCAGGAGTGATCTCTTTCCACGGGGCAAAGATAGTAGACCTTTTCTCCCTCCATTATTATGAACAATGGAATTAGCTGTTCAGAATTTTGCAAGTAATTGAACAAAATGATCGATCATCAGTTTTCCATTGTTTAACTGCTGTGCTGCTTAGCTGCTTTGCCGTGAAACTATAGTCAGGACCCACATGTTTGTGTTTCCGGTAATATTAGGTTTTGAACATTTTTTATGACACAATTTTTGAGATCTTTGAGAGTGCTGGCAATATCAGAAAAGGGACATCAGTGGATTCAATCCTGTTACAGTCCCTTAGTGGTTAGACTGTCCGATCTAGAACACGAGTTCAATTCTCCCCTACAACTCAGAATTTTTTCTGTGTTTTTGGGTGATTAAATCTTCTGTTCTAAATGATGAGACTTTCAAATAGACAACACACAAATTGATTTTTTCCTGTGATTATCAATATTATTATTAAACATTTTCCATAACTGATTATCGCATTGCTGAAAGATTTTGATCAATGCTTGATTATAATTGATGATTGGCACACCACTAGTTATTAGTTATATTTATGGGTCTAAGCATGTTACCCATCCTGTGTAATGAGATTGTCTTAAGAAAAGAAGAAGTTAACTAGCCTATCCTCATTTATTATAATATTGTTCTTTAGTTCGAACAGAGTACATGGACTATCGATTCTTCAAGGATTTGGAGTTGAAGACAACTCGCAAATGTTTGTGCTGCTGTACTGCCACTGAGCTGGAGATGTACGTTGATGACCATGATAGCAGTGGTGCTCAGAAAGAAGGGGAGCCGCCCAATCCTGGTGCCTTTCATCCTCATGTCCTGCGTCATCCCGAGGCACGTAATGTTGAACAAATCATCAGAAATTCATGGAATAAAGCTAGGCTTGTTGCTGAGTAATCATGACTGTGCTAATAACGAATTTAGGTCCTACCAGACCCCCTGCATAAGTTTTACTTGACTGTATAATCTGCATATTTTTACTGATGTTATTCAATGGTGTTGTATCAAAGACCCATAGGGAACTAATTTGGATGGAATAAATTTTTACAGGCAAGAATCTTAGCCTGAAGAACAATTTAAGTGCCTTCATTTGATTGACCAAAAAATGTCTCTGCCTGTAGCTGCCCTGGGTTTCTGAAAATGATACAATGTGACTTGGTCTTTTTAAGGTTGTTTTCATTACCGTAAATGATCGATTAAGCGACGCGACGCTCATTTGATTTTCCCTGTTATAGGTGCGGTGCTTATACGAGAGCGATGCTTATTCGAGAGCGACGCCTATTTTAACTACGGGTAAAACACCGAGGGGAATATAGAAAGAATTAGTGAGGCACGTTCTGGGTATGCACAATTTAATGTAAAATACGTACACCTCAAACTGTTAGATGAACTGGTTTCAATAGCTTTTCAAGAGTTTCCCTAAATTAAAACTTTAGAACTCACGAGTTGGTCGAGGACTCGAGGTCTTAATTCTCCAGCGATCTCTCTTTATATCAAGTGCCGTAACAAAGGTGAGGCGTTAATTTATAAATACCCAAATTAGCGCCGCGGCGCTTATTCGAGAGCCGCGCCTATAAAATAATTATGGGTAAAGGCGCGGTGCTTATTCGAGTAGCGGCGCTTAATCGATCATTAACGGTACATTATTGTAAGGGAGTAAGAAATTAGAATGGTGCTTTTTTACTGTATTAAGCAGTTATTACATGGAACAGTGGCTACCTCGCATAGCCTTGTCAATATATATCACTACAATATTAATAAAAAATCAATCATTCATGCATTTTTTTTTTCCTTATTTTGTTTCCTGTTGGGTTTCTTGTGATAAATTTCTTATCCTTATCCTATCCTCATGGAGGATAGTTATGGGTTTTCACGGTCTCGGGATTTCAATTGGAAAATTTTTGTTTAGTAGTTTGGGGGATAGTTGGATCTTACCACGGATTCTTTAGTATTCAAACGAAATGGGAAGAATTGGGATAAAAATGTGAACTAAAGGTTCTTCGGATATTTTGTACATGTACGTGCAATTCTTGTCTTTAGAAAGTGGGGCCTACAGGTGTGTTTTTACTCTAGGCGATGTTCTCTTAAGGTTTTGGGCAAGCTTTCCTAAAATAAAGGGTCCACTGATCCCTTTGAACTCAGCGATGAGTATCACATCGTCTTTGTTCGTAACAAGTGTAATACTCCCCTCTCTCTCAACAGTTTCTCTATTCACCTCAGCTGTTACGCTTTCCTATCGAATCTTTCATTGAGGTCCTCCAAACTCGGTGCATTGTTTGGAAGCTTCCGTCGGCCATAAGCGCTGTTAGGCAGAGTGCTTGGGTTGTCTTTGGTTGATTTCGCTCTCACGCTCAGCTGTCGTGTGCTATCGCCATAAGTCCTGGCCCATTACCTGATCTCTTCCACATCTTCTCTACATCTTTTTCTTGCTACAGGGCTAGGAACCTGAGGAATCTCTTCAAAGACAACCATCCCTTCAGGATCATCATAATACGAGAATCGCGAGGTGAAATAGCTGCAGTCACAATTGCTGATTCGTTTTAGAGTGTCTTATACGGCGGCAGAAAATTGATAGCAAAACTGATGAACTGTTGGCGTTCATCTTTGAGTTGAAATGCTCACTGAGAAAAGTCACCAAGGCTTTCACATTTACCGTGCTCATAAATATCAGGTAAAGAAACAAAATGGAAGTGCTTGCTGCTCGCGAGTTGTACTTTCTAAAATGTTCGTTGCACGCAAGGCCAGGTTCTATCCCTCCTCGTACTCGAAAAATAATAATAATAATAATAATAATAATAATAATAATAATAATAATAATAATAATCTTTATTTCCTAAGATAAAATTACATATCCTAAGTTACAATATAAACTCAAAAAACTATTTACATATCATATCTAAAAATTATTCTGTTACTAAAAACGTTCTTAAACCTGTCAGTGTAGACTCTAGGGACAGAGACTGACGTATTTCTAAGATTGTACCTCTTGTTCTTTTCCCTAGGTAAAAACTGGAAGAACGGACATTCGGGCTCATTCGATCTTTTTTTGTAGAGTGTCTTGTCCGCCTTCTCTAGCAAGTCCCTGATATTTACATTCTTGGACATAAACTTTCTTTTCATACACCGGTCTAAAAAATTCTGTATTACAGAAAGGTCGGAATCTGAGGCACCATAAACCGGCAGAGCGTAAGAAAAATTTGGTAAAACTATTGCGTTAAAAAGGTGATCTACTTCCTCCTGGGACATTCCTTCCTTACGTAAAGATCCTAATAATAATAAATAATCGTAGTGCTCGCGCGCACGCTGGCGAATGCGAATGCTAATTTACAGCCGTATCTTTTCAAATATGTTATATCTGTGCGCAATCCACCTCAATGGAGGAATGCAACTCTTAAACGATACAGTACAACTTCATTAAGTTTGGTTCTTTTCATGACATGTGCGCGCGCACCTATGACTGTAAGAACGGGCTTTACATGCATGAGAATGCCCCATGGACCACAAGTAACCGCAGCCACAGCCACACAAATTGTGTAAAGATATGGTTGAATTTAGAAGAATTGTATGGGAATATCGAAAAGGAACTCTTGCACGTTTCTCGAAAGTCCCGGTAGTTTAACCGGCCCGAAGTCATATTTCAAAATAAACATTCTAAAGAAAAGTAAGGCGGGCTCTAATCCTTTAACCAGTCTATTTCGTTTCTTTAGCTGATAGCTTTAAATTGTATAATTTTCAAACCTTTGAACTCCAAATCTTGAATGAAAACAAAACAGCTTTATGGGCCTGGAAATATCGGCATCCAGTTCCAGAAACGGCAATGCGTTTTATACTTCACCTGGATAGAGTACAACGATAACTAAAAGGCACGAAACAGAATACTTGAAGGCATTCCTCAATGAGATATGAAAGAGAATATACATCCAACCTCTTCTAGCCTCCCATGATGGGAGTTGAGAAAACGAGGTTTCGTGAAGGTGGCCGTAGGTAGAGCTGTCATGTCAGCTTACGAGAGTGTCCGTTAGGAGGGCTTCCACTCATTACTCCTTCATTTCTCGACAAAAAGAGCGTCAAAGGCTCACGGCCTCAAAAAGACCGAGGAAGCAAAGTATATGTGCACATGATTTATCACGTTGTTTACGGTTTTCATCACATAAGTCAGTATCTCTAATGCCTTCGGTGTAAATACGGTTATCACCCCTGGCCTTAGCTCCACTAATATTTCCGTTTTTTAAGGGTCAATGAATAAATTTAAGGACTAAACGACACAATACGAAAACGAAACAAGGGTCACATGACACTTCAATCCGAAGAGTCCATGCATCACACCATGTTTCGTGTAGTTTCGATCGATTTATTTTCCTCTGGGACGGCAAAAATTCGCTTGTGTTACGCTTCGGTTTGTAATTCTGGACGGATGTCGAATCACTTATATTAGACTCTCTCTCTATCTGTCTGTGGCATGAAATATTAATCATGACAAAGTATAATAATGTGGCATTTTTGATGTAGTGCATATTTAGGTCATAACAATATTACCAGGTGTGCATCACGCTTGTGCCATCAAAGATGAACGTTGCTTGTTTGTTTGCTGCTGTGGCTTTTTTCATAGAAGGTAAGTAAGAAAATTAAGAGACCGATTTAAAAATCCTAATCTTACTCGTCTCTCTTTGCCCGTCTGCTAGTTGATCGACAAAAGTCCGGCGCTTTTGGCAAGATATCAGTATGAAGCCTAGTTATCATTGGAATTATCCGGGTCTTTTCAAAGACAATAGTTTCCCTTTAGAAAACGGCTGGTCGCGTAGGTACTAATTTCCGGCTATGTTTTAACGAATATGTCTTTATATTTTGGCACTCGTAAGTTCTTTTGAACCGTTCATTGCGTTCAATTAAGAAACTTAACGCTTTGATCCTTCGTAGGTGGTCAACTGAATTTTTATGACGCTTTTGTCGTGATACACAGTCACTTTCATTGCCGCCAAATAAACATGAGAAAAATAATCAGCTTTAGCTATTGAAACTAGCACGCACTGAGCCTTGATCTGTCAAACTGAAACAAGTGAATCGTTATTGTAACTGGGAGCATTGAAGCTTTTCTGCTTTTGAAACTTGCCGTTGAAGTGAAACTCTGTTAGTGCATATTGTCAAACTGCTGCATCGGCGATTGAAAATGAGGGTGATATTTTGGAACTCCTCAGGTCCAAGTTAAAATAAATATATTCAAAGCATTTGAGAATCGAATGCCCAAGTCATTTATTATTTTCCGCAAATCTAGCATGACTCGAATGATCCGATAAAGAAAAAATTTGCATAATTTTAGGGTTCCAATACAAATTCGCAGTCCTACCGTGTGTTTGTGTAGGCTTCCCCATGGACCACCTGCCGTTTTGCCGACAGAACTACCGACTCTAGCTATGAGACGAGCTCTTTTTTTGTGCATTTGCACCCAAATATTATTGTTATCTAACGGAGACACTGCCTTGTGTTATGTGATGTTGAGAAATAAAATGTTTCACGAGTTTTCCATCCAAGTTTATGATGCTACCCAATAATCTATATTCCAAAGTAAACGTTCTTTGGGCCTTTTCGGGAAGCTGTCGTGGATTTCCGTAAGACTTCGTAATTCTCAAATGGCCGGTGTGGTATGAGTCGGCTTTAGTCAGTACGTAACAATGACTGAAGCAATCGGTATTTTTAGCTTGACAGTTTTATGGAACCGCCACAACTTTGAGACATAATATTCTGAACCCTTGTCTGAACTTTCGCCCTGATTTAGTACGCAAAGGATTTTACTCGTTGTTCGTTATACGGTAATTGTGAGGCGGTAGTGGTGATCGAGATTGTATAATTGTCTTTTGCTTGCCTAGTCATTAAACGGCGTCTTCCCAGGCCCAGTCTCGGTCAACGCATTCAGCACGGACCACGTGACACGAAACGCGTAGGCCGCGCGGAATAATGAGACCTGGTGACTAGGCAAAACTTTGGCCAGATGTATTTTAACGAAGCTAAGCCATAGCCTCATTCTCAGACGTTCGAGGTTGCTGCGGCCCATGCGGGCCATTTGCTTCTCTCTCCCTCGGGAGAACGACCTCGGACGTCTGAGAATCAGGCTAGTCAGCCAAAGAATCTACAACATCGTTCCTACGGTCCCCTCATTTACTCGTCCCCTAGCTAGAGAGACGAGTCCTAGGGCCGAGAGAGTAGAATAGAAGTCAGGTTGCCTTTGCAGTTGTACGCTTTGCCGTCCCACCCAAGGTCACCTAAGGGCACGGTCAGACGTTGTGGCAGTTCACACTAGGAAAATTCTTAACATTTTCATCGTAGTATATACTGGCTATCGTTAGTGCGAATGCCCGTCATTCATTACAATTCATATCAGGCTTGATATATTGTTAAGGGTAACTGGGCTCTTAAAAGATCTTTTATATGTCCAATACGGGTCATTATATATCATCAATAGCTCAAACACTGGAAAACTCGTTGTCTTAATTTCTCGAGGATTTTTTTGTGCTGTCCTAACGAAATGATGCCAAACGGTAGGTCAATGAGAAAGTAGAGCTACAATTATAGATAAGCAGTTACAATAATCAAAAGAAAGAGTTTAGTTAACCTATTAACTATAATGATGAATTTTCATTTCTTATTGATTGATTTTTGCAGGTTATTTATGCGAGAAAAACGTAGCGTGTGCCCAAAGAACTCTTGATGGCAATTGCTGTCAGTTTCCATTTTATTACAAGAACACGAAATACAAAAGCTGCACAAGTCATGGAGATGTTAACAATCGCTTTTGGTGCGCTACAGACTACAAGTACGATAAAAATCACACTGAAGGCTGGGGATACTGCAAATGTAAGGCTCAGCTAACTCCCCGGGGGGTACTCCTGTGAATTCTTGGTGGGAGTGTGCGTGTTGCGCGGTTCTCCAAGTCTTGACCCTATTTCAGACCAAAAGACGTCATTTTTTCTCACCCGTTTCCAGACCAGGGGCCCGTTTCTCGAAAGTCCCGGTAACTTTTCGGGCCCGAAATCAAATATTCAAATCGAAACTCCCATAAAGAAAGGCATAAAGAATAAGAGCGCGGGTCCTGGCAGGCAAACTACTCTATTTTGTTTCATTAACTGACAGTTTTATCATGTTAGATGCCAAACTATTGAAACCTCGATCTTTAATGTAAACGGAGACAGCTTACCGGGCCCGTTAATTGTCGGGACTTTCGAGAAACGAGCCCCTGGCCTCTAAAATCCATAACCATTTTCAGACCTGGTCTCTAAGGAATTATGTCATCGTTACTTAGATTAGAACAGTAGCAAGAAAGATTTCGTAAAATCCACTTCCGGTCGCCTATTTCTCTTTTCTTTCTTACTCATTTGGAATTGAAGGGATCAATACGTTCTATATGCTCCAGTAGTTCCCTTGAAAACCATACCCGATGCCAGACCAAATTGAGCAAAGTCTATTCAATTTTGAAAGCAAGGATCAACTTCCATAAAAGAAGGACCGGACCCTAATAAAGGATCTTATCAGCTATAATAGGATATATAGAAACAAACGAAGCAAGGCTGATTTTACATTAGGGAATATATATTTTTCTTTACCCAATATTATAGTATGTAAGACCCTGAAGGAAGGCCGTGCCTTCCGAAATATTGGTAAAAGAAAAACCTATATTCCCCACTGTAAAATCAGCCTAGCAAAGTCTATACCCGTTTTCAGACCAAAACGCCCTTTGCCGTAGTGCCAGTCGTGCATTCAGTTTTGTTTTATGGAGCAAAAACCCTGCTATAGGGAGGCACATACCTGTATGACTTGTATAAGTACCCCCCCTCCCCCCCAACGAGGTTTTTAACTTTGGGTGTCGAAATAAAACGAACGCTAAACTTCCTTTTGTTAATCCCATGAAACTAACGTGAACTCGAGTAAAACTCACGCATCGAGTTCATAAACCACACGACTATTGGAATTCTTACAAGCGACTGTGGGAAAACTACTTTTTATTTTAGGTTTTAAAAATAGAGGAGCGAATTAAGAGATCGAAAGAGAAGAGAAGAAATAGACGTGGATCGTTAACGTTACAATCCAATCCTCTTGATGGATTTGTATAAGGTCATCAAAACAAAATGGTGCTTATATCTCCTCGCCAGTTTGCACTAACAGGCTAATTTTTAGCAAAAGGGCTTTTTTTATCTTGTTCTTTCTGAATACGCTAACCAATCCCATAATTTCACAAAATTTTAATTTTTGTGACGTCACACTTCCCTTCTCTATTGGCTGAAAAAGGTCTGAATGGAGGTCTTGAAAGGTTTCAATATTCAAACTGAAGCAGCCATTTATTTTGCAAATACAAGTGTGAGCTATTTGATTGAACAGATTGCACGTTTCAAATTTTTTTCAAGATCCTTTTTTTAATTTTTGACACCTCTTTTGTTTGTCAGTCAGAATCAATGTGAAATCAAAGTGCTTTGTAAGAACTACCGACGGAATTTGCTGTGTCTTTCCCTTTCAATATCGCGGTATCGAGTACACAAACTGCGCGACATCAGAGGGGAAATCCCCCAAGATGCACTGGTGCGCCACCCAGGCTGGATTTGATGAAACAAGAAACGGAACAGGATGGGGCTACTGCGCAGGTCAGTAAACCTCTGTGTGCCATTGTCTTGAAAGAGACATTTGGTTTAAAATTCAGTGCCAACAAAAGTCAATACCCCTGCCTCTGCATAATCAGTTGAGAACCTGCACAGTCACGTGGTGAAGTGACTATACGCGCCCTGGAGTTGTAGGACAATCATTTCACCAACTAACAGTGTACAATCTAGAACTTGGAATATTTACCGCATTGCTAATAGTGCGCTCCTAAGGTGTGCACATTGTCCATCTCGGGACGATATTAATGGCAACAACGAATATATATGACTTACAATTCTCCAGCAATGAAAACGATCAAATAAGTATGATGTCTAGAGACTGAGTATACAATTTCCATTAAAGCCGCTAGGTTTTTATTTAATTGGTTATAATTAAAAGGAGAATTTTGTTACTTGACTGGCCAGTATTATGTCAGTAACTTGCCTTTAACTTCAGAAAGCAGCGAAACCGAGCGGACATGTGATAAAACTTGATATGGACTGTAGTGGTAAAATGGACTGGATTGATAGAACATGGATTAAACAAAACATGGAGTTAACCGAGGGGGTTAGAGCTTTGAAATTGTAATCCGCAGTCCCGAGTTTAAGAGTCCGGTCCTGACCACCAATTGGATTAATTCACGTTCTGATCCTGGAGTTCAAATTCTCGACCACTCTGGTAAGTAGCTTACTGGTTTGTGTCCGTGAGTTTGGGACTCCTAACTTTATGTTTAATTAAAGTTACTTCTCTAATTCACTGCTCGGCCACAAGCTTTTATTCTACAAATACTGCAGGCGCCAATTTTTTGTGAATTTCTTTTGCAGGAGCAACCTGCTTCACCTGTCGAAGCACAGAATCATGGAAGCAGTGTAACATCAAGAGAGTTAAAAGGATATGTCCTTACGGTACAGAACACTGTGCTACGTTTAGCGGCCAAGAAAGCTCGAACGCCTCCAGTAACATCAAGAAAATATTTATAAAAGACTGCGCTGCTCAAACTGACTGTTATAATTCCGATCGGCACTGTAATAAGCATACCGTTTTGGCTGGTACATGCTCGTATGAATGTTGCCATGGAGATCTTTGCAACAAGGGTAGAAGCGCCAAAGAGAGTGTTAATGTGAGACTGGTTTTAATTATCACTGTTTTCGCAGCTATAAAATTTTATTCCGAGATAACGTGAGCGTGCAGTTTGTGTACATGGTCATGATGGACACTAATAGCGTCCTAATTACGGTCCTGGATTTTACTGCGTAGAAGTGTTGCCGACTAGACGTCTGATGACATTTAACAAACAACTGTTAACAAAACAGTAGCTGCAAAGGTCATCAGAGAAAACAAAGAAAGAGGGGATGTATTGGAGGTAGCATTGCATAGGTCACTTTTACAGCATTTGACTTCACAATCCCCAGTTCTTGCTTCATTGGTTTGTGCACAAGTTTGGGTAGCAGTTCCACACAACCTGTCGTTGGAACAACTCCTTGCCACCTGAAAGAAATAATCATTAACATATTAACTGAACTATAAGTTCAAACACGCTGTTATACAGACAAAAGATCAGCGCAGCCAAAACTGCCGGTATAAAACAGGCCCTAAAGTATAAAAATGAGGCATCATATTCAGACAGGAAAATAACGATTTCCAAAGGTCATCCAAATTTCTAAGGGGACAAATCAGATAAGAGTAATTTTAATTGACGCGTAAAACAGATTATAACAACTAGTGCAAAATAGCTATCTAACTAAACATAAGGAGACAATAGATTAACTGCACGCACAATAGTGCGTACCTTATTACTTATCACTTATTTTCGCGCGACTTTAATTTCGCGAATTTGGAATAGAAATATTTCGCGGGACCAGACCTATCATACATTCTACATTTCACTTTCTTACATTGCATTAAAATTACCTTCTTACGTGTGATGACTATAAATAAATAATGAATTAATATCGAAAATGATGCTTTGAAAGGTTTATCCAAGTGGTTTTAAGCAGTAGCTGTTCGTGGGACTTGAAATACTTAGAGCGACGAATTAATGAAGAGAAATTGAGATTAACATTTACCCTGTCGGTTTTTTTGTCAATCATCAACAGGCATCTGTCCATGGCAGTCGATTCTTGACTACATACTTCCTCGTTTTTTTCTTTGTTGCAGTCCGCGACTCCGTCACATGTATAACATTTTAATCCTGTTAGCTCTGCGAATCACAACACCAAAGACTGAGATCATGAATTTCGCAGTGATGTAGAAGTCGGAGAACATAGCGGACATTTTGCGACGTCACCACTGGTTTTTCCGCGAAATGACGTCTGAGGACGAGCGCAGAAATTCTATACTGATGACGTGTCACTACCCGGAACTGGTTAAGTGCTTCTGATTGGTTGAAGCAAATTTCCCGCGCCGCGACACGCACCAATCAGAAGTACTACCCATATCTGGGAAAGGAGACGTCATTTCGCGGGGAAATTATAATGGCGTCGCAAAATGCCGGCTGTTTTCTCAGGTAATGGATGTACCTTTAGCATCTGTTGTAAAACTTTGAAACTGATGCTAGTACCACTTGGTGCCAGAGGCTTTTCATTTGCTCACGCACTAACCTATTCATCCCGGCTCAGGACATAAGGCCGCAAGGCTTCAGCCTGGCCGACTCCAAAACACAATCCTCCTCCCCGTCTCGCCCTGGTACCCAGATGAAAGATAAGATTTTTAGGGAAAAAAAAATTAAGGGGGGGGGGGGGGGTAATTCAAATGCCAATTCTTGTACAGTAAAACCCCGAGACTAAGAACCTGGATTTTTCCAAGCTAGTGTAAACAGGTTCTTATATAAATGGTAGTTAGCAGAAGTTTAGCCTGTTTAGGTTCGTAAATAGGTTATTATTTTCTAAAGAAAGAAAAAATACAACAGAGATAAGAGTATTGTGTATACAGATAAGAGATAAGAGTAGTGGTTCAGCTTATTCCTCATTATAAAACCTGCGTACCGTTGCATTGCAGTTGGAGTGATAAGGCACCAATGTTTCCAAAGACGATTCTGAATGTTGACTTACCTTATTTGCCAAAGTGTACAGAATTTTTTCATAGATTTTAGAAAATAGGAACCTGTTTTAAATTTTAGTTTAAACAGGTTTTTATTATAGAGGGGGCTTAACTGGCAAATTTTAGCCTAACGGGTTCTTAAAATCCAGGTTCTTAGTCGCAAGGTTTTGCTGTATCCGAAAAGATGTTGTCTTTCTCGACCAAAATGGATCACTTTGAATCCAAAGAATCCACGCCATTCTGAATGAATTCATTAGGAATGTTATTCTAAATCCGGATTTTTATGATTGACCATCCATGCGTTTCACTGGGCGCGAATCCGAAATTTTGATCTAATGAATGAATCCACTCCGAGTGGGGATTCGTGAGGTCCAGAATTCGCTTTTGGATTATAATAAATGAACGAAAAATCTGTTCTGGATTTAAGAATGCGAATCCGATTTTTCCTTAAGAAACGAACTCTATATAGGTCAAACCATAGTCACGTGTCTTACCCGCTCACACACCCCGCACCCTCCTACAACCAGTTACAAAAGTACTTGCGACACTGCACCGTATTTTGGCATAAATGGCCTGTCCATGATCTTGTGCTTGTGTTCCCCCTTCCACCCCTTATCAAAGTTGTTAGCAATACAAGACCATACTCAAAACTTGGAGGAACAACTTGGAATGGGAGGGAGGAGGGAGTTCAGTATTATATTTTACCGACTTGTGACCAGGAGCGATTTGAAGCAAGAAAGGTCGTTTTCCGTGGGAGTGTCTCATCATTTTTGCAACTGGTTGTAGCTACATCCACATATAATGATTCGATAATCACCACATTTTTAACCGCGACACACCGGCCACCCTGCTGACACCATCACCTGTAATACACAACTGTAGGGGCCCGTTTCTTGAATGTTCCGGCACAGTAGCTCTTCGAGACCGAAGCCATATTTGATCATATTTTAAGTTCAAGACCTGGTTCTGTTTTGTGCAAGTCGCGTCTCAGGTTACAAACCAGTTCTTTTTAGCTGGTCGTTTCAGATTTCAGATTTCATTACTTTTGAAATCATTAGAGCCTCTAAGGGCAAAAATCAAAACAGAGATCAGCTAGGCCCAATGATATTCGAGAGTCCCCCTTAGTTTAGTGAAGGAAGTAAGTTGTTTTTAATTTACTTCAACGCACTTAAGCGAAATAGCAACCACGAAACTTGAAGACAGGTTTCAGAACGCTAAAGATCTTTTTCATCCTCAGCTATAAAATTGACTTAATTCAGGTAGTAACAGTCCAGCGGTTGAAACACATGCGATACTATACTAAACCATGAGCTTCTTGGCTTTTTATCATGAATTATAAGCTCGTATCAGAATGAATTAAGAGCTACTGAGTACTATTTCCTCTTTTAACGTGCTAAACACCGCTTTGGCCAATCAGTCGATATACTGGCAGCTACTGGCAGATAAATTCAAAATTGCTTGATCATGAATAACTGAAACTTGATTTAAAAAATTGATTCTCTTTTGATCAGTTGCAGGATTACAAAATGGGCGTATAGGTTTTCAATCGCTCTAAAACGAATGAGTGACTATGAGGCTAAAAAACTGCTGTTCTAGAGCATTTTTTACAATCACTTCGAAAAAAAGTCGTAAACAATCATCAAAACTTTAAATTTGAATTTGTTAGCTACAAATGTTCTCATTGCAGTCTTCAGTGGATATAGATAACTTCATGAAACGCCTTATTGGATCTTATTGTAGCCGTAGAACAACTAGGTAACAAAGAAATCATGAGACTCGTTGTAAATACCTTTTGGAAAGAGCCAAATGAAGACAAGTGATGTAAGAATAAGAGCCATAGCAGGTACGTCAGCCAAATCTTGAATTAGAGTGATTTGGAAAAAAAATGAAAACACTTTGTTTTTTTGCACAGCTGCCTTAAAGAAAAACAAAAGGACGCTGTTGGAAGTATATATCTTTCGCTCAAATAGTTCCTCATTAGCTGACTTCAAAAACACCCTTAATAATCACTCTGGTGTGTTTTAAAATGAAACAAATGTAAAGCTACTTTCTTAACTTCAAGAAAATGCCGGGTCAACGTTTCACTCCATGTACGCTTCCCCGCGATGGATTCCGGATTCCAGGTACTAATAAATTCAGGAATCTTTGTCAGTGGAACTTGGATTCAGGATTCCAATCATTAGGGGATTCCGGATTCCTTGAACTGTATTCTGGTTTCCAAAGCCAAGGATTCAACTTTATGACATGTTAATACTATGCTCATTCTTGACCTTAGAACCGAAAACAGCAAAGATGTGTGTCGATTGGCTGATTGGTCTGTAATCACTATAACTTAGAAACCTCGGCTCTTCAGGTTATGTTTACACTTTGTCTATAACTTGCGCCGGCATGAAAACCATACGCGATAGGGCTTCTATTCACAAAGGAACGATGATTTTTGGAGCGTCACATATCGGATAGGTTTGTGTCTCTGTTTGACGCAGTCTGAACCGGTATTCGCCGGCTTAGCGGAAGTGAATAAGTAGGAGCGAAGACTTGAACCCTCTGAGACCGAAGTAAATATTCAGGATTGAGGCATAGCTAAGATTTAGTGCGCCAAACTCTTTCGGCTTACCAGCAACATAATCTTGGCCCAAGAATTTGAAAATAAGTGCAGGCCACCCTATTTCATACAAAGCCCCCTAAAATGTATCTCATCCTACTGTACTACGACAATTATAAAAACCTAGTTTATTCAGCTCATCTTAGAATTTAATACATACATCATGAACATTCCAAAGGGTCGCATGAAACAACATGACTACAGCTTGCTTGTTTGCATACTTGCGCATGCGTTAGATTTAGGCCCCTCATTCACAAGTCCCGAATCCAATTCTTATTTTAATGGTTATTTCATTGTTTGTTTTAAAGTGTATTTACAATCTTAAAAAAGGAAAAACATAACTGAAAAAGAAAGCACGTATTAATTTAGCACTGCCAAATAACGTTTAATGTAAAATAACCCATCGTTCTAAAGCTAGTTTTATTAATAGACTGTATTTTTAATATACTTTTACTTTTTAACTAATAATATTAAACATGTTGATTCAGGTATGTATTTATACTTGTATATTCAAGAAAATACTTAAGTAAAGACTTAAGACTTAATATTAAATAAAAGATAGTTAGGGACATTATTGTCCTGTGCTTTTTTACATTAGCTCATTCGATAGAAAAGGATTCGGTCAGGAGCCGATTAGTAATCCAGTAATCGGCTCCTGATTCGGTAGATGGTAAATTAAGCTGTTCCAAATAGGCCTGTATCAGATTATGGTATATTTACACTTAGGCAGCAATATATAAATAAGTCATAAAAATAATTTCATGTCATATATTGTATTTTTTCAGTATTTTTGTCATTATTGTAAAAGAAGTGTTGTCACAGTTATAAACGCGGTTTTCTTTTACTATTTAGCCATCTGAGTATTTTCAGCCCTAGTTTGCGTAGATCTCCCAAACAGTTTAGTGCCCAGGCCCCGAGAGGAAGTGGAGGCATTTCCTTTTCACGGATAATTGGGCGAGGGGAATATGGCTGGATTGCATACGGCTTACTATGTGGCCTCTTTGTCCTGAAAAGGGTCTATATATTTTTATGCGAGTTCTTTCCGAGTCTCTTTTTTTAAGATTCCACTGACGGAAAGGAGCAGGTATTTCGTTTTTTGTCCTAAACAGGGTTCTAGAAAAGAACGCGTCGTTCTAAACAGATCAGGTCTTGTTCCGTTTTCTTTTAACCTCAACAGGGTCAGAGCTCAGACCCTTAGCAGTAACTGCATCCCCAGTGAACTCGGTTCAAGTATCCCCCGAGCCCTCTAACACTTGAAAGACGTACATTTACGATGATTACTTTAACTTGTTGTCTTTAATTCTTGTCAGGGAATTTTTCGTCCTTGTTATTTTCCTGGAAGATGTCTTGATGAACGGAAGGAACTCACAACAAAAAACTGATTACGAAGTATCCAGTTATTAGAAGAGAACTTGAAATTGCGCATGTCTTGCTCGATAGGCCGCTGTTGCAAAGGTCAGACTCGCAACAACTAGAGGTGCAGTCTCCAGAGCTGGCACATTGTTTATCGTGTATCATGCACCCAGCTTCATTCGTGCAGCCTACGTCCAATTGGTCTTCAGATTCTTTTTCCGTAATTTTTCTCATGTAGCATCGATTCATTGTCGGAGTGCACTCGAGAACTGTGGACCTGTTACCGCTGGGATGACATTGCGTGACTGCATCATAACAGCGGTAACATTTAAGACACCAAACTTAAAAAAAAAATACAAAACAAAAATAACATCAATAACAATGTAGAACGAGCTAGAAAAAAACAGCCGACATATCGCGACGCCACCACTAGTTGCTCTACGAAATAACGTCTTAGAAACGAGGGCAGTAATTCCACACTGATGACGTGTCACTGTCCACATCTGGGCAGCGCTTCCAATTGGTTGATAATTTGTCTCATCCACTCAGATGCAAGATCTGGGTAGTGACACGTCATTAGTATGGACTTTCAGCGCTTGTTCTTAAGAGGTCATTACCCGGGAAGATAGTGGTGGCGTCGTGAGATATCGGATGTTTTCTCAGGTTAATGTAGAACAAAAGTTTTCTGAAGTCAATATACATGCAGTTTATCGGCATCTCCCCAGCTAGTCAAGAAAAGCAAGCGTTTTTTCTATAAGGTCGATAAACACAATGGCCTTTTCTCAGCTTCAGGGGTAACATTAATAAGCTCATCCATTCTGCTCATTGGCCTTAGAAAGAAAGAGGAGAGGGTCTCTAATTCCCAACAACCTTAACGACTTGCGACTCAAATAGAAAAGAAATAAGAGACAGGTGACGCGGAAAAAACCTGTGCATTTTTTGTCATGACCGAGTACGATCCCACGTTGGAGTCCTTAAAATCTTAACTATACGTGTAGCTTCATGTCATCCGCAGAAAAAAAAAAACTGGAAAATCAAGATGCAAAAACGTTTACAATTAGCCCCGATTCTCACAAAACAGTCAACCCGTTTCTAATGAAATTAAGCTGAGTTTGAAATATTATATTTTACTTGAGCGATAATTCAGTCTGTGGTCAACCGGGGATGAATGAATCACGTTTCACCTAGCGTCATGAACCTTAGTTACGATTGGTTGATGATTTCAGGCTGATGTGTTGATTCAACATCGGATTCGCGAGCGCGCGTGAAAATCACCCCACGCGAGGGTGGAACTGTCGTAAGTAGACACCCTAGCGACGCAAAAAAGGTGTCCGTGGCTGGAGCTTGCCACTTAAGGGATTGTAAAAATACAGTGTTTGTATGGGAGTTGAGAAAAACTGGCTCTTGTAATGTGAAGGTGGCCGTAAGTAGAGCTGTCCGCTTACGAGAGTGTCCGTCTGGAGAGCTTCCACCGTATTGTGCTGTTAAAGTAATGATCACTGCCAAAAGTACACTATTCAAGTTATATGGAGTGTTATCACGCTCTGCGATCATGATAACAAGGTGTGTGTAGTAGTACAGTCTCTCTCCTCTGCAGAGGCTCATGCTGGGTATCCCAATAAAGCGCAAATACAAAATAACATCGACCAAAGGGGGGCTTTGTGAGCCCACGAGACTGAGCAACCCCCACAAACCCTTGTTATCAAGAAAACCGCTGGGCACTTTCTCACCCAATAAAAATAGCAATAATCGAAAAATAGCTAGTGCGCGGGGGACAATGGGAAGTCCCCTGCGCGCTTTCTTTTCCCCTCTCCCAAGACTCCTAACGATACAAAGAGGCCCCTGCGGAGGAGAGAGTAGTAGAGTAGAAAGCCCGCGCTGAATAAAGGCGATGTGGCGTATGTTGGAAGCATCGCGACCATCGGCAAGGCTGATTTTACAGTCGGGAATATATATATTTTTTGTTATTAATACGTCGGAAGAGGGGGCCTTCCTTCTTCAGGGTTTTTCATACAATGATAAGGTTAAGTTAAGACGTTACAATTTGAAATAAAGGATAGAGTGCTTCAACAGTATTTGTTTCATATCACTTTTAACGTTCACTTTTACCTTTTTTTTCACGTGTTATTATAGTACCACATCGCAAGCTATCATTTATTTCAAATTGTAACGTCTTAGCTTAACCTTATCTATCCTTGTATGTAAGACCTTGAAGAAGGGAGGCCGTGCCTTCTGAAATAATTGTTCGATATCTTATGATAGCTAAAATGACGTTTACAGCAAAAGGCAAACGTCAATTTCAAGTTGACGATTTTTCAAAATAGAAAAAACTGTGCAAACTAATTCTTATGGATGAAATATTAATGTGAAGCTGGTAAATTCGTTTACATAGAATGAACAGTAAATGACAGGTAAAGGGAAAATCTGGTCACGTGGTGATTCTATAAAACCACTTTTTTCTTTCTCCTTTTCCCTATCTATTTGTTCTCTCCCTCTCTCGCGTAGCCTGCGTAGTAAGCCTTTCCGTTTGGTTTAGGAGCAAAGAAAGACCGAGGAACGGGATTCTCGGTTTTGGCCGCGCGAGAAATGAAACAAGAGCCAAAAAATGAAAGAGGGCGGAGTGGGCGGTTTTCAAAATCCCGGGGTTTGTCTGAAAGCGTTTCCTTCCTTTCTTCCCCACGCCCTCCCCGCTCTTTTACTAACGCCATTTTTCGCGCGGTCTTTGACTCTCGTTCCTCGTTCTTTGCTCCTAAACCGCACGGAAACGCTTGCTACGCAGGCTATCTCTCGCATGTACGCGCCTACATTGAATTACAACACAATTTGCAAGAAAACATTGTGACACAGGTTGCACTTTCAAGTTTTATAATAATAATAGCTAGTAATAGTTGACACTACAGCTGTCTCCGCTCTGCATACTATTGGTCAATAGCATTCTTGCTCGTTGTATAGCTCTTATACCGATTCATAATGAAGATTTTCACACATATTCCATACAACAGGTGAGATAAAAACGGGAAACGCATGATTCCATGCACTCTTTCAGTTCGATTTACACAGCTTTGATCAAAACACTCTCAGTTTCGAGAATTATTATTCTGAAACCACAAAAAAATATTTAATTGGAAGTTGAATTTTTCGCTATTTCTCTTTCACTTTCGTGCATGGTTCAATTTGAGCTGTTACCATCCCCCTTGGGCAACCCCCGGGACAAGTCCAGCCCCTCGGGCCCGGGGGTGGGGAATTGTTTGAAGCGGTCCTGTCCTGGGGCAAGCGTAGTGGTGGTGAGGCAAATCAAGAATATCTCCTCTTTGATTTTGAGAAGTACGTGTCATTTCTCGCGCGGTATACACGATGGCTGTGGACCTCAAGATTACGTGATTTTTATGGAAAAACGCAGGAATTTGTCGGAGAGTGGTTGGAGAGGAAATACTTATCAAAATTTAAGTCTGAGAGTATGTTTTAAAATCTGAAACGAATGTGCATATGATGCGTACTCGAATGGACTTTATTTTCTGGAAACTAGGACAGAAATATTTCTTCAGGCCAAGTTTAAATAATGAAAAGAAAACTTATATCAAAACGAATACAAGGCTTTTGCAGGAGCCGATGACTGTCGGAGCCGATAGTAATCGGCTCCTGGCTTTTGATACACAGTATATATAGAGAGAGAATCAGAGATTCGGTCCAGTGTTCTTATTGAAGTGTTCTATCAAGGAGTCGCTTTTTAAAGAGTTGTTCTTCTTCGTTTTCGTTTTCATATTTATTGTTCATGTTTTAACTACATCATGACATCCATTATCCCTCTCTCAATAAACTCTGGAAAACGGATATAAAAGTTTTGAAAACGTGTCGTTTTTCTCTTGTACGGATCAAAAAGAGGGAGCAAAAAACGTATATGAGGTCGATTAGGAGCTCGGGGGTGGGGAATGGTCTACTTTCTGAAACCCCGGGGGTGGGGAATCTGAGGCCTCCAAGAAAGACAAAAATATATTGCAAATCTCCGCGAGTGTGCCCGGGGAGTGGGGGGGGGGAGGGGTGCTGGGGGGCATGGTTACAAGTCAAAATTGAACCATGTAAGTTCAGTTAATTTTATTTGCCGGAGAAATTAAAAGGTTTGATCAATTCACGCTCGCGCGTTCTAGTCTTTTTTAAAACTTTATAGAAGGACATACGTGAGCAGGGAATCAATCAGCACAGAATTTGATTGTCAGCGAATTTCTGTAATCTTCCATCGTGCATGAATCTTTTTTCATTTAATTTTCCCTTGCGCAGCATATTTTTTTTTTTTGTACTTCGGGATTTCGCCCTCTGGTCGAAATCCCTGCGGGGGCGATAATAAAAAGAAAAATACTCCTTCACCACATGACCCGAGAAAGGAAAAGGAAGGGAAGAGTGCTATTAAATACTACATTCGTCTGACGACAGGAGAATAGCTGATACAGAGTATAGTTAGTTCTATGTTACTCGTAGCAACACGAACATTTTATCGAATATTTTTAACACATCAGCATACACACACAAAAGAAACATGCTGAGAATGTAAACACTTTAACCTAGATACGGAATAACCGAAGACGTCTTAAGAGTTCTCAAGCAACCGACATCTTTATTCAAAAAATATTCGCAATTTTTAGTTCTTAATAATTAATAAACGACGGGGAAAAGGTTACTTTTCACAATTGTTCGGAAACATATATTTCATTCCAAATTAACGTGCGTTACAATACATGAAATTAGAAAACAATTGAAAAAAATTTAGGTAGTTTTTTTTGTGGGAAATGTTGATTTTCAGGGCATTTTGAAATGTCGCGTGACTTCTTCAGAATTACGTGCTGTAGCGTTAGTGGCAATCGAACGTAGTACTAAGTTGATCGGACGTACGCACAACAAAATTCATTCAAAACTAACGCAGCTTAAGGACCTTAAGATAGTATTTCTACAGCACTGTCATCAACAATAAATATTTCGCCAGTGTTCAGTGTCACAACGAATTCTGTATATTTATTAATAGCAGTTTCTTTATGTACCGAAAAATGATAACAAGAAGAACCTGGCTTATGAAATGAGGCCAAAAGCATTCGTCCTTAAACTATCGCCCACGAATGAATGATGGAATAACATTATAAGGGAAAAGTAAATTTATGTATATGTAACCACAAAACATAAATTTCGTGACACTTTGGGCGAGGTATGAACAACCATTGCAAGTTTTTTACTTCGTATGATGACACGTTGCTACGTTTCGACCTCGGAAAGCCTGTTCTTTGTCAGCCAGGAGACTTCATTTTCGATACACTCTGCGCCATAAAACTGGTGTACAACTTGAGTAGAGCTATTGAATCTGCTGTTTTCAAATTTATACTATACAGGCGAAACGGGAGCAAGTTTGAAACCCGCCGGTACGGACTAGCTCTTCCACCATAGCTGCGACTCGATGAAATGAGCTGTTAAATTTATTTATTTCTCGGTAGAAAAACAAGTGCGCCTGACCTTCTGAGCTAGCGAGTTCACTGTCCTTATATAAAACTACGGTATTACAAGAAAATCGAATCATCTCTTGAGCAGTGATCATATTAGAACACAGTAAAAAAGTGAAGTTAACTTACCCATGGCCGGTATAATAACGAGACAGCATCCTAGCACAACCATACGTGCCATTATTTTCAATGCCGGTTGCCTGCTTGCGCCTCGGCGTCCAAGTTATTGTTTTCAGTAATTTTCGGGGAAAATTTGCATGACTAAAATCAACCATTATAGTTCAAGAGCACCGCGTCGATTTATGTTGCATGGGAAGGGTGACTGGGGATGTTTAGCTATTTAAAAATATCGATGTTTTCAACTTCCTGTTTGCAGGGTTTGCAATTTCTATTCGCAGACGATGTTTATCCTTTTCAAATTCAGTGAGTTTCAAACAACACTGCCATCAGAACAAACAGACTAGGTTTCATTCAGATCCAATGAAAAGACAACGCCAAAATGATTGCTAATTGCTATTGTTGCGTGACACTGGAAAAACTCTCGGTCCTCTCTGTTTGTTTTCGTCTCCGGAGACGCGATCCTTGTGACCAGCGTCACTTGATGTATTCCTGATATGCTGTGGTTTGTTGATGTGAGTTTTGGGCGGTTTAAATTTACGAGACATGCTGTGTATCATGTCAGGTCTGAGGGCCCTGAACAGTTAAATTTGTTGTTCCCGAGAGTCCTGATGTCTCCCGGGACGAAGTTGAGGAAATCAATAGGACTGGAGGGAAGCAAAACTAACTGGTTTCCCGAGGGACCTGACATTCAGTGTTTTGTTTTGATATAATATCATTCACCTTAACAGTGACAAAGAATAAAGAGGGAATGAACAATGTCGGTACTTAAGAGAACACAAATTTAGTTCTCATAGCACTGAATGAATGAATTAAAAATTACTATGCATCATGGCCTCCACCGGAAATCTCTTCCCCAAGGTTTTCTTGTTTTCCAATTAGACGGCGGAGCCTGGGGACGGGCATACTTGTCTAATTTTAGGCTGCGCTCGGTTATTGTCAAAGGCCTCTGGAAACAGTTAAAAAATGCAAACGATAAATTGCGAGGACTAGAACTAGTTTAAAGAATGTTCACTTTATGACTTTTTTCCTCTCGAAGCCCCTGCTTAAGCTTTCTCTGACTTCGGCACCTAATTAAGGTGGTTGGGCCCAGTTTCTCAATGACAACACCTGCTCTCTTTGAACACGAAACGTAAATATGTCTCAAACAAAGCAGAAAATGGAATTGTACCAATTTAAGGGGTACAGACTAGAGTTTCCAAATAAGGGGCAGACCATTTAACTCTCGAGGGGGGGGGGTGGATTATTTTGAAAAAAAACTTCCTGCAAGCGCTTGTCGGAAGAAAAAAATTGCATGCAGCACAAATGTAATAGAAAGCTAATGGGAAAAAAAGGGAAAAAAATATCCTGCCCACCAGATTGCTAGAAAAAAAATTCTTCATGATCTCATGATTCCAACCTTGCATTGTAAAATTTTGCATATACGGCAAATAAAGAAGGAATGAATGAATGAATGAAAATCACCCACCCCTCCCCTCAAGAGTTAAATGGTCGGCCCCTAAGGTTAGTTTTCCGAGATCGGCGTATCCATGGCAACACCTATACCTCCTCGTTTTTTTAAAAAATTTACTGACATTCGTCTATAACATTCGTCTATGAAGCTGCTTGTTAGATTTGAAGTAATGTATCAAGTATGAGATGCCGTGTTTCATCACCAGATGAAACACCGAGATCGAGAAGAGAGTTGAAAATACGACGCGCAGCGGAGTATTTTGGACGAAGAAATTAATGAAATTAACTGCAAAAACCGTGGACGCAGATCCTGCTGGTTATAAACGTTGGATCTCTAGAAAGAGATCTAATCCGCTAAAATATTATGAACCAAAAAATGAGAAGTTCAAAGATTACTGCAAAGCTGATCGCAATTTGTTTTGTTTTGTGTATATTGAACGAACTTCGAGGTGTTTCATCTGGTGATGAAACACTGTGTCGAATGCTTGATATTACTTCTCAAAAATATGATTTTAGCAGGAAAAATTAAGTATACAAAATTGATCAGTTTCTCATCTGATTTCCACTCAGCACTCGTTAAACATCAATTTCCCTCAATTTCCATCAATTTTCTTTATAAATTATTAATGAGTTTGAGAATTTCATAAAACTTTCTCGAGTTGTATTTAAGCGATTTTTCTAAGAACGTTTTCGAGAAATCTCGATTTGAAATTTTGGGCAGCTACAAAGAAACATCAATAACTAACGTTTTTAGCGTTCAAGAAGCAGACACTTATCCTGTACCTGGGAAATAATTTTGTATCAACGTAGGTTTCTGGGAAACTACCCACCTACCCCTCCCCTAAGTCAACATTAACACTTTCTTCTCACTTAGGGCAAAATGTTGGGTTAGGGGAGGGGTAGGTAGGCAGTTTCCCAGAAACATAAATCAGTTGATCCATAACTTTGGCGTCAAATTGGTTTTAGAGTTTTCAGCTATACTTAGTAATGAAAAAAAATTACTCACAGACTTTTTGCAATAATGTGAACGTAATCTACAGCCGTTATTTCGCTTCTATGTCATAAATTATCTTGCTGTTTACTTGTAATTATAAGGTAAAAATAACAAAATTATTCCATGGATTTACGTAAAATACCGTTGCTTTTAGTTTATGTTGTAAATTACATGACCTTTTAGATTCCCTCCCTAAGTTCAATATTTCTTCTTTTTTTTTCAATAGCCCGTTGGGCAAACCTTTTCATTAAAAATTACGGCGTTTGTGATTTCAGGTGCAGTTCTGGACAAATATTTTTTTGAACTTTCAATGATTGTTTGATTTAAAAGACAATATACGAAAGAACACATGGTAAAAATAATTTATGATACCAAAAATTATTATAAAAAAGAAAGAAAATTAACTGTCGTGAAATTTTTTAAAATATCTGACCGGTTCCTGGCATAAAAGAACATGATTTTTTATGTTCAATAGAAGCCCAGACGGCAGTATTACAAGCTTAAGGCCGGTCAAAAGATTGTAATAGACTAGATTAGAAGTTGTTAATTGGTATAAAAGAAATCAAGTAAATGCTTGAGCCCAGTCCATAGAAATTCCACACTTCCAAACCTGAATTTCAGTGCTCCACTGAGAAAGAACTTTCTCATATCATCTCCCCCGTGCTCTCATCGTTAGTGAAGGTTCGAAGAAATCGTCAAACTTGGGTTAAACAGAGTTGTGCAATTATGTGATAAAGCACATTAGCGTATTTAATCATACTTAAATTCATTGGGCGCTTTAATTAAAGAAATAAAGTCCACTGAGTGCTGTAATTAAAAATCAGCGAAGCATAGATAAATAAGAGTTAATGACGATACCAGGTAACTTTAGGTTACGAAATGAAAGTTCCAAGTTCTCTTCAGGTAGAGTTACTGACTACATTCATTGACAAGAACGAATTATTTACCCTAGATTACATCTGAGTCATGCTAATAGAGTTACTTCGAAATGTGCTTTCCCCAATGGCGGATACAGGGGAGTGGCCTGGGGAGCCCCCCCCCTTATTTTTAGATCAAACTGAGGCGAGAAGGGTCGAAAAAGACCGGGCATCCCCCTACCACGGGGTCTGGTCCGGGAGCCTTTAGAAGAGTGAGAAGGCTGGCAATGAGTGTTTAAATGTGCAATACCAACGTTTTTTTTTGTACAGTGCGGTTAACATACAGTTAACGTACTTCTCTTAAAAAAAACTGTTCTGTATATCTTAGGGTGGGAAGAAGGGTTTCGGGAAGAATATTACCCTCGGCCTCTTAATTAATTTTCCACACTATGATACTTACCGGGGCTTAAAGGACACCATCCTGTATCAGACATCTAGATTTGTTTCCGCTCCCTTTCTTCATTCAGTTTTCACTCTCTTAAAGGCGGATACTGACTATGGTTTGAGACGTATACCGTTCCCAACTAATTCAAATCAGTGAACGGTACTTAATTATCCAGCACCCTTTAATATTGTTGCTGTTGTTAATTAGCATACCACTGACCAAATTCCTTTTTTCAAATTGAAATGCTGATCAGGAGCGCAACTGAATTGCAAGCATGTTGCAACAATTAGTTGAATAAGACATATATTTGTGGCCGGGGGGAAGAGCAATTTTTGACGACGAAATCATGTGGTTTTTAATTTGTTCTTCTCGCATACTCATCAAGCCCTTACCTATGCTGACCAAATATCAGCTCCCCCGGCTAATATATAAGCAGCATCACCAATCCAAAGTTAACTTTCATTCAGTATCTAGGAGATACTAAGGTAATTTAAAATCGTTACACTGTTGACAAAATGCGCACTGATTAGTCTTTTCCTATTGACTTAAAGTGCAATAAAAGCAATTTTTAGGGAACGGGCATTTTATCGCTTTGTAAACTCCGCATTGAGCGCTTTTTGGTATCCTAAAACGCCCGGCCAGTGAAAGCTACGATGAGGACACTTCTTGTCTTTTGCCTGTTTGGTAAGTAAATGAAAAAGTAAATGAGAAAAGGTAAAGAAATCTTCTTGGGAATCCTCTGCGTCACTAATCGTGCAAGTACCGACGTAATACTCAAAATACTATCGACGTAACACTGGACGAACTTTCACCTCCTTTAATGTGTAATTTTGAATAAAACTCTTCTTAAGCCTATATTAAAGAGGCACGAGGCGTGCTTTTTCATCGATCCATGTTAAAGTTCAGTCAATCCGTCCTTCCAGAAAATTCCGCTACTAACTTTGAACACTTCTAGGGGAAATTTATTATTTGATGTTATATCCCATGTAGTTTCAAAAGATAGTTTTCAGCTCTGGCAAATAAAGTGCAGTGATTATTTTAAGGGGATAGATGTGGTATTGGAGTTGCTGTATGTGGCACACGAACTTAAGGTCAATTCTAGTCTAGCCTTGTTTAGAACAGTGTTTTGATCGAAATCCTGTCAAAAAATTACCGATGTCGTTGTAATCAATTATCCGTTGCAGTGTTGTTCTCCAACGCGCTTGCTTTCCCCAGTAAAGACCTCTCGGAAGATGAAGACCGTGTTAAAGATGGAGAGTTCAGTGTAGTTGCAGATGAAGGTTCCAGCATCGGCGCAGATGAAGGCTCCAGTGTTGGTGCAGACGAGAGCTCCGATATTGCTGCTGACGAACTGTCCCGTGCAATTAAGAAAATATTCAAAATCTGACCGCCACACTATATTCCGCTAACTAACTTGGTTTGAGCTGATCTCGTGTCAGCTTCCTGTTGTATTAGGGTCAGTGATTCTTTAATAAGAAGGGGTATGGTGTTGCGGCTGAGAAACATGTCTTCATGTATTATTGATTAACTGGGATAATTAATAAAACAGCGTAGCCTGATGAAAATAAAAAATGTTCAGTGTGGCTTACATTAATAGTTAGGATAATGCCTTAGAGTTTAACAAAAGACAACGATTATAAACTGTCTTTAGGAAAATTCATCGTGGACCTGACGCAACCACCCCTTAGCATGATAGAGCCCATGGCATCCATTTTCCAGGGGCACCCAACGACGGTTTTCTGTAAAATATCTCACGGAGAAGCAAAAATTGCCTAAAATTGTCTACAGGTTGAGGAAGGCTAAAAAATTCTGGATGACCGTTCCATCCATGTACAATTTTCGAAGCTTATCAAATAAATCTCTTACGATTTTCAAAGGTTTAATTTTTCGCATTTCACTCCACAGGTTGAGTTATTTTTCTTAGAAAAGGGAACCTAAAATTTTCTAATCAGAAAATGTGATAGAGAGAGGAATCAGAAAAGTTCTCACTTTGGTAAAACTTTAAATTGCATCTAAAAGCTTCGGCAAAGTACTGAAGCCCTTGTAATTTCGAAAAGACTAAAGTTCACCTTGGATGACCGAACAGATACAAATTTTATAGCGCCACTTAGAGATCTAAATTAAAGTATTCTGGATAGCCTAAAAAGTGTTTTCAATATATTTAGCACAGGGCATCCAACGACCGTTTTCTAGGAAATATCTGTTCGGAAAAAAGGCACTTTCAGTGATCAGGGCAATACAGTTGGACCTCCATTAAGCGCTGGCCACCCCCGGGGTACCGGTAAGTCAGGCCGCTTAATGGTGGTTACACTGTAATTTTCAGGGAGTTATAATAACTCCTCTAGTGGGGCTAATTTAACTCCTTACAGTGGAGTTATTTTTCGTGGAGTTATTTTAACTCCAAAAAGGAGTTCAAAGAACTCTTTTTCAGGAGTAAAAGTGACCCCAGATATTGAGGAGTTAAAATAACCCCCAAAAAAGGAGTTATCCTGTACCTAAAATTTTTACTCCACTTTCAGAGTTAAATTAACTCCAAAAAGAGTAAAAACAACCCATGTAAGGAGTACAAGTAACCCCATTTCGGAGTAATTTTAACTCCAGACTGGGAGTAAAAAGAACTCTTTTTCAGGAGTAAAAATGACCCCAAATTCGGAGTTAAATTAGGAGTTAAAATAACCCCAAAAAAGGGGTTATCCTGTACCTAAAATTTTTACTCCATTTTTGAAGTTATAATAACTCCCTAAAAATTACGGTGTACCACTCAGTAGAGGTTTGTCATAAATTAGCATAATCTCTTGCTGAAACGTTATGTTATTTTGACACCAACAGTCAACGGGAGCGGCATTACTGGTCCACAATCAGTCGTCCCCTTCTAAATTGGATTTTATTTTCCTTCATCATGTTTTTAAAATAATGCCAAACCAAGTTTATCAAGCGGCCTCTGATAGCTTATATACAGCCGCCTCCGCCTCCCCTCAAAAATATTGGGGGGTGAGAGTCTCCGTCTCCCCGCCTTTTGTTTGAAGAGAGGGTCAGCTGTACTCAACAGGCTTATAAAACTCTTTAGGGTGACAACAAAGTTAGCCGCGGCTGCTTGACGGAGGCCGCTCAACTACTGGTAGGACAAGTCTTCTTCAGAGCCAGTGCTATACTGTGCATGGGATATAATTATAATGCCTCTAGCGTAAGCTTTGAGGTGATCTTTAATTCAGAATATCAGGGCGTTACCAGATTCGCAGTACGGGAGGACTGAAAATGCCGAAAATGTCGGGAACTGTTTTTAAACTGTACACGATCTTTATTGTAATCAAAAATTTCAAAGCCACTAATCAATACCACTAAGGTAGAGCGGTTTTCACTTGACTGTCGTAAAACCAAAACCAAAGTAAATACACTAGCCAACCAAAGGGCGTAGTAAAACCAAAACCAAAACCAAAACCAATTACTTTCGACAGTCAAGTGAAAACCGCTCTAATCTCAAGGTACAAGTAAATTTTCAAAACGAGATTCTAGTTGTGCCTTTCGGTAGGGCCCCTTCATTTTTGTAACCTGGCAGCGTTGTCCCCTCCCAAAGGACAAACAATGATTGGGTGTACATTGCAACCTTAAGTCATATACGAGATTCTAGTTATAGAAATGGTCATTTATTTCATAACCAAACTTGAATCACACATTAATTAGCCCTTGCCTTGAAAACAAAGTGGTCATTCCTTTTCCTGGTTTAGCCCCTTAATCAAACATCAAACTGAATACTGATAAAGAAGTACGGTTTTGTGAAAAAGAATAACTTTGAAAAATGCGCCTGACACTATCTTCTCACATGGACAAGTAAAGAATAGCGAAAATGATAAGAGCTGTAACTTGATGGCCGTAAAAAACGATGTTAGCCTTTGAAGAAACCGTCGGCCGAGGACCAGCCATTGCAGTGGTGTAGTTGTAGTTGCACTTGTCTGATTGGCAGCTAGCCACGTTGGAGCAAACTGCACCTTGTACAGATCCCTCGCACGGATCTTTCTTACAGTCTTCAACAAAACAGCAACCTGATAACCAAAAATAGAAAAATTCTTTGGAATCTGATAAACTAGTTATCACCAAAGGTAAGGGAGTGCAGGCTAGATCGATCCAAGGTCAAAATGCGGCTCTTACTGCAACAATGTCAGTCTTTGCGAAAAGTTCACATGATAGAAGGTCAAAACGAACATGATCAGATTAAGACTAATAATGGTTCAAAATGCGAGTGATCAGGTTATGTTTTGCGCATTTTCATTCATCCTTAGAGGAAGACCAAACGAATGCTGGTTAAATACATGCCGCGCATGTGTAATAGAAGGCTGGAGATTAGGACTGCGGGCTCCTTTGGTTACCCGCGTTGAAAAAAACAAAATTATATATATATTTTTAAAGAGAAGGCTGACATAACGAAAGGTTTTACAGAAAAACCGCAGTGAAAAAAAAAATTAAAGAGGATTCTGACATAACGAAGGGTTTTTACAGAAAGATCCTCAGTTAATTAAAAAAGTCAAGTAATTATTTATTTATTAGTAAAATTTCTATGAGTAACAAATATAAAAATAACTAACCGATCAATGAATAAGAATGAACTAAGTGAGGGGATAGATTTTTAAAACAATTTTAATGCTAAAACACGGGTTAAATACAAGAACAAACTAGAAACGTACTACTTTGAGATTGAAATTTGGCTTTGAACTACCCACGTAATGTCCGAGGCACTGATTCCATGCTAGGCGTTAATAGATTGTACTGGCATAATTTGTGGCATAATTCCTCATTACGAACATAATTTTTATCTATTTTCTATAGAAAAAAGCACTGCTAGCATAATTTGCACTTTTGGCTAGTTTTATGGGTCATAAGACGCAGGACTCTTCCACAGTGACTGAACGCATGCGCATAGCTAGTTCGGTTACCAAAAAAGATTGCGTCCGCATGCTAGCTGTTAATTGTTTAAGTTTTTGTAGTTGTGAGACAATAAATTACGCACTCTTAAAGTTTCTAGATGTAAATAGGGTAAATGTCATGTGTTCGCCATTCACTTGTTTGTTGCATAGTGATTGATGTGTTGTTACCAAATTTAAAGTAATATTTAACAATTATTCCTCTCGCCCTCATGGCCTCTGAGTCAATAGCCCATGAGGCCGAGCCCGTTCGGGCTCGAGGAAATAATCGCTTTAGTAAAATCCAACTAAATGGTAAAAAATATCGAGAATAAAGAAAGTTTAGCTAGTTAAAGCTAGACATGAGTCCTTTTTTGCCGGCAAAAAGCCCCCGCTTTTCACTACTAGTGGGCTAGTAGCGAACCAGGTTTTAGTGTAGGGCAGGGCTCCTGTTCCCATTAAGTGCTTAACGTTTAGATCAAGGGCGTAAATAATCATTAAGGTTTAACGACGATTGCGTCACGGGTTTTTTTTTTTATAAGTTAGCGTTTCTTTAAGAACTTTTAAGGTTAACCCTCAGTTGTTCGTCTGTCCCGCCTAGCCTAGTAATTGCTACTTAGCCTGCGTGTCAGTGTTATTCTTTTCTGGAAATGAAATTTTGTTGTTGTCTTGTTGTTTGTTTAGGAAATTGTGAGAGCAATAGTTCTGTAACAACGTTACCTTGTTGGTACTTTTTCTTACCTTTGATGTCGATGACCGAATTGAGAGAAGTGTAGTTAACCGTGTACACCCTACAGCCGTACTCAGCTTTCGGTAGCGATTCGTCGCCACATGCCACTGTATCTTTACTGGAACTGGTACATGCTGGAGAGGTTCCACCGCATCGATAGCAAGTAAGCGACCAAGCTTAAACAGTGAGATAATTCAAGAGATAATCAGGTGACACATTTTTTAGTACATATTTCTAGTAAAAGTACTACACCAGCAAATATTCCTGGCCCATGGAAAGTATCAGTAAAAATTGATTTCTTTAATTTGTATGGTCGACGTTTTCATTCCCAGATGGGTTTCATTAAGCATTTTAAAAGATGACTTATTGTTATAAACCCTTCCACGACCAAAAGCAAAGCCAAACTCAAACAAAACTCCTAAATTTTATCATAAACTCTGAAAACCAAATAGTTCCAGGCGAAAGTATCAAAAAAGACATTTCCTTTGAATGGTTACACAATAGAGTTTTGTCCACAGACTCAGTTAAAACCATGTCACACTGAGTCCATAATAGTCCAGCCAACATTTACTCTGGTATTGAAACTGCTGGTGAATTATAAAAGCCGTTAGACTTGTTATAACTCTTGCTTGTTAACCATTAAAGTAAAGCTTTAGGTCGTGCCAATGGGTCCGAAAATGTCCGAAACTGAAAGTTTGTAAAGGCATTATTGTTTTACCGGTTGGTTCTATTTCCAAACGGAAACTTATTTGTCCCATATTTCTTTATTAACCCATGCCATACTAGTTTCAAGCTTTCACGGCCAATTTTAGGTAGATTGTAACGACTTTGTTTTGTAAAAACTGTAAAAGCGCCGAGTCCGGAACGGATTTATTTTTTTCATGTAAACCGATAACTGCAAGACCAAAGAGTGCACATCAATTTTCTTATAAGTTAAGAGAAAAAGTTTTGAGAATCATTGAAATGATCAAAAGAAGGAAAATGCTGCGATCTTTTGTAAAATCCTTTCACTGACAAATTCTTAGAGAAAATATCAGATTGGAGAATTCGTATCTCGCAAAAGTACGTTTGAATGCTCTGCTTTGTTGAGCTTGCACCATGGGAAAAGTACTTCCCTGTTTTATCTCGACTATGCGTCCGGCCAAAATTATCTTTATTTATCAAGTGCTTTTTGGCGGGAAAGAAAGGAATGCACCGCGCCTTCGACAACATGAATTACACAGTCCTTTTGTGAAGAGAGTGGCGTTGTTTTTGGCCATAATTAGATGTTTCTACTAAGACAGAAGCGTGCGCCAAGATTTTGAACCTTATATAAATGTTATGTAACAATTAGCGGTTATGCTACTCGTCGAATTCGCTACCTCCTAGTTCGAAACACGTTCGCTACACATTACTTTCAATAAACCATTGAAAATAACTCCTTCAATCGACTAGAAAAAATAATTCTTTTCTCGTTCTTTTAAGCCTACCCCTCTGGTGGTGTAAGTTTTGGACTTTGTAAATAGGCAGCGAGCCAAGTATATGTAGGTAGCGAAGTAGCCGTAGCCGGCGAATTTGAAAAAGTAGCGAAACCGGTGTAAGGCAAACGTTATCTTGGACAATCAAGTTGTCGTTGGTGGGTTGGGTTTTTTTTGCGGCTGTGACTTACGTCCTTAACTCAAACCCTAGAATCTCAATCCCACCTTGGCTAACATGTACACCTTCATTAGCACTTGCACTTAACTCAGCGTTACTGAAGTATAAAACTGCTTGAATAAAATTTAAATATTTATAGGGCCTCTAAAGAGTTATTTAGATCTCTTTGCCCTACTGTATTTGGCTCTAAAACTAGCTAACCCTCGACTACTAGCATCATCAGGGGCACGAGCTTTTCGATGTGTTTCACAACTTTAGAAAAGTCAATCGAACTTGAAGAATAAAGATGAAAGTTCTGTTGGCGAGCGCGATTAATTTTAATTAGCGGTGTCTGGTCTTTTTGCTGCAAAGCTTTTTTCGTTTCACTGCGGCACGAAATAGATTAGCGAGTTCTTAATAGGAGATGAGTCGCTTAAAACACATATTTTCACTGTAATTGACGGTTTACTCTCCGTTCCCCTGACTCGTGAAGTTTATCCATCGTAAAGCCAGTGTAATAACCTCCTGCACGTAAGAGCATAACAGACTAGTTTCCAGCGACAAACGTTGAAACGAATCCACCACAGAAAAGTATGCTAGAAAGGGAGAATACAGAAATAGAGAATGCGCCAAAGGTAGCAAACTAACGGTCCTTTTATAATCACCAAAAAGATTCCGAATTAAAGCGAATAGACACTGCTGCGAAACGATTTTGATGTGCAGTGAATAGACGACTTGTAGCGAGATCAGCGAAATGCGTATGACTGGAAATGACCTGAAGTCCATTGCATTACATCAAGATTAACTCCAGTAGGAGGTACCATACCTACTGCACAGAGAATCAAGATAATGAGCGTAGCCAACAAGATCTTCATGTTGACTTGCAGCGTCTGTCTCACGGGGTGTTGTAAGTACTGCGAGATTTTGCGTCCGCCAAGGTTTCTTGGAATGCAAATGCTTGCAAATGCAATGTTTGCGGGACCTCTAAACTGAATAGGCAGTACGAGACCTGCGTTCAGTTGGTCCATAGGGAAAAATTCCTATTGTTCTAGTGACATTTTAATACTCGGTGAAAGCTTCTAGATCTGTCATCGCTTATTGTTATTCTAAGATACTGAACAGGAGTCTTTTTCATTGGTTACCATGAACGCCATGGGTAGAACCTGAGCTATTATCATGATGAATAAAGGAATTACGCTTAATTTAAAAAAATACTATTATCGCTGTTCATAGTATTTGGAAATCGACTTACCTTGCTAGACTGGGCGCAGTCCGCTTTTTCTCTTAAAATCTGTCTAGTTCTTATCTCAGCCAGCGCGATTAATGAATGAGGCTGAGTATCTTATAGCCTTCTTATGAAGAATTGTGGAGATCGAGGAGGAGGGTGTTATCCGTCGAGGCCGTAGGCCAAGGCGGATAACACCCTCCGGATAACGCGATAAGACGGATAACACCCTCCGGGAATTTTCAAGCCGCAGGAATTTTTTTTCGTTATCAAATTCCCTGTATGAATTTTTTTTAGGCCATAGCATGAATATTTTTTAGGGTTCATTGGCGCGCATGAATTTTTTTAAATTTAATTTTCCCTTGCGCGAATATTTTTTTGTACCTCCCCCCCCCCGATAAGTTCTCTAATGGTCCGTCCATAAATGGGCACCGGCGACATACTGCTTGGGGGTAGCCCTGCGATGGACTAGCATTCCGTCCAGGGGGGAGTAGCAATACTCTTAGGTGCTTCATGTTTGAGCCTTTGGTTCATGTGCGTCTTTACCTTTTTATAATGTTGGCTAAATAATAGCTGACATGTTTTTGATGGACAACAAAACTCAGTTACAGTTGATAAGCTCTAACAGCAGGTATTGCAAAGTACGACAGAGTGTCATAAGTTACAATTCACGGCAGCTAACCGCCATATTACAAATTACGACAACTTGTTATTACAATTTGTGATAGCTTGGTTATTACAAATTCTCGACAAATGTTGTTACAATTTACCACGACTGTTATTGCAATTCAATTTTACGACAGGATTACAATTCACGACAGAACCGTCTCCTGTCTATAGTCAAGTTTCAATTTTGGGGGTGCTTTATCAAGACTGATATAACTTGGCTATAACAGTTCATTCTACAGCTGATTCTATGTTTATGTTGCACTAAAACTTCTAAACAGAGCGATCAACACATACTTTCTCCAGGACATCATCGATTCAAGCGAGACAGATGTGGAAGTAAGTTCAGTTTGGATGACTACTTGGCAGCGATCGTCATGTATTTTAGTACTTTCAACGCCAACTTTTGTGTTTACTAGGTAAAGACAACAGCTTTTTATATTGCTTCAAGAGATACTTGCATTTTTAGCCAGCGACCGAATTCAGGATCAGTTACATTCCCTACTAACATGTAAAAATTATACATACAATCATATTTATCATTATTATAATAAGATGGGATATTTTTATTCTAGGAAGTCTGATAAGTTAATTATAGCTATTGTTAAAACTACTGCTCTTGAGCACGTACTACATTTTTAGGGCGGATTCATTTGCATCGTAATCAATAAATAGCCGTCACATTTGCCATAAACACAATTAAAAATATCGCAAAAACCATAAAAGAATCCACCCTTAATAATTTTGCCTTTAAAATTTCCAATTTGTCCGTAGTTAATTTATGGAATAGTTTACCCAGTCGTTCTCGATGCCAAATTAAAGAAGCCTCGCTCACACCATGTAAAATTAATGCCCTAATGATAAATTTCAAATTGAAATTTCAATACTTTTCTAATTTTTTTAGTGTTAATTTTAAATATTGCTTTCCTGGTTTAAGGCATGCTCATTGATTGGGGAACACAAACTTTACTGGGAAATTCTATCTAGATCGCAAATCATTTCGACAAAATATTCATCTCGAGGGGCAAACTTGCTTATAAGAAGATCATGGAGTTCTGTTTACTACGCACGCCGGTCAAACTAAGGTATAGCAACCATTAAACCAGAAAAAATTGTAAATGGTTAATGTAAACAAGCTAGTCGCTCCATTGATGGCCTGTTCCAGGCTCCGAAATAGTCGGGTCCGCTAAATTGAGAGGCTTGCTCGTGCAACTCTACAAGTTTACTCTTCCAGTTTCGATCGATCCTTTTTGTCACCGCGCGGAAATATTTAACAACAAACTTCACCGAAACTTACAAAATTTAAAGGGCGAAGAATTTCTCCTGCATGTGCCTGACAAGTATGCTGAGTAGAAATATACAGCCACGCACACGATTTCGCGCGACGGTAACTGTGCAAAAACATCTCTTCCCTCTGAAAAACTTTGTCTACCACCAATCTCTACCCTTTTCTTAAACTTTTTCTCTCGGGAAATGACGAGAGACTTTTTCCTGAACATTTTTAAAAGTCACTTTTGAAACTGGAAGCAGACATATCGATACCTACCTATAAAAACTCATTAAGACGTTTGCGCACGAAATCGTGTGCGTAGCTGATTACGCCTGCACGGCATACATACTTGTTAGGCACTTGTATAGCAGAAAATCCTCGCCCTTTAAAGTTTACACGACGAAGAGACGATCAGTCCACAGTCTGATTTCTTCAGTTGATGCATATTTTGTTTTGCTAACATGCC
>NC_133204.1:40179822-40187322 GCF_958299795.1 Porites lutea
GTCAATATGACAGTTCTATTGTCTTTTGAAGAAAAAACAGATGACGCTCGCGCGTGCGCATAATCGGGACACTGTCCCTTTAAGTTCACTGAATTGTTGGGGTCCCACCTACTGCGGAGAGGGAAAAGGCAACGAGCGTTGTGAAGATAAATTTCATGTTGATCTGGTATGGCGATAGTAGGGCGTTGCAAGTCAAACTGATCTCCCGTCCAGAAGCCTTAGGCTATGTGGTCGAATAGTTTGATGGACAGTGGGTATGAAATAACCACTATGTTGGCTCATGGAGAACATACTCAAGTAAATTTTTATCATTTCTCCAAATATGGTAATGTTCACTAGGGTCCATATTCATTTTCGTGTTCATGTCACTTTCGGAATTACCCAGCGAGCGGAGGTTTTTTTTTAGCATGGCTTTTAGGATTTCGGAGTAGTTCACGTTGCTTGTCAGACTGACAAAGGAAGCGAACGACTTATTAAAAAACCATGCCAGGAAGAAACCCCTGCTCGCAGGAAGTTATATCACCTGATCTTTCACAGCATATGGTGAACAAACTCGTTTGAATATTCCCATAAATACAAATCCAAGATTAATTTGGAAAATGTGAGGAATAAACAAACACTTGCACACAATACCTTTTCTACCATAATTTATTTCCTTCCCAAATCAACATCTACCTCGTCCCCAGTCGCTCACGATCACTTTTTGGGGGATATTTGAGTTGCGCTTGTTCCCATCATCCCCCTTTCGCGCTTCTCGCGTGTTGTTTCTCGCTTTCTTGTCTCGCTTGGCCATGGGAAAGCATCAACATCATTTCCCGCAAAAAACACCCGGACTGCCCAATTAAACAAATACAATGATAAATAACATTGCAAAGGCAAGCACCTCTCTCCCCCTCAGGCTTTCTTTTTCCCCCCTTGCCATCACTCCCTTCGTCCCCGCTTCCCTAAATAATTAAACTTCAGTTGTTGAGCACCTAACAGGCAGCACGCACTTTTGTCTGCTCATGGAACGCTCACATAGACAAGGCCATCAAAAAGGCTAATACGCGACTTTACTTTCTTGATGCAGTTGAAACGGACTGGTGTACCGCCTAATGACCAAGTGCTGTTCTATATAACTGATTACGCTATTCCAGCCTTCTACCATGTCTTCCCCCAATATCTAAAAAAGGAGCTTAGAGGAACGGGCCATATCGATTATAGTGCCAGGCGCCAGCTACAACACTGGGATGGAAGATTTGGGGTTTTAACCTCTGGGGGAACAATATGAACAGCTCTTCAACACCCTTTTTAACAGCATCCTTTTGGACCAGTGATCAAGAGCGACTAGGGACGAGGCAGGGCAAGCACTACTTTGTTAACCACCACTACCTGTAGATTTTTTATTGTGGGGGACAATCAAATTAAAGGGAACAAACTTTCACGTAAGCGCCAGACGTATTTCGTTAACTAATAGGAAGCTTAAAGTCTTACTGAGTGGCTATTTCGCACAAAAACGTTTATCAATCTTAGAATGACTCTATTTTTCAAAAAAATGCTTTTTCCCATCACGAAGTTGTTTTTATCGGGGCGAAAAGTGAGGTAGGGACAAAAAACGAAGTATTGAGCCTGCCAAGGTCTCTGGGGAGAACACGCCAGTGACGTCACACGGTTGACGACACAGAGGCGATTTTCTACGCAAAAAAAGAAACGCTAAATCACTGTCGGGGTGGAAATTGAAAAGTACGAGCACTGAAAAGCTTATCATACAATGAGAAACTCGCACCAAAGCGTTACAAGTAATTATGCACATAGTTTGCATCACGACGTTTTCACAACGACACCGAGGTGTGTGCGCGCGGCATGCCGGGAGTCTTATAAATCACAAAGGGATTGGAATGGACTGTTCACTTGTTGAGGATTAGCCTCAACAGTTACCATTCATGACTATCCAGGACTAACTGAACCTAGACGATCATACAACTTCAAATGACACTGGTATATCTCCAACAAAAACAGACTTGAAATATCCAGAGAATACTAATAAAAATAACTCTCACCTCTCCGCTCCTTTATTCGCCCCCCCCCCCCCCCCCTTCCTGGTTAGATAGAATCCTCATTTGTAATTACTACGAAACATAACTACATTATCGTATCTACTTTAAAATTTTAATTATTACTTTTAAGGTCATACATGGCATGTCACCTTGATAAATAAGCAAGTTAGTTAGTATTAGGTCCTGTTCTGCATAGTCATTAAGATCCAATTACTCCATTGTTTTAGAAACGTCCTTTCGGGCGCATGCTGGCAACTTTAGGGGCGAGATGTTTTCCGCTACCGCCCTTAAACTCTGGAACAACCTTCCCACGCATACCCATGAAATTCAATCACTTGCCGCTTTAAAGAAAAATGTCAAGACATATCTTTTAGATTAGCTTTTACGTAGTTTTGAATACATTTTATTTTATTTTCATTTTATTTAAGCATTTTTCAGCATCTTTTATGAACTTTAACCAGTATGTACAGAATGTAATTAAAAAGCAATTATATGTCAAAAGGCGCTATTGAGGTATTAGATCTACTAAAAACATTCCATTTGAAAAGTATATTTCTCAAATAATAAAGAGTTTTGCAAAATAAAAATTGCACAGCTCTATCAACCGAGAGCTCAGCTTTAGGAAAATTGATATCCGAGAAGTCAATTTTCACACCTAAGGTGTGATTTATATCGCAGGCTCAAAAAATCAAGAGTTGCATATTTCTGGCTTTCCCTCGATCAGGGGCACCCAACAACCGAATGTTTCCAAATACGCCAGAAGTATCTCAGATGTTTTTCTCTATGCTTTAGAAGCCTGTTTGGTTAATTTGGGGTTGCCCTAAAAACTGTTTATCTGTTCTAAGAGACCTTTTTAAACAAAAAGCGCAATATCTTAATATTATAAATTCTCATCTTTTTACATCAATTTGTTTTCAGTGCGGTTCCTGAATGCAGCCGCAAAGTTGCCCTTAATTTTCGTCGCGCTGCGCTGTTTTCTTTGTCGTCATCTTGAATTCTTACAAGTAAACCGCTCTTCTTAATGACCCGATTGTAGCACGGAACATGGCGAGAAAATACGAACATCTTCGTTTGAACTAGTCTGCTACACAGCCGTTTTTAGTGTCGTCACGCAACGCTTTACTGATATTCTCCAATATTTTACTGATATTCTCCAATCGGAGAATATCAGTAATCGGCTCCTGAGAATATTTTCTGTATGGGAATTTAGTTTCCCCCAATTATTCTCCAAAAATAATCAAAACAATCGTACTTTATTTTCGGAAGCAGAATGTAAGCGAATTTTGCTTTAGTTTGCCCTAGCTTACTTGAAACTCCGGGGGGGGGGGCACTTGGGTATTTTTTGGGTGGGTATGTGCCGCCCGGGACTCCAAATTGGCACCCCATTCTAAAAAAAATTTTCCCTAAAATTGATACCCCGTTCTAGAAATGGGCCAATTTTTTTATAACCCGTTCTAGTATTCGCCCTAAAACTTATACCCCGTTCTAGAAATGGGCCGATTTTTTATACTCCGTTCTAGAAAGTTTGTAAATTGAAATAGCCCTGTTTTTTTTAAAAATATATTTCTTTATTTGTTCGACTTATATATCAAATAAATGCTTCTTCATAATCACTAATAATTTTAAGCAGAAGATAAAGCCGTGATCCACAATTTTTTATACCCCGTTCTAGACAACGCCTCTGAAATGGATACCCTGTTCTAAATCAGGAGCTTCAAAATCACGACCCCGTTGGACGGCACATACCCGTATAGGTAATGTATGGGAGTACCCCCCCCCCCCCCCGGGGCTTGAAACTCACAATGCGTTATCTCTTGCAATTAATTGTAGGGTTGTGAAGATTGCAACATCTCTGTCAACAACGGGAACGTATCGAATTTTGGCCCTGGCCCAAAACGCTCTTAGGTACCAACTTTGGCCTTCATTTTCCCGGCTTCTATTTAACGAAAATACTTCACCTCAGTTTTAGTTTAAGCATTTTGATACATTGCTGCAAAATCATGTCATTTCTCATTCCTGATATACAGGAATCGGCTCCTAGAAATATATATATATATATATATATATATATATATATATACCTGAAATATACAGCAATATATATCAAATTTATGTTCCTGAAATGTAGCAAATATATAGCGCTTGCCTTTGCAATGTTCTTGAAAGAACTGCCACGGTCGCGTGATTTCTCATGATTTCTTTACAATCCATGATGTTTCCCGTTGTGAAGTTTACAAGAACTAAAATCTCGATTAGACTAGAATCTTTAGGGTGTTCTTTTGCTCCTTCCATGAGGCCCAAACTGAATAGTCTTAATTATTTACATGTGAAGAAGATCTGAGTCACTTGGCTAAAACGACTAAGCCGAAACATTCTGCAAGTTCTTACCGTTTACCATTCACTGATCAAATTTTCTTGACAATAGATTCGGTATAATCATCATTATTACGTTATTATTGTTAACAATTGTTGGATTCCTACCTACTGCGGAGAGGGAAAAGGCAACCAGCGTAGCGAAGATAAACTGCATGTTGATCTGGCAAGTTAGTCAGGCGTTGTAGGTCCAAACTGCTCTCACGCCCAAAAGGCAGGCGTTTGATGGACACTGGGTATGAGATAACCACTATTTTTAGCTCATGGATGATGTAGTCCTCCTCCGGGCTGGATTTCATAAACTTGTCTAGATCTGCTAGCGCTAGCTTGCAGTGCACATCAATTTGATTTTACACTGAACGCATAACGGCACCAGATAATTAGAGGACAGGATGCGTCACAGTGATCTGTTGTTACATAGCCTGCGTAGCATGGCGGTTTTGTCGGGAGCACGACTGAGCGGCGAAGCCGCGAAAAAAAAAATTCCTGATGAGCCACAATAAGGGCGAAACGGCCCACGGCTGCCACTGCCCGGATGATATATCTGTGTGCATGCGTGAGGTATTAGTCAGGCCGTGGGTTGTTGGTGTATGTGTGCCCCTTGCTTTACGTTTGTCTTCTTACAAGTAACCGGGTAAAGTTCCCAGCGTGAGGGGGGGGGGGGGGGGTGGGGTGGGTTGTCCGGATCTGACGGAATTCAGGGACTTTTTTGGGTGGCTTAATTTTCTTAGGGAATTTTTTGCATATTCAAACAAATCTGAAGTTGTCATTCCATAATGTTATTCATGAAACAGAAGATGTTTGGGTGTTTCGAGTGTTGTTAGAATCCAGAAGGCTCCTAAATTCGGCTTGGGAGTTATTGGAGGAGTTAATTTTTGGTCCAGGAATTTTTTTGGGCTTTAATTTCTGCTCCTATTTGATCATCACGGTCGTCCCCGACCCCGACCTCTGGGGTATAGTTTCGGGAAATTGCGCGTCGATAATTTACCTTATTATAGAGAGTAACGCTTCATCAAATTAACGCGAATTTCAAAAATTCAAAACTACTTTGAGAGTCCGTGCAGTCTTTGACTTCCTCTCATGGGTAGCCCGGGGCGGTTGTTTGCGTGCGTGCCCGACCAGAACTACCATGCTGCGCAGGCTATGCCACGTTTCCATTTCTTTTAGCGGACGGACCATTAGAAAACTTATTCGGGGGGGGGGGGGGGGGCGGGCGAAAAAAAACATTCATGCTCGCCAATTAATCCTAAAAAATATTAATGCTATGGCCTAAAAAAAAATTCATACAAGGAATTTGATACCAAAAAAAATTCCTGCGGCTCGAAAATTCCCCTCCCCCCCCCACCCATAATTTTTCTAATGGTCTGTCCCTAAGGGACGAACCATTAGAAAACTTATGATGGGGGGGGGGGGCGAAGTACAAATTCGCGCAAGGGAAAATTAAATGAAAAAAATTCTTGCACGCCAATTAACCCTAAAAAATATTCATGTTATGGCCTAAAAAAGATTCATACGGCTCGAAAATTCCTCTCCCCCCCCATAACTTTCCTAATGGTCGGTCCCTAAGCGGGAGAAGCCCGGGAGATGTGCGAGGACTTCTTTCCTCACGCTTCTGGTGCACTTCTCTCGATTGCGATCACGTTACTGTCCCAATTATCAAAAATATTTCAGGCCGGCACCCAACGTCAATTTTCGGAAAATATCTGTTCGGAAGATCTAGAATTTTCGGAACATTTGTTGTAAAATTTCTTGCTTGCCTGCCTCTCCTAGGATTTTCGAACATCTAAAAAACTGAAAAAATGGTACAATTGCCCATTTTAACGGATTTTTGCCCTAAAATGTTCACCTAGAATTTTCGGGAACCTTTTTTCTTGCTGAATTTTTCGAGAAGGTAAGTTTCGATCCCTATAATTTTCAGATCACTAGACTCTCAGCTAGGAAATCCGTACCGATGAAAAATTTTTGGGGGATAAAAAATATGCCTTTATCTACCATTTAAATACGAAAATACGTTTAACAATGCTATGTTTAAGTGGTTTTGAACTATATTGTCGTTGGGTGCCCCTAATATTTAACAGGCTGCCAAAGCGTATAAAAACATTGCTGAATACAAATCATCTGGCTAATTGATTCAGTACGTTGCTGTACTGCTTGCAGAGAATGATGAATTCTTTTTCATAAATTTAAGGTGAGTTCTTTTTCCTAAATTTAACTATTACTTTGGTAAAGAAAATTGTTCGTTATACCGTTGTCCCTTTACCCACCCCAAGTAAGCGTTCACACCTTTCCTGGATTCCTGAGAAGATCAACACGGTTCCCTTCTAATAATTCTCTCAGTGAGGACATTGTAATATGTACCAAAATAGTCTTAATGGCCTTTTTTTCTGGCCAACTCTCTGGCTAGAAGGCCAATCCTCAAAATTAGGGCGTGTACAGGAACAGGATATTTGTAGTCAAAGCAGTTGCTGTCAAATGTTTCCAAAATTGATCTCTGAGAGAACCCCTTAGCTATTAGACCTACCGAAACAGTTCTAGGATCACTTTATATTTCCTGCTTCTGATTGGCCATCAAGTATTTTTCTGGCAAATCAGGAGCTAGCAATTTCCTGATTCTTCCTTTTCTGGAGCTGCTTTGGTAACACGTGAGTAAGTAGCCTTGGCATTCTACCTTAAAACTTCCCCTTGGTCGGTTGGCCGTTTTGTTTCGATTAGCTGCAACGCAGAACTTTGTAGGATTGCGACGATTCATGATCAGTAAATAGTTAAAAATCCCCTCTGTTTCATCACCCTAAGAATTACTGGGATTAAAGCCTAGCTACATCTTATTCTAACGTCTGGTCTAAAATAATCTTCCAGGGCGTATATTTGAGGAAGTGGATTACTGTAGCTGATAAAAGATGCCATTGAGGGATTCGACATCATCCTCAATGATGATATTTATTCAATTATGGTTTTCATTGCAGGTTAGTGGTTTATTATTATTAGTTTGACGAACCAGTGTACGCATTAGTTTTTAAGGTGGTCAGATTTACAATAAAACAACACACAGGTTTTCTCTATTTAGTGGTCAGTTGTATTTTCTAAGGTCGAC
>NC_133204.1:40194822-40209822 GCF_958299795.1 Porites lutea
CAGCAGACCGGCGCTCTCCCAACTGAGCTAACCAGGCGGCGGTTAAAACATGAACTTTTTAAACGTTTGTGGCCACTTTAATTCCCCTTTTTGGTGTTCACACCCCCACGGCACATACACGGCACTATCATAGTTCGTCAAGAAACCAATATTTTCAATAAGTTTGTTTGGTATCTGATTTTTCCAGGATCTTGATAGCCATAACAAAGTTTCCCCATAAACAAAATTCACCAAAATACTTATAATTCGGTCAAATATAAAGTAAGTGTGAAAATAAGAAACAACGCAATCCTGAATGAGATTAAAGTACTTGTAATTAGAGAAATGTAATCAACCATTGAAGTATCAACATGTAATTTTTTTAACCGCGTATATTCTGAAGTAGCTAAGTTGGTAAACGGGGCATGCTATCTTTGCAGGTTTTCCAACGAAGTGGAAAGTCCGTTTAGTAGCTATTTATGTTTTGTCTATTGAGTTAAGACTTAAGACTCTATAAGCTATTATTCTGATGAAACCAACTACCATTGATTCCGTTTACTTCAACAGAGAGCTTTACAACAGAATTCGTAGAAGTTCGTGTTAACAGCAATGATGATTATGATAGTGGTCTGTGCGTCTCCACGCTTACGTGTTTAACAGCTTGATATATATCAGAGAAAGGTTCCTCATGCAGCATATCATGGATATGTTATGGTTAAAAACCTGGCAACCTTTCAATGGAACATTTCTTTGCAGGTTTTTAATTAAGATACTCTTCAGCATAAGCCGCATATGTATGGTTTCCATAAAGTTTTGTCCATACCTGTCTAGACTTAAGAAATTTCCATACCTTTACCAGCGTTAAGGTCAATTTGAATAAATTAAAGACAGTAAAAAGAGTAAACTTTAGTTTTACAGTATCCAGGCCTGTCTTTGGAAATTTCCACTATTTCCATATATTTACTTCTGATTAGGAATATTATAGTGAATAACTTTTTAGCTTGACCTGAGATTTCAAGAAACAATTATGTATATCTGTATTATAAATATAAAGATGTCGCTGTTTTTGTGCCGTGTGTTATGGTCATAAATAGACGTTATTATTCCCACAAAACTTTTTTTGTTCTCGACAGTGGCAAAGGTGCACTAACTTGTTATATTGTGGTGCTGACCTAATTTTCAATACTTCAGAAAATCAGCACTTAAAAAACTATGTGTTTGCCAGGATAATTACAAGTAGCTAGCACAGTAGCAGCAGTATAACGCATGTTCGGTAACGTGAAAGCATATTCTCGCCCAATGTAGTCTTGGATTTTGCATTCCACGATATATAACTGGATTCCGAACGACCGGAGCTGGATTACGGATCCAAAAGCACGGGATTATTGATTCCAAAAGCAAAAATTTCCTGGACTCCGGATTTCACAAGAAGAGATTTCTCAGATTCTGGATTCCACAAGCAAAGATTTCCCAGATTCCGAATTCTCGGCTTGAGAACATCACACTTTAACATATCGATAATAAAATTAAAAAAGGTCCCAGAGAATTTTAAGGACCTAAAATGTGAAAAAGGCCGGTGGACACTGATTCAACGAAGAGCATTATATTGGAAGTTTAGAGGAAACTTATTGACTAAAGGATTTTAAAAATAATTGCACAAAGAGAGACATCAGCAAAACCGGCACTGAAAAGTTAAACGAAACTTGTGAGTTGCAAAAATCATTTCCACAGCATGACACGTGACAGGTGATTTTCATCTTATCCTCTTCCCTCGCTCCTTCTGCAAGGCTCTTACAAGGCGGAAAAAAGCTGCTTGAACATTCTCCATTAGCCACACATCCTAGGCCAAACCATGTTGTCTTTTGGCCGGAGTTTTCTTGAGACACCTCATAGTTGAAGTGCACACAGCGAGCATCGTCCATTGCGCAGTCCACCGTTGTTGCATTTGCGGCGCACTCTTCGTATGACTTACTGCTGTTGCATTTACTGCAGATTAAGCTGTTTGCTGCAAGGGAAACAAAAGTGTTTAAAAACTGGGAAATGTACCAAAACGAAGGAAAAATGAAGGGGAAGAATGGCAACGACCAGTTATCGATTTCTCCATCATTCACCTTCGCAAACAATTTTGAACGTTTTATTTCGTTCGTTTTAATTTTCCGTCTTTTTCTCTCATTTCGGTCAAATTTTGACAAAAATGAATTGAAAAACACAGCTAAATTTTGAATCAGGCTGAAACAAAAATGAATCATTCTGTAAAGTATTTATAGTTATAAAAACACATCAACAGGAAAATAACTTATTTAAATTCAATCAAACTTATTAAACTGGTATGGCAGTTGGATGCACTGAGGAAATGGACAGCAAAATGGAATTGTCATTTGGTTTGCTACTTTTTTGTATTGTGTTCCGTAAAAAAGAAACAAATTAAAAATGTTTATCTCATTAGGGATTAAAGGTACGCCACCTCTAGTGAGCAAAAGCCTAATCCAAATTCTGGCAGCCTTGAGTAGATGATGGCGTCCCCGAGAGAAACTACTTCAAATTTTTTAAAGTACTGTAAAAATTTCTGGAGCTGATAAAGGTGATTTTAAAAAATTGCTTTAAAAATTTAGGAATTTTTTTTAGCGGAGCTCCGGCGCGCGAAGCGCGCCAGCGGAGCACCATGGGTAATAAAATTTGGTAAACCATCCATCCGAGAAAATTTGGTTATGACGTAGCGTACGCCCGTACACTCTTTGCGGGGGAGGGAAGGGAATCAGGTGTCAGCCCGTCCGGGGGAGGAGTATGTTATAAATCGCGCGATGCATTTGTGCAACGCACCTGTTTCTTGGCGGGAAATCGCGCAAGAAATGACGTGGCTGTCGTCGCGTTCAAAAACATGTTTACTTCAACGGAACTACTTCATTGCATAAGGATTTTGTGTCCGGAGAGCTCAGTTTCTAGTGAACCGTTTCGAAGAAATTGTTATGGCAACAAACAATAGCGGATTGGATTCAAACTATTTGCTTGTAAGTGAAAAGGGACGGGAAAGAGAAGAAGAGAAAGGCATAGAGTAAGAATTCACAGGCGCGCTAGCAAAGAGGGTTCAAGTGGAAAATTTATGCAGAATCTGCGACTTGTTCACTGATAGCTGAAACTGACAGAGTTTTGAGTCATCTTTTGATGTTTTTACCTGTCTTTTTGCACTGGATCTACAAAATGAAACACAGCAGCTATCAACATTCTTTTGTTATTCTTGGCTGACTTGTTTACTGGGTTGTGGTTGAGAATGCGCCGCACGACGAAAAGAAATCGGGAATCATCGTTTTCAAAAATAAGCTACTCTTAGTAAGCTTACTTCGCTTTGCTGGACCATGCGAAAAATCTTAAGCGATTCTGGCCTTACTTGATGGGTTTCCGTGCTACATCTCGACCGGTAAGCTTGAGTAATTTTATTGCATTTTATGTTTTTTCTTTTTTCATGTTTACGCCGTCATTTTACGCACATTTGTAAGGTTTGAAACAATTTATCTGACCTAGTAAAGAACTTAAAAAGTCTTTAGACATTTTCTGACCGCGACTAGAAGAAAAAGTTCTGAAAAATAGTTTAGTTATCCTATTGTTTGTAAAAAGAAAACTTTGAGCGATATTCTTGCCTGGAGTTCATCTTGCAAAATAGCAAACACGGCGAAGGCGGCTTAAAACTTAAGGCTTAATTTAAATCTATTCGTCGCTCAGCTTTACTCTCAAAACACGTCTTCGGGAATAAAAATTGTTGACCTTTAAATGTTTCTTTGTATTATATTTCTTGTCTTGATTGTTTGTCAAGATCTCGTTCTTACATGATCGCTTTGCCAGTTGTTGTTTTCAATCGTCCGTGAACGCGTTGATCACGCTCTACGTCCAATTTTGTTCTGATTGGTCAAAATTTGACAGGCGAGTTTATGCGGAAAATTTATGCAGCATCTTGAAACTTGTTTACTGTGACAGCTGAAGCTGACAGAGTTTTGTGTCAACTTGTGATGTTTTTAACTGTCTTTTTCTACTGGATTTACGAAATGAGATTCAGCTACTATCAAGAGTCTTCTGTTATTCATGGCTAGTTTGTCTATTGGGTTTTTGGTTGAGAAATACGTCGCCTGTCAAAGTCGGAAATCCGATTTCGGATGGCATCGATTCGTTTTCGTTTTTCACCTTGCTTGATTGAAAAGTCTGAAGCGATGTAGCTTCCAGGAGCTGCCTGAGTAATTATTGCATTTGTATTTGTTTTTTTTCATATATCTAATTTCATGAAGCCGAGCGCAGTTTATGAGGCTATAGTTTATGCATGTTTGAATTGAGATTTGAGATAATGACCTGACCTATAGTATGAGGTTTGATTTAAGCTTGCAGAACTTAAAAAAGTCTTTAGTCGATATTTTTTCACCGCAAATAGAACGAAAAAAACGTTGCGTTTTTATTTTGGCTGTAGAAAGAAAGCTTTGAGCAATTTTCTCGCCCGAGTTCATCTTTGAAAACAGCAAACACCGGGAAGCAGGCTTTTTAAAAAACATAAACTTAGGCTTTAAGCATAAAGACTCAGGATTCTTAGAGACACTTTAATACTTAATTGTCTTCGTGAATGAAAATTGTTGTCTCTGTAAATGTTTCACCGAATTATATTTCTTTTATTGATTGAGGGGGGCGTAAGGGTTTGCGGTGATGCGGTTTTGCGTTATTTTTGGTGCGGTTTTGCGGTAATTTTTATTTTAACTCGCGGTATTGCGGTTTCACAGCACTAAGCGGTTTGCGGTTATTACAACCTTTAAGTCGCGGTTTTCGGGGAAAAAAAGTGTCTGCGGTGATAACACTCTTTAGAACGGTCGGCATCCGGTTGTTTTGCAAGCGCGAGCCAAGTGTTTTGTTGTACAACGCATCAGAGTTCATTATATCAGCTTACAATTTAACTCTGTGGTTTGCAATTACGGTCTTTTCCAGTTAATACTTAATGTGATTAACCGTTTTGGCCAATGATGCGTCCACTTCGTGAAATTCTATGCCGGATGTTAGCTCGTACAGCCGTACAGCCTCGTGTTCTCTTTGATTCAATGCGCGACAATAGCAACTGAGGTCGTCGAGGTCGCAACTGAAAGCGAAGAGGACGTAATAATTAATTGCGTGGCAATCTTCTATGAAGAAGGAAAGGAAGGGGAGAATTTCAGAAGAGCTGTACGTTTTAACACTCGTCTTCTCCTCTGAACGTGAACTCTTTACGAGACAAGAAGGTCACAATTCCAGAAGAAACATTTATTCCGCGTTCCACAACTAGCACAGGGCCGTCCAAAGTAATCAGTCACCCAATGTAAGACGTACAGGATCAGTGACAGAGTTTTTCAAAGTCAAGGGAGATATCAATACTCGTTTAAGTCAATGACCAGCATACTTGGCATTTGGTTAGTAGTAAATAGATTATAATAGTGTAGTACAATATATCGTTAGCGTTATGATGATATGTTTAATACTAACGCACAATGTTATCACGTGTTAATACGTGATTTTGGAAATTTTTTTAGCGGTTTCGCTAAAAACCCACGCGTGCTTCGATCGTCCTGAGTATTGAGTGAGTGCAATTTATATTTCAAAACTGTGAAATACTGCATTCTGTCTGAGGTCTGTATGATAAAAACAGCGCCTCATAGTAGTGTTTCACCTCAGACTGTCAGATGTTATAGTATAAAAGGTTGGTTTACACGCCCCCAGATTTGTTAGCAAGATTTTGTAAAGCAAACTTGTCAAACGGAAAAAATTCTGCCGGATTTGCTTTCCAAGTATTTGTTTTCCAGGCCTAATTTACTGTGATCAAGAGCCATTATGGACGTTAAATGTGATCGAAGATGATTGCTATTTTTTGGGTGTACATATAAAGGCCGTCAACTCGATGTAAGGTTTGGTGCACGCTTGGACTGTTAGCAAATTATTTTTCTCTCAAATCACTTAGCCTTAATCCCTCAAAACAAAAGTCACATGATTGTGCTCTAAAGTGAACTGATTCGTGGAATACAAGTTTATTGTTTGATTGAAATTACAAATTTATTAATGGGAGCTTCGCTTTTAGCCCTGGCTATATCTATTTAGTATATACTAAAACAGTGGATAGTGTTTTTCGCGCGCTCTGATTGGCTGCTCAATCAGTGAATATCCTGCACTATTCACTGATTCACCTCTAGTTCCTCCGAGCGAGAGACGCCAAACTCGCGTAAGTTGCAAAATGCCTTCCCGGTTTGCTGCCGTAACAAACAAAGAAATTTCACAACTAATCAAGCAAGCTGTTTCCGAAATACACGAAGAAAGTGACGAAGCTCGGGGTGGAAGTTTTCACAGGTAAAACTTTGTCTTTTTGACTTGAATTTATCGATAAAACCGGCGAAAAAGTTTTGTTGTTTACAAATGCAAATTAAGTTTAAGTCTTGCGTTACTTTTTTTAGTTGACTTGTTCATAAATAAGCTTAAAACTAAATCTAATAATCCTTTTTACAGAATGATTTTAAATACAAAAAGAATTCACAACTCCTTTTGAGGAAATTTCCCCGCAAGAGGTAAACAAATGCCTTCAAAAGTTTTATTTGCCGGCAAGAAAAAGCGACGACAGCGGCCGTTCGGTCATTGCGCGCCAAAATTGTAATCGTTGCAGGCAACAGTAAATGAGTTAAAAATCATCATTTTTGTGCTCAATTATCTCACTGTTTTAGTATATACTAAAACAATTATTCACCTCAGTGTCGGTGGCTAGTGATGGATATTTACCTCGCCGCTAACGCGGCTTCGGTAAATATCCATCACTAGCCACCTCCACTTCGGTGAATAATTGTTATATATTACCAAAGTGATGACAAACAGTCACAGGTGTACGATGGCTGGCACCTTGATCAAACTAAACAGCAAAATTTTTTTTCCATGAGAATTTTGAAGCTAAACAATCACTAATCAAATAAAAAGGCTACGAAATTCTTAGGTGAACAAAACATACAAATTCCGAAACTCTGACGCCAACGAACAGCCACAAAATTTAAGGCGCGCTAAAGAGCTTCTAACAGATATTTCCAAGAAAACTGTGGTTGGTTGAATATTTGAAAGTCATGATGTGTAATCTCAGAGCTTCTTTGTCATTTATAACTATATACACGGGCCTTCAGCTCTGCAACTTCGAATTGATGCACGAGAAACTTAACGCTGCTTTGAGTGACACCCTAAGATATTGAGCTCACAAGCCAAAAGCTAGTAGTTCATCCCTTCATTACATTTTCTCGTGAGTCAGACTCTGAATAGGTGCGTACATAGTTGCCGCGCGCGAAGTACCTGTTTAGATTGTCGCCTTAATCGAAACTGTCTAATGTAAATAATGCCATAACACCACTAATGCATATCTTCAACAACGTCGAACACATGTCATCTACCAAATTAGAACAATCTCTTGGAGGTAGTCGATCTTCAGCGATAATCATGAAATATTGCAACAAAACCGGCTCGATCAGTAGCTCGACAATGTTTGGTTAAAAATCACCGCGCGCACTTTTAAGTTCCGGACAGGTACTTTAATTTCTAAAACAGGCAAAAATTCTGGCGCCTGCGTTCTGGAGATCAATTAGTAAGTTAAGTGAGCAGAATCTGTTGCAGACAGTGCGCTTGTACTCATCGCCTTTCTAAGCCAAAGGTGGACAAAACGGGTAGAAGTTCTAAAGTAGGCAGACGGCTTTTATTCCCGGGGGGATCTCCCTTAACAAGAAGGCTCCGCCCGAAAAGGGGTACCTTTTTCAGGCTTCAGGTATATGAAAAGATGTGATTTTACTGGTTGAAGTATATAAAAAGGGTAGGGAAATATGTCATTTCGGCCTGTAAAAAGGCCCAAAAGGGCTTACAGATGCATTATATATCTGGTGTTGGGATTTAGCGCATTTGCGGCAATTAAAAGGGATGCAAAGTTCTAGGTATGTGAAAGGGGTACCATTTTTCAATAGAAAGGTATACGAAAGGGATTCCTTTTCTGTCAAAAATAGCATATAAAAGGATAGGGGGTTGGACCTCGGGGCGGAGACTTCCCGTATTAAACTTTGTCGAGTATCCTTCCCTAAGGCATTTTATGACGATAACTCATCATCCCTAAGTAGTCGTTAGGAGACGATTAGGACTAAGAAAAGGAGAATTATTCAGGTATTCCATGACGCAACGCGGATCAACTACATTGTCAAATGAGATTGCTCACGTGACCTTTCACTTGCCATGGAATTGCTTGACGAGGACTGGTCGATGATCGCCTTATTGCCGCTTGTTTATGTCTAGTGTTTGGATTTAGGTTGTCAAGTGTACATTAATCCACCAAATTTAGCTTGATGAAGGTTTCGAAGAGTATTGGACCGGAGTGCATAAGTTTTCCCAAAAAATCACGAGAGCGACGAGATGTGTGTTTTTGTGCGCTCGGATCTGCCAAGCTGAAAGATCGTGAGGACAAGCCTTCCCAGTGGAAATCAAAGTAAAGTCGAAGTACACTCACAAGGTTAGTATAAATACAGTATCAAATCCACTCTTTTGCTGCCTGGTTTTAAGATCGATCGGTCTTCATGGAAGAAATATTGGCCCGCCCACCTCAGGAAACGGAGCTAACAGTTTGCGCAAGTTTGTTTTGATCATCAATTATTTTTAATTTCACTCCTTTCCAGGTACAAATGTTCTTAACTGTGATATTTTGTTATTCCACCCAGACTGTATAGCTTGCTTTGAGAGAGAAAGCGATGAAGAAGCTGCAGCCCGAATATTGTTGTCGTGGTCTTCAACTTCGTAAACCCAACAAGCGTGGCTCAATCTTCTTCTCGCTCATAACGGAGATTACGAAGGAGAGAGAGCGACGTCAAAGAGTCGAAGAGATGCCTTGGCTTGATGTTAACCATAGACAAGAAAAAACAAAGAATGATGAACTTTAAATTTGGCCAAAAGTCTTTCGAATTGTTCAGAAAACTTGACACCAACTGAGCGATGTTTTGGCCGGCAGCATCATGGGATACTTGAATAATCCTCCTTTGGACTAAGACTGATCTACTCAAACTATGGTCGACTTATTCCATCGGCTCACTTGTCTCCTTAATAAAGAACTGTGTACTACACCATGCATTAGCCCTCCTTAAAGCATTATTCAAAGCAAAAAAAAAAACCGAACAATTAGGGCCCATTTTCATTTTGGTTATCAGTTTTATCTCTTTGTTGCTGTGGTGTCAAATGTACGATGAAAAAAGTATTTGTCTAGCACAACAAAAATGGAAAGCAAGGCTGTTCCATCTTATTTTTAACTAACTCTTTCGCTACAAACTCAGACAGTTTAATGCTAAACAAAGTTAGCTATAATTGGTGAGATTCACTAAACAATGTTAGTGACCGTTGGGGCTATGTTTTGTTAGCGGTGGTTTAAGCCAAGCTTGCGATGAAACAATTAATTGTTCATCGCATTATGGAAAATGCGGCCTCTTATCCTTAGTTTACCTTTGTGAAACAGGCAGGCAGTCAATACAACGTACAGGATGCAAAGCTTCAGGTTGGAAAAACTGGCCTCCATCAATTTCAAGCGCATCGCGTAGAAATGTTTCGCTTTTGATCAAGACAGTCTTAAATGGAGTAAATTGTTATGCACAAAATGTCAGTATTAATATTTCATCTTGTTTAAACTGCAATAAACACCTGCGATTTTCTTTGAAGAAACTTTTAATGTTTGTTCATAAGCTTTCCTCTCTAAGTATCAAGAGAAAATTGGAAGGCTAGCACAGAGAATAAATCTGACTTGAGTACTAAAAAGCAAGTGACAAGAATTTATCTATTTATTGGAATGTTGTTTCTACAAGTTTTAACTTGTATTTAAAAATACATGAAAAGCCGGCGCAAAGCAAGAAAAACAAATATCCATCTCAGCAGGACAAAAAAATTTGTTTTCTTTTCAGTTTAATCAAAAACGAGAGCTAAAGGACCTCGTGAACGAAATCCGAAGACTTAGCCTAATTGTACTTCAGTCTGTCAATTATGCCATGATGATATTTTTAATTTGTTGTTCCACCCGTGTTCGGCTACTAGTACTTGCCATAGACGCGAAAGCGAACAGTAAGGGTGCGTTTTATTTACTAAAATCCAAATCCGGATTTTTAATCCGAAAACAGATATTTCGTTTCTTTACTAAATTCCAAAAACGGATTATTGATCAAAATGATCCACAACGGAGATGGATTCTTTGAATCATATCCAAAACCGGATACTTTGGATAAATGATCCGAAGCGTTTCTTTACTACGGATCCGAAAAGAGTGAATTTTGCCAGCGTTACTCGAAAAAGGTTTTAACACGTACATCAGCTGTTTGACAACACTGCTGATCTTTAAAGCCATTCTTGAGCCTGAGGCATGGATTAAACGATCGATTTTATCCTTTATATCGGGGTAGTAAAATCGCAATACAATTACAAAGGGGACCTGCATTGTCCTAGTTCACAAGGACAAAACTGCTACACAACTAAAAGTTCGCCGGTGCGTCTTGCAAGACTTTACTTTTCCAATAGCTAATACATATTTTATTTCAAGACTCGACTTCACTACTTTAGCTCGTCTAAAGCCACGGAGGGTAAAAGGAGGCATGAGTTTGTGGAATGGCATGTGGCATGGCTTGCTGAATGACATAATTGTGTGGAATGTAATATATGCAGAATGTCTCAAAGAAACAATAATGAAACTCAGTGAAAAGCGCGTCATTTTTTGGCGCCAATCAATTAGCAAAAGCAGCCGCTTTTTTAATGTTGTGGGCTCGACCACGATGACAATCAAATAGGCCACGAAGGACTCCTTGATTTCTCACTGTCGATATAAAAAAATAGCCTTTTCTCACAGCCACAAGGATTCTACTTGCCTTTATCACTCGGGCTGCATGGCAGCATTGACATCACGAAAGTCGGCCATTGAAGAAAAGATGTTTTGGAATTGGAAGGTCACGCTTCCTTCTGCTTTAATTTTTGCTGCAAAAAATGTTTGCACGATTTATTTCACCACAGGTTTTTTTTTACCTTTATTTGTATTTGAAACCGCTTGAGACGGTAGGTTGCGTGGTCAAGAATGCTCAGTTCCCTTTTCTGTGGACAAACGTTACGAAACTGTCCTTCGAGGAATTCAACCTTGTTTTCTTCACGGTGGAGCACTCTGTTGAATCAACTAAGGCAGCGTAGCTTTTGAACAAATTTCCCGCATATCACTGGTCTGTTTCTGCAATTGAAAATGGTTTGTCTTATTAACGTGGCTCTTCTCTTTCGCTATAGGGAATTCCCGAATGTGTTATCACTGTTTCAGTACGCACTCTTTCAAAGAATGTGACGCCAAGCGAACGCGAGTAACATGTTCTCCCTCGCAGCTTTTGTCAAGGCAAGAGTTTACGCTAGATCTGGTGTCAAACATACAGGATACGCTAATACCTGTTCACCATCAGCCACTGATGTCTGCATAGACCCCAACTAAAAATGTGAAGTTAGTCAGTTGTTGTTGATCTCACCACTGCAATGGAGCCTCAGGTCGTCCTGTGGTGAATGAGATTCTTCTAACTGCCACCGTCACTGCCAGCTTCATGTACTTGTTTCGATATTCAGTTGGCCACATAGGCTAAAGCATCTGAAGATGAGAACTGACCATCTTAAAGTGTTTTATTTATTTAACCTCTTCTGAGCGTAGAGTAAGTTAAAATCTTAACAGCTGAAAGATACATAATCTGCAAATCAAATTACATAATCTGTCAATGAAACAGCTGAGTGTAATCGAAATTGTTCAGTAAACTAGGTAAATTGTACTTTTGGTTGAAAGTTGTTGTCAGAAGTTTCTTTGTAGCAGACTAGGTAATATAATAATTTATAGAATGCGAAGAATAACCGGTGGTAGATCAATATAACATAACTCTATAGTCAGTCCATTGTGACAAATTGTCATTCTTTTTCCTAATAATACTTGTGCCCCTGATTTCTACATTTTTCGATGACTCAGCACTTTCGTGAAAAGATGCGTAATTAGATCTTGATTTACCGATCCCACATACCCCTGACTGCAATAATGTTGTCAAAGAAAAAATGCAAAAAGGGGAAAAAAGGAAAATTAAGAAAGCCAATAGGAATTAATGAGGCTTACTAATAAACTACTCTAAATTCACCAATTTACAACATACGCGTACAGCTGTTGCATATGCATTTGTTTCCACGCTTGAAAATCGCTATGTTGCAAATTATCGCAGCTTGAGTGGTTTATTGGTAAGGCCTATAAGACCAACGTCACCGCACGATCCGAGCAATCCGGGATCGAGGTTCCTAAGCTCTTTGTCAGCAAAGAATACACAAGTCATCGAGTATTCATCTCCAATCTGTTCATACAAAATTCAGTTGTGGATCCAAACGTATCAAAGCCTTTTGCCTCAGAGCAAAGTAAACTTGGGCTTCGTTCAGAAGAACGGCCCAGGAAGAATTTTCGACCGGCTAAAAAATTGAATCGAACACTTCTTTGACACGAAATCGTTCGATCGCTCTGCTCACATGGAACTGGCGAACCATAGGTTGAAAAAACCATTTGCGAGTTCCCCTGGTCCTCTGTGTCAAAACAAGGTTAAGTGCTCAGCCTTTGATATGGAAATTATTTTTCATTCTCATGCAAATAAAACTCATTTTCACAAGAAAGGTTGTGCACTTGGATCATTTTCAAAGTGAGGGTATTTGGAACTCGAAAGTGACCGACTTTAAAACTTGCTTACCATCTGCCCTTGCGCAGAGCTCCCCCCCGGGGGGGCGGGTACTTCCTTATAAGAGGCTAATGGGGATGTGCTGCTGGATGGGGTCGCATTTTCACGACTAGATTGGCTATAATGGGGTCGCTAGACATTCGCACGTTTTCGGATTTTTTCGGGTAAGACAGTTATCCATATTTACGGTTAGTAAACTTACCAGACTGTTTGCACTGCAGATGCATACTAAAGTGTTCTTCATTCAATCTAAAAAAAATGAGTCAATTCATAAAAATAGAAAGTGACTAAATTGGAATGGCGAAAACTACATATTTGCCCAAAAGTGACTAAAATGGGGTCTATAATTGACCACAGAATAGACTACAATGGGGTAGGGGCTCTGACAGGCCAATGGCACATACGCAGCAAAAATTAACCCAAGTAACCCCCGCACCCCCCCCCCCCCCTTGTTTTAGCAGTCTCCCACCTGAGTTACCATGCGTCCATGCAACCACGCCTTTGCCGTCAAACATTTGGACGATTATAGTGTTCACACCCTCGCCGGTCATGTTTTTAACCGTACCTTCTACAAATTTGACCTCGATCGAGAATGGCTAGGGGTCCTAAGGTTAAAAACGGACATCTACTGTCCTAAACGCACGAATTTTCAACCAGTCAAACATTCGCCGTGAGCTGCTTGAACAAAACCTTTTATTCATTTTCTTTTTTTCTAATGAGAATAACGAAAGAAAATAAATATGATAAACGAAGTCAGCTCAGTGAAAATATTGTTTCCTAAAAAATAATTTTAAAAAATTCTAACGTTTCGGTAAACACCGCATTCAAATAGCTGCAAATGATCCCGCCCGGGATCGCAACTGATCCCGTTTAAAAAATGTTGACACTTGTCGATTGCGAGAGTGATTGACTTTAGAAATACAATACATTTTATTGATTTTGGGTTTAGCCCAATTAATTTTAAAGGTTCCGGTGAAAACACCACAACATTACTCAAAGGATACTATGAATGACATACCTGACATACTACTGAATACAGTGAATAGTCGAATTGGGGGATCATTTGCGGTTGGGGACGTTGGGGTGACGTTTACCGTCTGGGCATCACGTGCGGCTTTGTACAGTACGTGATATTCTACGGCATGTCGCTGTTCAAGCTCGCGGGAATTTATTTCAGCTTAAGTGTTGGTTTATAACTACAGGACCAATATACTGTATCAGTTTCCTTTTGACACTACAAGCTGAAAAACATGCATTTGTATGTAGTCACCTGACATCAGTAATCTTACATTAAAAGAAACAACCTAAATGGCACAACATTTTGGAATGGGGCCTCTCATGTTTTCAAATAACCTGTGTCAGGCTCTCAGATAGTATAGAGCGGACGTATTAAATCGAGCAAAGCGAAAGTAAGACTCGCCCGACTTGGGAAAGGGGGCGTTGGCCGCCCTGTCTCTCCCCAGCCCCCGCGCGTTTTTCGCATTTCTTTTTACAGAACGACTTTTCACCACTTTCTGGGAGCCTGGAACAGGCTAGTTTTCAAACTGTTCCGGTTTAGCCTCGGCCAGGTTTATTCTCACTTGTTGAAAGACAACTACATACATGCAACTACTACAAATTCATAGATCCTGAAAGATTCAGTTAGACAGAGTATAAATCCAAACGTTTGTCTCAGATAAATATTTCTCCATCCAGGCTAAATATTGTAAGCTTCATTAATCAATATTGAAAAATTTGAAGAACTCCTCCAATATAAACTAGAATTATTACACGCGACGCATCGTCGGTGAGTGCCGCCTCGTGGCCGTATTGGTAGTGAGGAGACTACAATCGAATCTCCAACACCTGCAGTAAGCGACCACCTCCCGTCATATGCGATCACATGTCCAGAATACCAAAACTGTCCGCCAAGTCAAAGTCCTGCTGTTGGAATTACTGGTTAACGACCACTTCCTGTAAGCGACCGCAACCACATTTCGGGGATGACGCTTTATAAATTTCAATTGGTTTTAACTTCTTAACTCTCTTGTAATACGCGACCGACCACTTGAAGCATGGCCATCAGGGTCAAATGTTTGCTCTAATAATGTACTATACTGCTTAGAGTAAACGAAGAAACGTTAGTAACAACATGGAACTCGACATATCGTGACTTAGAAATGCAATAAATACAATAAATTCTCTGTCCCAAAGTAGATAAGACAGGAACTCTTCTCGGAAGGGTGGTGGACAACAGTGACCCCCCAGTCCATAGACTACCCCTATGGATTATCTA
>NC_133204.1:40214822-40262322 GCF_958299795.1 Porites lutea
AGTTAAGATTTTTTTCTTAGTCTTTTGGTAGGATACATAATATATATATATATATATGTTTTTTAAATTACCCATTCGCCCCATCCGTCGAAAGTACCCAAACTGATCCAATCGATACATTCAATGATCCAGAACGCTAAAAAAGTAAAATTACGGGTACGTATACGTTTTGTTTTTAGTGATCAATTAACGGTATATTAGCACGTAGTCAATATAGTTGTGATAATTATTATGCGATTATATTAATGCTATTTTACATTGTATGCACTTTTAGTCTTAAGTTTTGATCATGTCAAAAGTAGTCTTTCTTAATACCATTCCATGCCAACAGAATTGGCATTCATTTGGTTTATAAGTGATAACTTTTCGACCGAATTGGTTAAAAAATGTGAAAAAGTTATTGGAAGGACAACTTGGACAGCAATGGCAAAGACGAAGAGAAGCCGGATCTTGGTGTTAAAAAAATAATGATCAGGAACAGCAACATACAATAAAACTTTAAATCAAAGGCAAGGCAGTTGGATGGGTAATTCTGCCCAATATATTTCGGGTAGGCAAACAGACTAACCTTCACCAGGGACCAGAAAAGTTCAGGGAAATATTTGCGAGTGATAATTATAATTATCTCTAGATCCGCGTTTGTAACGATCAATGTGGAAGTTTGAGCCTCATATAAGTATTGAATCACAAAATATTAATCGAACCACACAGGCCAATATAAAATCTTCCAGTTTCTTGACAGACAGGAAGAACTAACTTCTTTTGAATATTTCAGTTAGGACATGGAGTTTGACATGATCAACGGGGACAGAAATGAGAGAGAGGTTTCAAAAGCATGACAATGATTTTTCGCGTGCGTCTCTCTGTTTGGTTCAATGCACGAGTTGGTGTATATATAATGGCGATAATACCTGTAGCTTGTTGAGCACCACATTTTATTATGTGACTCAGATTTATCGAAAAGTGGCGAAACTCAATATCCATGGCATAATAGTGAAATATGACCGAGGTGATGAAACCTTTCGCGGTTTTTCTAATTATCTAAATGTTTTTCTCTCTCTCTCCGGATGAACCAGTTATGAGTTGTTAACGTCAGAGGGGCGTGGCGTTACAACTGTTCAGGCGGTGGGTGTTGACCGGCGTCGTTTTGACCAGTAACGTCCAAGATCAATTTTGACAGGAATTGTCTTGATTATCATAATTGACAATCACTTCTTCAAAGGTTACTTCAGTCAACATTTGAGGTGAGCCCAGTATTCTAGGTTTGCCATTTTCACATTATCAAAGAGCAAGCAAGTTTACTCCTATATCTGCATCGATCGCGTCAACGAAAGAGGAACCAGAGATCCAACATGTCGACTTTGCAGCAAGTAGCCCTTTTAATGTTCCTGATCTTCTTGCCAATGGGTAGGGGTGTATTTTGTAACTTGCTCCTCTTTAATAATTCTTCAGTACATTGCATAAGTTCATGAGAGGACACAGAGGGTTTTTACTGGAAGTACCATCCCACGCAGTGATGTTTTCTCCGCGGGCAGCTAATCCGACTTAATCCCATTTAATATGTCGCGCTCCTCGAAAGTGCGAAAATTTTCTTGTCGTGTATTAGATTTCAGATGCATTTTCTTAATCTTCATTTCGCGCCAGAATAAATTAGTTTGCGCGCAAAGGGCTCCTAAAAAATCACAAGGTTTGTCCCACCTCGAGTCCACCTTCTGGAGATACGCCGGCTTGGTAGCTGGAATACATTGCCGAGGCGAAGATCTGGCATTTTTTCCTCCTCGTCGTATTTTCTTCACGGCAAATGTTTATATTTGTAGTGAGAATGCAGCGCATATCGGTGGATTTTACTTCATGCGGCTTGCTACTTCTGAAAGAAGAGTGCCGGATTTCATCGTTTTGTTCATGTTTGTTAGTGTTGGCAAATGTAAGGTAAATGAACCGACCACTGTAAGGTAAGAATTGAAGTTTTAAATTTGTTACTCGGCGAAAAATCGTGGAATGGGAATTCGTGAAACTCGTGAGTATTACCTCTGTTACCTAATGTCATGCGATGACTCCTCGCTTTTTCGATGCGTAACACGGATACAAGCGATAAATTTCTTTCGCAAAGTGAAGTATAATTTACTTAACGAGACCATTTGACGAATATTTCTTGTTATATGCTTTATTCATATTTGCTTGGCTTATTCAGGCTACATGCCAGGAGTTTGATGACAATGTTTGTGTGCTATAATTATGCTGATAATTTTTTGCACCTTTATATTGAAACTCATGAGCCAAACGTTTGTAAACTCTAGCAAAACACTCTTCTATTATGGAGGAACTTTTAACGTCTTTCGGGGCCCTAATATGGTGTCAAATTTTTAGGGGAAACAAAGCTTGATTTTTGGCCAAACAGACTATAGCTTTTTTGTCTTTGAAGAGAGCGCGAGGCAAACGTCCGTGAGTACAGTGTAAACCAGTGATTCTTTAGGTAGAGCTAACAAAGTTAACGTAGGCTGCACTTTAGGTGGCACACCCAGGGGTGCAGTGTAACCCAGTGATTCTTTAGGTAGAGCTAACAAACATAGGCTGCACTTTAGGTGGCACACCCATGGGTGCAGTGTAACCCAGTGATTCTTTAGGTAAAGCTAACAAACATAGGCTGCACTTTAGGTGGCACACCCATGAGTGCAGTGTAACCAAGTGATTCTTTAGGTAGAGCTAACAAACATAGGCTGCACTTTAGGTGGCACACCCGTGGGTGCAGTGTAACCCAGTGATTCTTTAGGCAGAGCTTACAAACATAGACTATACAGGTGTACATCAGATGGCATCAAGTTTTCCAGTTAAAACTTTGTCATAAAGTGCTACACCATGGCACTTCGACTATTTCATTATCGCGCTTGTTTTGACGCACAATTGATAGTCAGCAAAAGTCGTATTGTCTAAAACCATAGCAAAAGACAAATTTACACACATCACAGCGTTAAGGTAAGGCAATACACGGCATTTCTTTCAGGTACATTTACATTTTCTGTTAGGTTATAAGCGATTAAATCGCATGCAGCGACGAACAAAACGCGAAGCCGTCAGATATTCTAGAACCGTGTTATCTACAGTGCTGTGCATTATTATTGCTTAACTAACTAACTACGTGCTGATGGAAATAAGTTTCGGCCGCTTTAAATTTTGAAACAATTCACTGGTACTGTATAGTCATAATACTTATTGGAGCGGAAAGTTAGCACGCGAGCAGGGCGATTCTGCTGTGGTTTCTGTTATGTAGAAGATATTACGGCAATGAGGCTCCCGAGGTCCGTTCTGGAAATCACAACTACATATAGGATGAAATGCATTCTGCGTGCAGACGTCTCCTTTTCCAGGTTAGGTTAAATAAACCGTACCAACGGTTCGTTTGACAAAGCTCCCCCGAGACGGTTTCTTGGTGATTTTATTAATTTTTCCGATCCATTTTTTTTTCAGCTCTATTTTCGCGGCTTTTGCGATACAAACTAAATTCATTTTTAGTTGTGATGGCATTACACTGCTTAATCATGACGGCTTTGGAAGAAACTGAATATATTGCGCTTCGCGATTTCGAAAAATCGCTGCCGGAATTAAAAAAAATTTTCTTCCAAAAAAGCGTTTTCACGCTTCTTTCTCTAGTCAATTATCTCGTTTGTCTCGTTTTCTAAAGGTCCTTGAGAACAGAATAAGACAATATTTTATTACCGACAACCTAAAAACCTGATTTTTGACCAGATCGAAACAAAACTGACCTCTGAAATGGAAGAAGAAAAGCCTTTTATTTTTGCCGGCTTCGGCCCGCCGACGCGATCGTGTCTGTTTTGCTTTAATATGATGACATTTTCCTGACAGAAGGGTGTCGGGAGAAACACCTCGCGCTGATCATACGTGACAAAATCCGCCGCGCCTAAACTAATTAAGAAAAGTCTCCTCGAAAGCTCCATACAATTCCTTATAACAAAATTATAAGGAATTGTATGGAGCTCTCCGGGGTACTTACAGTGCAAGCCCTTTGTGTCCCCTCATGTATATCCCCCAGCAATTTCGTTCTCGTGCTACTTACAGTGGCGGACCTCGTGAAACTAAAACCAGAATTTGTAAATTTTCTCTGCTCTTTCATATTACGTCAGCTTTTGTAAGTATTCTTTTCGGTTGAGGACTCTCTGCATCCAATTCTATCAACGCGATTCAGTTGAGTTGCATGACGCAACCGCAAAAAAAGATAATGGTATCCTCGTTGACTCAGAATTCTTGGATTGTTTTACTTTTTGTTTTGTTTTTGGTTTAATTAAAAAGGTTTGCCAGGTTTGCAAAGGTTTTTCTCGTGAATTATCTTAAGAACTTGGTGAAGAGCTCAACACAGCAATTCTTAAATTGATTTCAGTTAGTTAGAGCTAGAACTATGGCTCCAAACATTGTAGCAGAATTGTTGGCCTTATTGACCTAACTCTAGATCTTCTTTAATTGAATTTCGCTGCAGTGATTTCCCGAGAATGCTATGAGTGTCGCAGTTCGTTCTCTTTCCAAGCTTGTGACGCCAGTCGAAGGAGAGTAAGGTGTTTGAGCTCCCAGCATTGCATCACAGCAAGCGCCAAAAGAACATCTGGCATCAAAGATGAGGGATACGTTAAAGGCTGCGCTGCGACCTGCTCAGCATCAGACATTCCAATATGCAACGATCCTAACTACAAATGTGAAGTTAAATGTTGTTCTTCTGACTACTGCAATGGAGTCTCGAGTCCCATGGTCAACAGGATTCTCCTAATTGCCACCTTCACTGCCAGCGTTATGTATTTGTTCAGCTGTTAACAAAGAGGCTGCACTACGGGCGAAAAATCCGTCTGGATATCATGATCAGAACTAATGATACAAAAGTATTTCATTGACTTTTTCTGAGCGTAGCTTAAGTTAATTCAGTGTACGTTTAAGGCTTTAAAATCTTCAGGCACTCAGCGTAGTTAGTAGAGGAAACTGGTTATGTAAGGCGGCTGACATTAAAGATAAAAACAACATGCAGTACTGCAGTTTATGTTGGATACTCCCTTACGGTACACAATCCTATTCTTTTTTCTGATCCCAAATCATGACTGAATAAATTAACACGACGATTTGATGCAGAGTCTTTCTCGAGTAAGTCAAAATCTACTAATTTAAAAAGGCACTGTTAGCAAGGTGTACATACTAGCCAAATGCTGCAAATTCGACATGTTAAACCACGTTTTTTCTTAACTCTAGTTCCGCGTTCGTTAACAATAGAATTTTAGAGATATTTGAGCTTCGAATAAATATTGAATCACAAAAACTCGAACCACACAGGTAGGATCTCTTTCGAATTCCTGACAGACAGGAAGAATAAACCTCTTTAGAATATTTCAGTGAGAACACGGAGTTTGAGATGGACAACGGGGAGAGAATTGAGAACGTGAAACTGTGGCAGTGGGTGCCAGTGACTGGCGTCGCTTTGATCCGTAACATCCAAGATCAATTTTTAAAAATGGAATTGTCTTGGTTAATAAAATTGACAATCACTTATTTAAAGGTTAATTCAGTCAGCATTTAAGGTGTGTTGAATATTCTAGGAGTACCATTTGGTTAATGATTCAAAGAGCAACCAAGCACACTCCTATATCTGCATCGATCGAGTTCATTAACGAACAAGGAACCAGAGATCCAACATGTCGAATTTCTCAGCGCTTAGCTGTTTTCGTGTTCCTGATCTTCTTGTCAATGGGTAGGGGTGTATTTTGTAACTTGCTCCTCTTTATTATTTCCTCAGTTCCTTGCATTAAGTTTTAATCATCCACCGGCAGTTTCGCTTTCATACTATACTTACAGTGGCGGACCTCGATCGTGAAACTAAAACCAGAATTTGATGAATTTTCCTATCTAAAGCAGATAGTCTTTTCTCTGATTTTAATTTACGGCAGCTTGCGTTGAGTATTCTTTTCGGTTGAAAACTCCCTGCAATCATATCTATCGACGTCATTTGGTTTTCTACTTTCTACCACTTTTAATGCATGACGCAACCGCAAACAAAAAAAAACTTCATGGTAAAATACTTGACCATGTTGACTCAGCAATTCTTAGATTGCTTTAGTTTTTTGTTTGATTAAACAAAGTTTGCCAAAACGCAAAGGTTATTCTTATGAATTATCTAATTATATAAGAACTTATAGTGAAGAGCGCGACTCCAGCAATTCTTAAATTGATAACAGGGAATTAGAGTTAGAGCTCCAAGCACTGTAGCAGAACTGTTGGCCTTATTGACCTAACTCTTCTTTAATTAAATTTCGCGGAAGTGATTTCCGAGAATGCTATGAGTGTCTCAGTACGCAATCTTTACAAGAATATGACGCCAAACAAAGGCGGTAACATGTTTGTAACAATGCACGGGGCTTTGTTTGAAATTTTGTTCGCAAATTTGACTGTTAAAGATTTTGGATGAAAAGGTAATATCCCTTTGCAACAGATGGTGTTTGAGAAGCTTTGAGAGGTGAATTATAGCGGTAGCCTTGAATATTAATTTATACGGTTCTTTATATCCCACATCGTTCCACCATTGAAAAATATGGGTTTGAGTTAGCACAAACATTAGTCGACTAACGACTAGTCTTTGCAACTCAGCATCTCTTGCAATGCGAAATATAGGTAAGGTAAGGAAATACTTAGATCAAACGAACACTGAGCGCCTTATACACACATTCATCTCATCGGACTAGACTATTACAATAGCTTATTATACGGTTACCAGAAGGAGATAAAATAAAACAAACCACAGAGACTACAGACCTCTGCAGTGAGGCAAGTCACAACAACACAAAGACCAGAAAAAATATCACTGACTCCTGTCCTACAGTCTACATTGACTACCAGACTGGAGCAGTGGATAATTTTCAAACGTCTTCTTTTCACTTATAAAGTTGTTACCAGTAGTCTCATACCACAATATCTATCTAGTCTGAGTTAACAAATTACTTAGATCGGCCTCAGTCTAAAAGGTCCTCTCAGTCCCTTAGTACATACGGAGGTTGCGGAATCAACTACCAGATCCTTTGCGTCATTTGAATCTGTTTAAAAAACGTTCCTGTTCAAACAGATATGTTTGAAATGTGTGAAAGGTCGCACGTAAGCGCAAAAGTAGAACCTCGCTCAACTTTACGTTTAATCTCAATACTTTATATCTTGCCTCTTCTTTATTTACGTGATTAAAATTTGCGTGCGTTAACGTGCGTAGCCAAAAACATATCAGTGGAAATCAACCTTAAGTGAGGTGTAAAAGTTTAAAAAATCTACACAGTGTTATAGGTCTTATATCTAACTGAACTCATTAAAAAATATCAAAAGTTATTCATTCTTCAGTTCTCGATATTTTTGTGATACTTTTTTGAAACTTGTTGTGAAGCCACCAAGTCGTGTTGCACGGCAACTAAGCTTGCCATGCTACACGGCAGTAGCTCGGTCGTGTTGCTGCAGTGCTAAAGTACTGGGGAACAATTGAGTTCTGCAGGACAGTAGCACAACGTTTGGTACGGCGATAAGGTTATTTGCACATTCTCAGTCAAACATGGACTGCATAGTTTTCGTCACAACATGCATGTAAGGAATCGAAGCTGTTTTATTAGCTTTAATTGGTTAACTATCTCATATCAGTTTAGCCTGTTGTTGTTGTTGTTGTTGTTTTTTCGTCACTTGAAAATTACTTTGGACTCAGAACAACCAATGTTAGAGTAAAAACAGATCATCCGTCAGTCTGAGGAGGAATAAAACGTTTTGAACATTTCCAAAGAGGTTTGTATTTTTCTGAGAATTGTGCATTCGATTTGTGAATTGATTTTGTGTCCAGTTCTTCGCCTTCTTTCGCCGGACTGAATGAAAACCCGCTTGTATTCTGTTATTATTAGTTACGGTTAGTTTTTTTACATGCCCAGATTTATTTAGCTTTGCAGAACCAGCGTTATCCCTGTCTTATTTCAAAGAACCGTAATGCTAACGCTTGCGAGTGAACAAACTTAAGCGTTTAAAACTTCCTCGGAACTTTAGAAGGCCAGCAAGCTTACTCGAGAAGAAAAGACTACCTCGATCATTTTTTTGTTGCTCAAGTAATAATAGTCAGAGTTTTTTTCCTTTAGTTTTTTCAGTTTTAATTACATAGTTTTGTTATCTTTCTGCACGCAAATTTTCCTTTCACTCGCTGTGAACTAGCGGAGAACGACAACTGCTGGCAGTGACTCCAAAACAATCGACTCTTTGCCCGTAAACAATTGCTGGAGCTGGATTTAACTGAAGCGTGCAAAACAAATCCTTATGCGCAGTTTTCTGTATTTTCTAATGATTCAGTTTGCTGAGTTTAATTTGCTTGAATGAAGACCGTGACCTCGCATGGACCAGTTATTACTAAAAAAAGTAGCTAATCTAGCTAAGTAGTCGGAATCATGGCTTGGCTGCGAAGCTTGCAACTGATCTTTTGTTTTTAAGATCTTTAGGTAGGTTATTTCCGTACAGAAAGTTCACTTCTTCTTTGTCAGCAGGCCGATAAGAGCCTTAAGCCTTAGGTTTTTTCCATGAAAATTTGTAGTTTTGCAACCTTATTGAAGCTTCTTTTAGTTCACTTAAGCTGAATTTTATGCATGATGGAATTGTTCTTTGTTTGTCGCATCTCATTGCCAGCTTAAAGTGGCGTCTGTGGTCCTTAAAGTGACCTCAATCGGCAATTAAATCTTATACATAATTGGAAAGAAGTTTTTGCAATAATGTAACTTTAACTTTGTTTGAAGAAAATCTCAGAGCAAAATTAATCTGCGCGAAACGATCAAGTTTAATGTAACTATAATTACTTTGAAAACGATCTTGGGAAAGATTTACTAGATAAAGATTAACTCTTTTTCTTCCCACATGTCAACGCCAAAACTGCTATATTGAAGATTTTGTTTATATTTTATAGTGTTCTGCGAAGATAGAAGTGTCCGATCGAGCGTGGGTTTTAAAATATCAGCTCGAGTGCGACAAAGTTCAGCGGGAAGTTCAGTGACTTCAAACACATTGTGGGCAAACTTGAATTTCTTTGGGCAGATTATTATACAAAGATATTTTGTTTTTGTGTCCACGGTGGAGCTCCGGACCTTATATATCCAGGAACTTCCTTATATGAACACATTTTGTGAAGGCATCTTGAAAAAGATCGGACTTACGCACGCACATTTCCAGTACAACTCAAGGAAATTAGTCCGTTTTACTATGATGTATTCTTCGAGAAAATTAAATAATAAGAAGGTTATAACCACAGCTTGCAACTTTTGAAGACAAATTGCCTGTTCTTTTTATGCCCGCACAAACCACTTCTCAAGTCGACTCGAAAAACTCTGTTTTGAATTTCCCGCTTTTTTTCACCTGACCAACACTGACGTCACAAGCTGTTTTTTCCGACAATTTTTCCGACCGCTCTACTAAGATAAGGGCCAAAAAATAGCAATTTTTAATTGCGAATATCTCGGAGATACTTGCTTCAATTGAGCTGAAACTTCATAGTATGTTTAATTGGTTCATATTAAACACATTTCACTAAAATTGATCATGAACTAAAATAAAAAAGGTCGAAATTTTGGTTCATTTGACCAGTTAAACACAGCTGTCTAAGATTAAAATGAAGGAAGATACTGGAAAAAACAAGAACAAGTCATAAAACCCCGCATGTAAAGAGGACCCATGCCTTAATTCACCTGCGGGGTGTGATGAGATATTTCAAAAGCCACTTTGGCTCGCTTCTCTGACTTTAAGTTTTGGAGTCTCAGGAGGGGTGGGGTGGGGGGGGTGTCTCATTTTTTGCCCTTCATCACCAAAAATCCAGCCTTTCAGGGGGCATTTTGAAAGTGCCATAAAACCCCACTGGTAAAATGTGCTGCCAAATGAATTTGACTATGAACTCTACTATAATAGAGCTTTCAGTTCATGCATGTAACCAAAATTGATGTTGACATTACAACCCAAAATTGCCATTTTTCAAGGATATATTAAGCTTTCAACATGATGTAGGAACATCAGTTCAGTCGGCTAATCAAGCAAAAGGAAACGCTCACCTACAAACGCACATACGCCCAGTTGTTAGTCTAATTTTTGCATTACACAGAGCAACTTGTAAGGCCATAAAAACAGCAGCCGATTTGTTTATAAGAATTAGGGACTATATAAAGGCGTCTGTAACGTACGGCAATATATATACACCTAATTGCAAAAACGTTGTCATAGAAAAAGCAAAAAGCAAAAAGACAAATAGGAATAAATTAGCCATGTGATTTACATTTGCGTATTTTAATTCAGTATTTAACAATTATTTAGGAATTCATTCACAATAACAAGAGATAATTCTGTAATTCCGCGCTGTAATTCCGCGCCATAGTCATTTTAGAGCCAACGTTCTCCATCAACAGAAGTCGCACATTTCGAAAAAGAAAAAGGTATTTTGACGCAAGCAATATTAAGTCTCAGTTTTCGCACTTTCAGTCGCCAATCTATTATGTCCTGACAAACGAAGCTTGGTTTGTGGCTCAGGTGAGGAACTGGCGGAGGACCCCCTCACCCTCTCCGCGATGAAAAGTCCTGCCTACGCCCCTGATTTGTTGCTTGAAAATTGTGATCAGTTGGTGTTGTGCACTGCAAACCATACGCAGATTGGCTTTTCTATTTAGCACTAATCTAAAACATGCGTTGAGTTCCTGGAATTTACCCCAGGCTATATTTATTGAAAAAAAAAATGGAGCCATTTTTTTCTTTAGTCGTTATCCGATGTGCTTTGTAATTCGAGCACGTTTGAATCAGCCTCGAATTGCATTAGAATGACACCAAGAAACTGATGCAAATGATTTCTCTCATATTACTATACGTGATTAATATTCAGCTATAAGCGTGTGTGTTGTGAATGTTGCAATAGCTATGATAATTACATGCTAATTAATTCCTATTTAACTTTTTGCTTTTTGCTTTTTTCTATGACAACCTTATTGCAATTGGGTGTATATATATATTTTAAATTACCCATTCGCCCCAACTGTCAAAAGTTCCCAAATTGACGATCCAATCTATACATTCAACAATCCAGAACTTTAAAAAAGTAAAATTACGGGTACGTATACGTTTTGTTTTTAGTGACCAATTAACGGTATATTAGCACGTAGTCAATATAGTTGTGATAATTATTATGCGATTATACTTATGCTATTTTACATTGTATGCACTTTTAGTCTTAAGTTTTGATCATGTCAAATGTAGTCTTTGTTGATACCATTCCATGCTAACAGAATTGGTATTTATTTGGTTTATAAGTGATAACTTTTTGACCGAATCGAATAAAAAATGTGAAAACAATCACTGGACGGACAACTTGGACAGAGAGTGGCAAAGACGAAGAGAACCCTGATCTTGGTGTTCCAAAAGAAATGGATCAGGAACAGAAAAATACAATAAAACTTTAAATGATCATGAAAGGCAGGCAGTTGGATAGGTAATTTTGCTCAACATATTTCGGGTAGGCAAACAGACTTACCTTCACCAGGGACCAGAAAAGCTCAGGGAAATATTTGCGAGTGAAATTACGAGTACGTGTTAAGCTTTTCCAGTTCCCCTTTCTCGACAGAATGATTGATTTGCCTAAGCAAAATATATTTCTGGAACGATTAATTAAAATTTAAACTTGCATGTTCAAAACTGTATCCCATCAACAAGCAGCACATGCTCAATAAAGATCTTACTACATTATATTCATGCGGAGTCTTTCTCGATGACGTCAAAGTCAGAAAGGCTCTCTTAGCACATGAATAAAGCCCAGTGCTACAAATTCGATACTTTTATCTCTAGATCCGGGTTCGTAACGATCAATGTAGATGTTTGAGCCTCATCTAAGTATTGAATCACAAAATATTAACCAAACCCGGCACAGGCCAAGGTTGAATCTCTCAGTTTCCTGATAGAGAGGAAGAACTAATTTCTTGTGAATATTTCAGTTAGGACATGAAGTTTGACATGATCAACGGGGACAGAAATGAGAACATTAAATTCAATTAATGTAGTTTTTAAAAGCATAACAACTAATTTTGCGGGTGTTTTACTCTTTTTGGTTCACTGTACGAGTTGTTATAATGGCGATAATACCTTTACACTTGTTAAAAGCGGTTGAGCTTTACATTTCATTACTCAGATTTATCGAAAAGTGGTGAAACTATCTATCTATGGCATAATAGTAAAATATGACCGAGGTAATGAAACCTTTCGCAACCAATTTTTCCAATTATCTATGTTTTTGATTGCATGATAGCGATGACTTATAATAAGAAAAATTAAGTTCACATCAGCCGTGCTTCAGGAAACACTTGTTCTGTCGACGTTCCTTTGTTACTGCACAACGGGGAAGGAGATGAACAAAACCCTTATGCCCTCTTCGCAATGGGGCCACTGACTCAAAAGAATGCGGAAGGTTTCGATTGCCGGATGAACCAGTTATTAGTTGTTAACGTCAATATGTCAGAGATTTTTGAAGCCTGATGAATTTTATTACAAACTTTAAGCCTACTTACATTTTTCCCAACTTCACTTTTTAACTTTAATATTTTCTTAGCTACTCTCCAACTTTTATTTTGAACTATTATAGGGCTTTTATTTGGAGTTAAAATTTTTTTCTTTAGTTTTTCGTCAAGATATATACAGTCAACTCTCGCTTAAACGGACACCTTTGGGACCGGCACTAAGTGACCGTCTTAGAGAGGTGTCCATCTTATAGAGAGTCAAATAAAGGGAGAAAAGAAAAGGCAGGGACCAACTCTAGGTGTCCGTTTTACAGAAGTGTCTGTCTTATAGAGGTGTCCGTTAAGAGAGAGTAGACTGTATATATTTTTTAAATTACCCATTCGCCCCAACCGTCAAAATTTCCCAATATGATTGAGCCAATAGATACATTCAATGATCCAGGAAGCTGTTTAAAAAGTAAAATTACGGGTACGTACCCTTTTTTTTCAGTGATCAATTAACGGTATATTTAACACATAGTCAATATAGTTGCGATAATTATTATGCGATTATATTTATGCTAATTGTACATTCTATGAAGTATTAGTCTTAAGTTTTGATTTTTTCAAAATAATCTTTCTTCATATCATTCTATGCCAACAGAATTGGTATTTAGTTTGTTTATAAGTGATAACTTTTCGACCGAATTAGTTAAAAAAATGTGAAAACAATCATTGGAAGGACAACTTGGATAGTCAGCAGCAAAGACGAAGAGAAGCCGGATCTTGGTGTTAAAAAAAAAAAAAAAGGATCAGGAACAGCAACCTAGAATATATTTTTTTATAATACTACATGAGAAATTTCTGCAATTTGATTGGCTTAGAGCAGTGGTATTTCAGTTTAATTTGACTATACCTACATGTGAAAAATTACAAACCTTTTGCGGGTAGTAGTATAAACAAATAATAGAGGCCTTTAGCATCAGGTTTTTCATGGGAACTGCCGCAAACCGCCAACTGCAGTTTGCAGTTACGCGTTTGCAGTTTCACGTTGCCGAGATTTCAAATTTTAGCAAGGCGTTCAGTTTACTTCAGTTCAGTTCAGTTCAGTTCAGTTCATTTTTATTTAGCCAAAATATAATACAATCCAAGAATACGTATAGGAATTGCAAGTTGGCTAGGGAGCCCAGAAGCAACCACAAGGCCTTATGAAGCCTGGGCTCCCCAGTTACAAAGAAAAAAGTAAAATAAAATGAAATTCGCGGAGTGATACGTTAAAAATAGAAACTAAACAGGGACTGAGATAAGTTTTGAATTCAGTAACAAGATAGAAAAAAAATTTTAACTCTGGATTGGAACAGAAAACTTTCTTATGTTAGTACGGCAGAAAGGAATATAAAATCGATTTAGTGCCGCCATGTTGTTTTTCATCAAGTTAAAGTTCATCACTTTTATCGCCCAAAAGACAGGAATAATTCATTGATTCGGTATCAAAAATCTAACAGACACATCGCAAACGGATATAAAATGCTAATTCGTACCTTTAAACGCGAGACTGTACAATTTTTAGTGGCAAAAAACCTCGCCGTAAATAATTTACCGCTGGAAGCCCTTCCTGCGGTTCAAAGGTGAACTGCAAACCGCAAACGTCACCGCAAGGCCGTTGTCACGTGACATTTTGCAGTGTGCGGTTTTCCATGAAAAACGTGATATTTGGCATAACCACTCGTGATATTTCAAAATTGTCTCAAATTTCACTCACCTAACGTTTCGTGAAATTACTAACAATTTCGAAATATAACTCGTGGTATTTATGCCAAATATCACCACAAATCACGCTATTACTTATACAAATTGGCTTAAAACTGTACCCCATCAACAAGCAGCACATGCTTAATGAAGATCTTACTACATTATATTCATGCCGAGTCTTTCTCGAGTACGTCAAAGTCAGAGAGGCTCTCTTAGCAAGGTGAACTTGAATAAAGCAGAAATGCTACAAATTCAATAAAAGTTAACCTGCATGCTTTTTTCATCTCTAGATCCGCGTTCGTTAGCGATCAATGTAGATATTTGAGCCTCATATAAGTGTTGAATCACAAACTATCAACCGAACCCGGCACAGGCCAAGGTTGAATCTCTCAGTTTCCTGACGGACAGGAAGAACTAACCTTTTTAGACATGTTTAGAATATTTCAGTTAAGACATGGAGTCAGTGAGATGATCAACGGAGACAGGAATGAGAACGTCCAATTCAAGCAATATAGGTTTTAAAAGCATGACAATACTTTTGCGCGTGCGCCGTCTCTCGATCTCTTTTTGGTTCAATGTACGAGTTGGTATGATGGTGACAATATACCGTTACACTTTTTAACTGCGGTTGAGCACCAGATTTCATTAAGTGACTCAGATTTATCGAAAATTGGTGAAACTAAAAATCCATGGCATAATAGTGAAATCACTGAGGTAATGAAAACTTTCGCGGTTTTTCTAATTATCTATGTTTTTGATTGCACGTCAGCCGTCAGTTCAAAAAACATGTTCTGTCATCAACGTTCCTTTGTTACTTCTTTGTTGAATGAATTAATGGTTAACCAAGCAGCGGAAAAGGAGATCATGAACAAAACCCTTATGCCTTCTCCGCAATGTGGCCACTGACTCAAAAGAAGGCGGAAGGTTTCAAATACAGGATGAAACAGTTATTAGTTGTTAACGTCAGAGGGTGCACGTGTTGACTGGCGTCGTTTTGACCAGTAACATCCAAGATATTCAATTTTAACAGGAATTGTCTTGATGAATATAACTGACAATCACTTCCTCAAAGGTTACTTCAGTCAGCATTTGAGGTGGGCCCAGTATTCTAGGTTTGCCATTTTTACTTAGTGCTTCGAAGAGCAAGCAAGCATACTCCTACATCTGCATCGATCACTTTGACGAAAAAGGAACCAGAGATCCAACATGTCGACTTTGCAGCAAGTAGCCCTTTTAATGTTCCTGATCTTCTTGCCAATGGGTAGGGGTGTATTTTGTAACCTGCTCCTCTTTAATATTTCCTCAGTACATTGCATAAGTTATATATCCCCCAGCAATTTCGGTTTCATGCTACTTACAGTGGCGGACCTCGTGAAACTAAATCCAGAATTTGATGAATTTTCTCTGCTTTTTCATATTACGGCAGCTTTTGTGAGTATTCGTCAGGGGCAACCAACGTCAATTTTTGGAAAATATCTGTTCGGAAGACGACTTGAGATCTAGAATTTTCGGAATAGTTGTTTTAAAGTTTCTTGCTTGCCTGCCTCTCCTAGGATTTTCGAACATCTAAACTGGTATAATTGCCCACTTTTAACGGATTTTTACCCTGAAACTGGTCACCTAGAATTTTCGGGAGCCTTTTTTCTGGCTGACATTTTCGAAAAGGTAAGTATTGATCCCTATAATTTTCGGATCACTAGACTTAAAGCTAGGAAATCCGAACAGATGAACAATTTTTAGGGGATAAAAATATGCATATATCTACCTTTTAAATACTAAAATACGTTCAACAATGCTATGTTTAAGTGGTTTTGAACTATATTCTCTTTGCCGGTGCCCCTGATTCGTCTCGGTTGAAGACTCTCTGCATCCATTTCTATCAACGCGATTCTTGGGTTGCATATCGCAACGGCAAAAAAAGATAATGGTATCCGCGTTGACTCAGCAATTCTTGGATTGTTTTACTTTTTGTTTTGTTTTTGGTTTAATTAAAAAGGTTTGCCAGGTTTGCAAAGGTTTTGCTTTTGAATTATCTTAAGAACTTGGTGAAGAGCTCAACACAGCAATTCTTAAATTGATTTTAGTTAGTTAGAGCTAGAACTATGGCTCCAAACACTGTAGCAGAATTGTTGGCCTTATTGACCTAACCCTAGATCTTCTTTAATTGAATTTCGCTGCAGTGATTTCCCGAGAATGCTATGAGTGTCGCAGTTCGCTCTCTTTCCAAGATTGTGCAGCCAAACAATACCGGGTAACATGTTTGAGCTCTCAGCATTGTGTCAAGGCAAGCGCCAAAAGAACATCTGGCTTCAAAGATGACGGATACGTTAAAGGATGCGCTGCGACCTGCTCAGCATCAGACATTCAAATATGCAACGATCCTAACTACAAATGTGAAGTTAAATGTTGTTCTTCTGACTACTGCAATGGAGTCTCGAGTCCCATGGTCAACAGGATTCTTCTAATTGCCACCTTCACTGCCAGCGTTATGTATTTGTTCAGCTGTTAACAAAGAGGCTGCACTACGGGCGAAAAATCCGTCTGGATATCATGATCAAAACTAATGATAAAAAAGTATTTCATTGACTTTTTCTGAGCGTAGCTTAAGTTAATTCAATGTACGTTTAAGGCTTTAAAATTTTCACGTGCTCAGCGTAGTTAGTAGAGGAAACTGGTTATGTAAGGCGGCTGATATTAAAAATAAAAACAACAGTACTGCAGTTTCTGTTGGATGCTTCCTGACGGTACACAATCCTATTCTTTTTTCTCTGATCCCAAATCATGACTGAATAAATTAACACGACGATTCATGCAGAGTCTTTCTCGAATAAGTCAAAATCTACTTATTTAAAAAGGCTCTGTTAGGTGTACATACTATCCAAATGCTTCAAATTCGACATGTTAAACCACGTTTTTCCTCAACTCTAGTTCCGCGTTCGTTAACGATAGAATTTTAGAGATATTTGAGCTTCGAATAAATATTGGATCACAGAAAATCGAACCACACAGGTAGGATCTCTTTCGAATTCTTGACAGTGACAGGAAGAATAAACTTCTTTAGAATATTTCAGTGAGAAAACGGAGTTTGAGATGGACAACGTGGAGAGAAATGAGGACGTGAAACTGTTAGCAGTGGGTGCCAGTGACTGGCGTCGCTTTGATCCGTAACATCCAAGATCAATTTTTAAAAATGGAATTGTCTTGGTTAATAAAATTGACAATCACTTATTCAAAGGTTAATTCAGTCAGCTTTTAAGGTGTGTTGCATATTCTAGGTGTACCATTTGGTTAATGATTCAAAGAGCAACAAAGCACACTCCTATATCTGCATCGATCGAGTTCTGAAGGAACCAGAGATCCAACATGTCGAATTTCTCAGCACTTAACTGTTTTCGTGTTCCTGATCTTCTTGTCAATGGGTAGGGGTGTATTTTGTGACTTGCTCCTCTTTATTATGGCTCACTTCCTTGCATTAAGTTTTATTCATATTCCACCGGCAGTTTCGGTTTCATACTACTTACAGTGGCGGACCTCGATCGTGAAACTAAAACCAGAATTTGATGAATTTTCCTATCTAAAGCAGATAGTCTTTTCTCTGATTTTAATTTACGGCAGCTTGCGTGAGTATTCTTTCGGTTGAAGATTCCCTGCAATCATATCTATCGACGTCATTTGGTTTTCGACTTTCTCTTACCACGTTTAATGCATGACGCAACTGCAAAAAAAAAACCTTCATGGTAAAATACTTGACCATGTTGACTCAGCAATTCTTAGATTGTTTTAGTTTTTTGTTTAATTAAACGAAGTTTGCCAACACGCAAAGGTTATTCTTATGAATTATCTAATCATATAAGAACTCAGTGAAGAGCTCAACTCAGCAATTCTAAAACTGATTTCAGTGAGCCAGAGTTAGGGCTATGATGGCTGCAGTGTTGCAGAATTGTTGGCCTTATTGACCCAACTCTTCTTTAATTAAATTTCGCTGTAGTTATTTCCCGAGAATGCTATGAGTGTCTCAGTACGCAATCTTTCCAAGAATGTGACGCCAAACGAAGGCGATAACATGTTTGTAACGTAACAACGCCCCTTCTTTTAGTTTCACGGGGCTATATTTGAAATTTTGGTCGAAAATTTGACTGTTAAAGATTTTGGATGAAAAGGTAATGTCCCTTTGCAACAGATGGTGTTTGAGAAGCTTTGAGAGGTAAATTATAACGATAACCTTTAATATTAATTTATACGGTACTCTATTTCCCACATTGTTCCACCATTGGAAAATACGGGTTTGAGTTAGCACAGACATTGGTCGACTAACGACTAGTATTTGCAGCTCAGCATCCCTTGCAATGCGAAATATAGGTGAGGTAAGGAAATACCTAGATCAAATGAAAACTGAGTGCCTTGTACACGCATTTATCTCATTCAGACTAGACTATTGCAATAGCTTATTATACGGTTTACCAGGAGGAGATAAAATGACACAAACCACAGAAACTGCAGACCTCCGCAGTTAGGCAAGTCACAAGAACACAAAGACCAGAGAACATATCTGATTCACTGACTCCTGTCCTACAGTCTTTACATTGGCTACCAGACTGGAGCAGAGGATGATTTTTAAACTTCTTCTTTTCACTTATAAAGTTGTTACCAGTAGTCTCATACAACAATATCTATCTAGTCTGCGTTAACAAATTACTTAGATCAGCCTCTAAAAGGCCCTCTCAGTCCCTGATCGTGACCTTAGTACATATGGAGGTTGCGGAATCAACTACGAGATCTCTTGGGTCATTTGAGTCTGATTAAAAAACTTTCCTGTTCAAACAGGTATTTTGTTAGTTGCCTGTTATGGACCATAGAACAAGTTTTACTTTATTTTAGACATTTTTGTAAACGCATTGAGACGTACGCGAAATGCCTAGTATGAACCGCGAAATTATTATTATTATTAACGCCACATTGCAGTGAGTGGCTGAGGGACTTACAAACTGGTTTTGTTGAGTTCTGTTCCTCGAATATGAGTGTCTAAGCACGCACTCTTTCAAATATTGTGACCTCAAGCGATATTCAGTAACTTGCTTGAACTCGCAGCATTGCGTCACACCAAGCGTCAAAATAACTTCTGGCACCAATAATGAGGGATACGTTAAAGGATGTGCTTCGACCTGCTCAGCATCAGACCAGTTCCAACATGCAACGAACTCAAAGTCGAGTGTAAAGTTAGTTGTTGTTCTTCTGACAACTACAATGGAGCCCCAGCGAGAGCCCCGACGGAATCGCCAGGGGGAGCCCCTAGGGGACTCCCAGCCGGGTGGAACTTAGGGAGAGTCCCAGTGGTACCTTCATGGGGAGCCACAGGACGAGCTACTAATTGTTACCTTCACTGCCAGCCTTATGTACTTGTTCAGATGTTAACAAAGCTAAGGCTCCGTTCTGGCGAAAAAATACCGCTTGGATATCATGATCAGAATTAATTATATACAAGTATTTAATTAAATTCTCGGGGGCGTAGCCTGAGGGTTGATTTCCACTGTCGCGTAACTTTTACGTGCGTACGTGCGTAAAATTTCCGTTAGGCAAATAAAATAGAGACAATGTGTGAAAGGTCGCACGTAAGCGCAAAGGTAGAACCTCGCTCAACTTTACGTTTAATCTCAATACTTTATATCGTGCCTCTTCTTTATTTACGTGATTAAAATTTGCATGCGTTAACGTGCGTAGCCAAAAACACATCAGTGGAGATCAACCTTAAGCCAGGTGTAAAAGTTTTAAAAACTCTACACGGTGTTATAGGTCTTACACCTGAGTGAACTCATTAAAAAATATCAAAAGTTATTTATAATTCAGTTCTTGATATTTTTTTGTCAAAAAAGAAATAAATAATTAAGTCTTAAAAGTATAAAATTTTAGTTCAAACTAGTTATAGCGATGTATAAAATACCGTATCCTCTATTAAGCTCTCCGGTGGGGCTTATTTATTTTAAACACATTTTTTCTTTGGGGGTGGTGGTGGGGGGGCGGGTTAGAGACGGGGACTTATTTAATTTAGCAAAGACGATGGTATCAGTTCTCCATAAATAACCAAAATACAAAGTGGAAAAGTTCAAGTAAAAGACGAGAAGTTGGCCGGTCATGCAGCCGAGGATCAAAAACAAATCCGAACTTCCAGTTGGTGAATAAACCATTCCGGATCAATCCACACTAAGTTTTATAGTCGACATTGATAAATGCAGTCTATCATTTATTGGTGGAGAATAATAAGAAGGAGAGAAGGGGGCTTATTTAACTTTCTTCCCTTGACAACGTAGGGGTTATTAGACAGAGCGGGCTTGTTTGAGAGAGAGAGGGGGGGGGCTTAATAGAGGATTTACGGTGCAGCAACGATCAGCATTGAGTGTCAGTAGTGTCTCGTTGCAACCAGGTGTTGAGTCTTCAACGACCATAATTAAACTGGCAGTAAAAATCTTTGGTCTAAGAAAATTGTATAAAGGTATGACTCAAATTGTTACATATATTTTTTACACTGGGCAACATGAGATCAGCGGCAGGGAGATCTGAGTAACATGAGGGTGAACATGGAGCAGCCTGTGAACAGGTTCACTTGTGCGAGTTTAAGAGCCAACAAACCAGGTGAGAAGAATGGGGCGGAAAAATGATCATGCTCATGATCATGATGATGATGATAACGATGATCATGATTTATAATCATGCAGATGGGAAACCCAACGTGAATGTTGGGGGGAGGCTGGGCCAGGAATTACTTGAGACTGTTAAGCAAAGTTAAAGGTCGGTTTCAAACTTGTGACAAAGATAGTTTTAACTTGACATACTCGCAGGAAATTGCATTCTAGGGCCCAAGACTCAGTCTATTTGACCAAGGCACCGTGTTCTAATATCAATATCCCGCCCTTGGAAAGGGTCTAGTGCAGTTTAAGTGAAGTGACCAAGCTCTGGAGTCAGGGTAAACAATTAATAAATGAGGCCTGTTTAAAACGTCGTGCTACTACTGTTTTTAAACCGGTAGCTCGACACCAGCACGACTTGGTTTTAAAAGCTAAATTTATAAACTCAGTAGAATAAAATGGCTGTAGCGCCTCCCCCCTGACCTCTGCAATTATCATAATAATTATTATCAGCAAAGGCCTGATTTAGCTGGCCAGGGCGAACGGTAAGAACAAGATACTTTCCAGTCAAAGCCTGTTGTAAACACTTCTCCTTACTGAAGGGGTTTGTGTCAAAATAGCCCCCTCTCACCCCACTTGTTTTGTCTCCAAGGCCTGTGCCACCCACCCACTGTTAGCGCAGTTCCTGGGCTATCCGTCTGGGCCGACCAAGACGCCAATCCCCCTAAATGTTTGGAGACCGCATTGTCCTGGGATGCCAGGCGAAAACCTAGTGGCCACATTTTAACGAATTCAGACAGATTTATACTTTATGAATAGAGGCCGGCACGGTAGCAGGACGACGGTTAAAATCAAGTCGTGCTACTGTCCAGTAGCACGGTAGTGGTGCGACTTGATTTACACGTCGTGTTAGCTAATGCCGTACTAAAGCCGTCGAATTCAATTTTGAAAGGTCTAAGATGCCATAGGACTATATTAATCTAGCTACGCCTAAGCGACCCAAGTGCAGTTTCACCTTCAATTAGTAAACCGACCAGAGTGCGTCGAAGTACGTGCAATTATTTCCTTGCCTGCGTCAGTACTGCATGGTGACGGTGTAGACGTTTAGTTCCTTTTTTGAAGCAGGCTATTATTCGATATTATGGCGTGAGAATGCTCAGGCTGTCGTGCTACGCGCGCCGTAATGCTCCACTGTAGCACGACTTGGTTTCATGCAGAAGTCGAATTCAATTCAGTCGTAAGTAACATGCAAGTAGGTACAAAGCATGGATATATAAACAATCGTTTGAATCAATTTTCACTAGAAATACTTGAATCACAGGATCTGGTGTTTTGACGGTAAGAAACCCATGCAGCATTTCATGGCATTTAAACGGAACAGATGCCCAACCAAGCCGACACTGAACAGTTAGTATTAACTCGTCTGGGAGCGAAACGTGTTTTGTTACCTCGATTTTCATATCTTAAGGCGAGTGATTCAAATCGATTCTATCTCCTATAAAAAGTACTTTTGCCTTCGAAATTCATAGCAAAAAAGCGCTTATTGACTTCTAAAACGGCCGAAAAACCAAACCGATAGAAAGACACTCTTTGCAAAGCAAGCTATTGTAGCCTATCGGTTTCCTGGAAACCCACAAATGAATCAATACTTGTACACCCCTGTGTATCGACATGTTTACCCGTATTTACTGTTAGTAATAGTTAAATAGACTGTATACCCCTGTAATGTACATATTTACTCTTTACTCGATAGACTTTTAGCAAAGAGACGATCACGCCCGGCTTGCGATCCTCGTGGGAGTCACGCGTGTTGCAAATTTCGGAAAAATTATAAACTCGCTTTCGCAGGAAATAATGTATCTTGCAGTAGTGATATAATATATTGAGTTCGGTACTGCTGTCTTTTATAAATATTATTTGAGATCGGCACTGCCGAAGCACCCCGCCAGCGACGTTTGAAACGTGTTGAGAAGCCACCAAGTCGCGTTTCACGGCAACTAAGCTAGCCATGCTACACGGCAGTAGCTCGACTTGGTTTCAAACGTCGTGCTGCTGCCGTGCTAAAGTACTGGGGAACAATCGAGTTCTGCACGACAGTAGCACGACGTTTGGTACGGCCTAAGGTTATTTGCATATTCTCATTAAAACAACGACTGCATAGTTTTCCGCACAACATGTGAACAGGAATAGAAGCTGTTTTATTGGCTTTTTAACAATTATTCCTCGAGCCCGAATGGGCTCTGAGTCAATAGCCCATGAGGCCGAAGGAATCCGGAATACAGCTCAAGAAATCCGGAATCCTACTAATGATTTGTTTCCAGACTCCAAGTTCCATTGATGGAGACTGGTATCCAATACCTTGAATACGGAATCCACGGCGTTAAATCCAGAACCAGGCAAGCAGATCAGTTCAGCTGTGAACTTGGTTTCAATTTCAGTTTTTCACGTCTGGTCGCGATGCTCCCAGACCGTAATAATCAAAAATGACGTTGCTCGATTGAAAAGACTTTTAATTGTCACCTCCAGAATATTGAGGCTTCGAGTTCCCTTGTGTCTACAGACTCTAAAGTGATCGAGAATAACTTCAAACATGAACACAACAAAAGCGGCAAATGAACCGTAATTTTTGAAGTGCGGACTTTTCCGAAACCGCAATGAATAACAATGCATTAATTAACGGTGCTAAGAGATTGGGCATTCCCTAATTTCTTAAAGTGAAGCTGTAGGCAGCTTTGACTAAGGGTAACCCAAGTTACTGAAGACTAGGAAAAGAAAACAAAGTAAGATGTTGGCAGTTCACAATTTGGTTTTTGCATTTCTAACTTTCTCGCCGTCAGGTAAGAGAGTATTTCGAATTTTTGAGTTTTCTTTTTCATAAGTAGTCTTAGTTTATGATTCGTTTCTAGTCCAAGCTGGTACGGTGAAACAGCGCTTTTTTCCTTTAATTTATTTCAGTTATTTGCCTTGATTGCTACAGTTGTACGAGTCTTCTCTCCTTCCAAGACTGTCAAAGTGCCGAAACCAAAATCACTTGCCCTTTTTCTCAGCTCAAAACATGTGAACAACAATTAAGTTTACAAAAAGCGGTGTGCTAAAAATCATGCCATACTGAACAGTACACCACACAGAATACGGTCTAAGGGACCGGTCATTATTTATCGCCTGGGGGGGGTCGGAGGATCTTGGGCTAAACACGATGAAATTTAGCCGATCCCCCCTTTAAATGTTATTTTATTGAAGTGACCCCCCCTCATAACTATATATAACTTTCGTGATCCCCCCCCCCCCCCCATGCCTTTATACCCATACTCACCTTTCGACGTGTATATTTAGTGTTTTAAACGTTCATATACAGGTAGTATTTCTAACTATGATGTACTTACAGCATAATAAAGCCGTTATCGCGCAGTCTTTTTTTAAAAGTGTCCCTTGATCCGTGTCTTTTTCTAGTCTGGATCCAGACATCTGAATTCAGTTGACATACAAGCAATCTTGCTTAAAACTGCAAAGTGCTTGAAACTGCAATCAGTGCTTGAAACTGCAAAGTTACTTTTTTTAGAGTGCCAAATAGCAGTCCGCCAAGTCCCTATCAGCAGGTCATATTTAGCGACAATTTTCAGAGGACCACACTCTAAAGTCATTTGCAGGCGATCAGTTGGCCTATTTAGAAGAAGCACATAGGCGAATCACTACACTGCACGAGGAACTTCAGTCCGCATCCAACAAGTTGACAACAGCGCATATTAACCTGTCAAAGAAGTTTCCTTTGTGCGCGAGAAAATCAACAATGTCAAGAAGAAAGAAGGAAAATAAGAGGAAGGTCCGAAAAACCAAGGACAAGCGACTCAAGCAGAGGGCACGTCATCTCTTAGGAAACTTGACCTCAATCGAGGTCGCGGGGCAAATTTTCGGTTCAATCGAAGAGAATGATAGAGTTACTCCTGTAGATAGCATCAATGCTGACTTTGCTAAGAAACTAACAAGGCGTTTGCATCTAGACCCTTTGCTATGGCTACTAGAAAAGGGTATTTTTAGCACGACCCTAGCAAAAAATCTAGAGCAGGTAGCGGCCATTTTAAGGGCACAAAGTCCAGGGTCAACCTGCCGAAGGAGACTAAATGTTGCTGTTGAATCGGATGACGAGGCTCAAGAGGCAAATGAAGTTGTTGAATGGGATGATGAGGCTCAAGATGAGGCAGATGAAGCAGTTGAATCGAATTTAGTATAGAGCTGACACAGGACGCCCATTCCTGGAGAGGCGATAAATGGTTTATGTTTAAACAAACACGCTTTTTACAATGTTTCAGTTATCAGAAGTTTATATAGTTCACAATTTAGAATTCACCTGTCATGTTTAAAGATGAATATTAGCTAAGTCATGAGCACGTTATAAAAGGAAAAATGTAAAAGCGTTAAAACAAAGCTTTCTCGATATAAATTGAAATGCATACATTCGCCAGTGTGACAGACTTCCGTTTTTTAAATAAAGTTGTGTTAGAACAAATTGAGATTGCAAATGCTATCATCTCCCAGCAGAATGGGCACATTTATGTTGTATGCTTTCAAACTGGCATTGTTCAAGCAAATTTGAGTGGTCCCCCCTCTGAATCCTTCCAAAATTTTCAGTGATCCCCCCCTTTTGGGCTCTCAGTTACGACTGATCCCCCCCTCTGTTCTCCTAAAAATCAAGTGATCCCCCCCAAAATCCTCCGACCCCCCCCCCAGGTGATAAATAATGACCGGTCCCTAAGAGCTAGAATAAAGTGGCTCATGGCTACAGTCGTACTGTAGTACACTAAGGGGCCGTCAGTAGAAACGGGTTGAACGGGACGGAGAGTTATAACTTTGAACGTGGCTTATAATTCTGTTACAAAGCCTACTTTCGTGATCGGATCAGTTTTCCTCTACTATTTTTCAGCTTCAAACACTTTTAACTGCATCAAACTTTTAAACTTTTGAACTGTTATAAGACTTTAAACCGCAGAGAAGAATATTTTACAAGTCTGTAAGCAGGATCTATATTTTTTGACATTGTACCGCCTTCCCCCTCGCCCACCGCCCCTCCACCAAACCGTCAATCTTCCAATCAATGCGTTAAAATGATCCAGGACGCTATGATTTAAAAAGTGAAATTACGAGTACGTGTTGGTTTCAAGTTCAGTACACGGTACATTAGGAGGGTACATCAAGTAGTGATGATTATTGTGCTATTTATGCCATTTGCACATATCGCGTAAACAATTAGTCTTAAGTTGACAAGCCAGCCACTTAGAAATCACTGAGTCAATATCATTTTGTGCCAACAGGACGTGATCTGCAACAAGTATCACAGAAACAAACTATTAGTAATTACTTCTTAGTTAGCAAAGCGAAAAACTAGACTTTCCCGAATCCTTCTTCAAAACCTCATCATTTTGCTTCATTTTCTTGTTTTGAATTCTTTAACCTGGTTGAATTTTTTCTAGTTGCTGATTTTTACGTCTACAATGCTTGGTATTTTAGCACTTACCAGGCAATTAAAGCATGAACAAATTTACATATTCACGATGACAAACTGCTGACTAAATTCAGCTAAATAAAACCAAATATCAATGGTACTGAGCAGAAATATAACAAGGTATATAACATTAATGATGATGATAATACTCACAATGAAAATAGTTACAATAATAGTGAGAAAGAGAATGGTAATAAGACTAAAAGTCAAACGAGGTTTGAATGTCTGATGCTAAGCAGGTGGCAGCGTTTCCTTTATCGTATCTCAATTCTCACTGCATATATAATGAGCAAGTCTCACGAACATGCCTGCGTTCTTCTAATCCCTAGTGTTCTTAACAGTTGGGGTCAATTATGACCCTTTGCGGCCTTCTAACTTAAATTTGGGCGTCGCAGTGTGAAATCTCGCAGTTTGACGGGATTGCCTGCTGGAAGCGCTTTTCGCCCCTCCCACCTCCTCTGGTGGCGGTGACCACGTCATCAAGCCTTGCTACGTATCTTTGTAAAGGCAGTCGAGAATTCGTCCAAGAACTTAGTTTGCCGCGATGCGACAATAGATATGGAGTAAGAAATGCTAAAATACTAACCTTTCGCCCCATGTAAAGGAATACAGGAAAGTCATATGTGGTGGTGACACTGGACAATAATGACAATAATGCTCCTAGTCGTGCCTACAGTGGGTTGTGCTGTGACGGCAAACATCTTACTCGGCTTCGGTTGACGTCACAATCTTTGAAAGAGCCTGTGCGTACTGCGACACTGGTAACTTTCTTGACAAATCACTACAGCGACTAAAAAAAAGAAGACCGGAGGTCAAAACCTTTTTAAATTCTGTTGCAATTAAAGATAGATCATTTACAGCCGAACTCGTGAGTAAATGTGATTCGATCGAGCTAGTCTGGAGTCTGACCTGGGACCATAATAAAAAAAATATGGCGGCCTTTTTCTCCCACTGCGGAGCCTGGTTCGTCCCAGGCTATCTCAGACACATCTTTGCTCATTTAACACTTTTTCCATGAGAGATTCGTTACCCGCCAGGAGATCTTTTCGAAACAGCTTCGAACGCTTAAATAATATGTTTATGCATCGGTCAATGAAGTCAATTAAATCAATCCCGAGGCAACGAGTCTGCTGGAAAGTTTTTTCTGGCAAACTGGCAGAAGTCAAAAATGACTCGAGTCAAAAGTGTGCATTCCTTTTGGGATGGCAGGCTTAAGGAGACTGAGTCAAAAAGATAGGCTGAAAACTTATGAGACACCCGCATCGCAAAGAACTGCGGAGGTTATTACAAAGGTTCAATTGGAGTATTACTGAAAGTTGATTTGGTACAAATGATTACAAATGTTTACTTTCCCATCAAAGACATCACGGCAGCCCTAGCTCGCACTGTGCGCCGTCTTGAAATAAAAGGATCTGGAAGGGGGTGTCTGGATCACGAATCACGGGTTGAGTTTCCGTACATTCGCGAATCACGTTACCTTTTGGAGTCATTTCACGAATGACGTGATTAGGTGACGAACTGATCAAGTCCATCAACGGTTCTTAGTGGCTGCTGGACTACAAAAGGCAAGAGTTAGGGTTGACGAATAGAGCGCTCTCACTAGCAACCTCGTTCCCAGGGTCCTCTCCTACCCGCCCTACGTAGGGCGGGTAGGAGAGAACCCTGGGAACGAGGTTGTTTCACGAGTTGGTGATCAAAATTAATGCAAAAAAGAAGTACGTAGGAAAGCTTCGCATATTTGAGGCCAGTCTTCGCTGGCGGCATGCATCAAAATAAATGAAATATCGACAAGTTTGGGCAGAATCGAAAGAAATCCATGTGATAATTATCAGAAATACTTGATGTAACACGTGAGAAAAACTGAAACTCATTTCCGCTCGATATATTTCGTGGTATTTTCCACCGATAAAAAACTGAATACTGATCACGACTTACCAGCAAATGCTCATCTTGTTAATGCTTAAATTTCCTGAAGTCCACAACCCGGGAAGGATTTTATACAGGAATAATTTCCAACACTCGTTTAGAGGAATGTAAGTTAAATTTTTTTTCTTTATGCCGGCGCGGGCATTTTCCCGTTAAACTATAGATCTGACACTCGCCATCTCAACATTTCGCAACCGATTCGTAATCTCAACATTTTGCTCCTCTGCGTAGTCTCCGCAAAAGGAATCAGCGTCAAATTGAAAGAATATTCAGTGAAATCTACGTCCCATTCCCCCTCTTTCGCGCTTTTCTCCCCCCACCCAAGCCTCTCTTTTTTGCGCCTGCCAAACTGAAACCAGATACTGAGAGATAAAAAAGGGTTCATTGATTGTATCCTGACAGGCACAGACAAGTAATGTACAAGATTAAAAAGAATTTTTTTTGTGGCCTAAGCCCGTCATGGTTTCTGATAACAGTAATTTTACGCGTGCGTCACACTTCAGTTTGGTTCATTGCGTTGAAAAACTTTCCGATTCAACTCACGTGCGAGTTCTTCTTTCTCTTCCTTAACTTGGATACTATCCGAATAACTCATTTCCAAGAGAATTCGGCTACATTTGACAAATTAATCGAGTTGGAATAATGGCAATAAAGTTCAAAAGGATACGAAATTAATCATGCTGCAACAAGTAACGTTTTAGCTGCCGTCGCCGTTTTGTATCAGTAAGCTTCTTAAAGTGCCACTGCGACGAAAATCGCATCTCTTTAAACTAACATTTTTGGGCTCGAAGTTAGTGTTTAGAATTAAAACTTCAAGAAAAAATGTGAATTTTTAAAATTTTTAAAATTTTTAAAATTTTTAAAACTAAACTAGTGAGCAGCACTCTGCGAACTGTTGCTGTAAAACTTGTTTATTCTCCTACGCGTTTCGTCTAACTAACGTAGATTTCTTCAGGGAGTTTTACAATCAAATACTAAACGCCTGTATTTAAGCCATAAAATGACTAAAAATAATGATGGTCGCAAACATTGAAGGTTTGGCCGGATTTACGAAAAGGAACAGGCGCAGCTGTGAAATTTTTTACGCAAGGCATAAGAATACTTTGGGGCCACGGTTTTAAAAATTTTTAAAAATTGGTTTATAGCGCGGGATGATTAACTGACCCAAATTTTAATTATAGACTTGAAAGTTCTGAAACTCAATATCCACTGCACAATTTGTAAATTATGTCTGTGGTAATCAAACCTTTCGCGGCTTTTCTTATTATTATAGTGAATGAGTGACGCCAGACCGTGCAAACGGCCGGGAACGAGTAAAACGAGCACAGGAAAGAGAAAATTAAAAATGGGAACAAATCAAAGAAAGGGTAATCAAGTTAGATCAAGCTTAGTGATAGGGCTTGGGTTTCCCTTTTCTCCTTCGTTCCCCATTTTAGTAAAAACCTGCCTGAGGAAACTCGTTCTGCCTAGGAGGTTCCTTTGTTACTTCTTTGCTGGATAATTGCAGCGGAGAGCGGGATAAACAAAATCATTATGCCCTCCTCAAGATGGTCACTGACCAAAAGAATGCGGAAGGTTTCCAATGCCAGATGAACCAGTCAGGTTTTCTAACGTTTCATACTATTGAAATACAGTTGACTCCCGATAACTCGAACCTTCAAGGGAAATCGAAAAAGGTTCGAGTTATCGGGAGCTCGAAGAAAATAGCCGGGAGTAAGGAAAAAAACAGTTTTTACTGCACAGTGAGCATTTTAATCACATTTAATCGTAGAAATGTTGAGTGAAAATTGAAAGATACTTTTAGATTATAAATCAGAACGTAAAGTAACAAATCTGAAACAAAACGTTGCCTAAATAGAGCATGCATTTTACTTTTTGAGAAGTAAAGCTATTTCACGTTAGATTTGTGACAAACAACACCAGCCTCCACTATCGATCTACTAGTAAACTAAATGTCTACAACACGTCAATGGGAAATTCAAAATTCAATGCTTCGGAGGCAGTACACTGTTTTTCCCCGACTTTTTAAGGGCTCAAAACATGGTTCGAGTTATCGAGGGTAAAATTATATAGAAATGATCTGAGGGGAAACAAAATTACTTCGAGTTAGCGGGAGTTTCGAGTTATCGAGGGTTCGAGTTACCGAGGGTAAAATTACAATAATGTATGACGGAAATCCAGGGGAAATCGATTTTGGTTCGAGTTAGCGAGGGTTCGAGTTATCGGGAGTCAACTGTAGATACAAATAGCTTCTGATGTAATGTCGTTTTTTTACGTCTTATTGAGCGACAGACTTATCAGATGTGATCAGAGAAAGATCAGTGAAAAATGTTTCCTTTTATTCAAACACCATTGTATGCATGGGAGTAGCGAAACTAGCTTCATTTTATGCGGCATGATAATGATATGTAAAATAAGTGGACTTCAGCACCTACTTTACTTTCACAACTAAACTTATTTAACAGTGACAAAGGGGCGTGATAACTTTTTTGTTAAGAGTCAAACAGGGCGTTACAACTGTTAGCAGTGGGTGTTGGCTCGCGTATTAACCAGTAACATCCAAGACCAATTTTGACAAGAATTGTCTTGATTAATAAAATTGACAGTCACTTATTTATATTACTGGGTGTGTTCAGTATTCTAGGTTTTCCATTTGGTTATTGCTTCAAACAGCAAGCAAGCACACTCCTATATCTGCATCGATCGAGTAATTAAGGAACACGGAACAGACATCCCACATGACGAATTTCCAGCATGTAGCTCTTTTCATGTTCCTGATCTTCTTGCCAATGGGTAGGGGTGTTAGTATTTTGTTACTTGTTTCTTTTTAATCCGGCTCATTTCCGTGCATTAAGTCTAATTTTAATATCCGCCAGCAGTTTCGCTTACGTTGACAGAGGCAAAGATCGTTAAAGAACCAGCGCAGAATTTGATGAATTTACGTTTTCACGATATACGAGTCATCGTTAAAGTGCTTTTACTTATTAAGTTAAGTTGATAACATTGCTAATCATCGTGATTGGCGCTGCCAGTAGAATTGAGAGCTCTTTCGTGTACCTCTTCACATCAAAACTGCAAGAATCTAAAATCGAATACCTAAGGAGGCTTTATTAACTGCTGTTTAACAACTCAACCTGGTTTGGACAGCAACTATTAATAACTCCTTACTATAGCATTCTGTCAAATTTATCCAAAGAGCCGTGCGTATTAAATGTCGTTAGTATAGAGATGTTCCGCGGGGTGTGCGGAAGGAATTCAGTTCTTCTAGTGTGTTCTACCCATTGTGTCACGCCTTTTCACGATTTATTCGAATAATTATATTTCAGTTGATTAATGTTATCATCCGTTTCCTAATTTAGTAGGCAGCGTTCTTTTCTGTTTGAAGACTGCGTGCATTACCTATTAACGTAATTTAGTTTCTAGAAAGTTATTTATAAGATTAAGACAACTGTATATGAGGAATTTGGTGAATGCCCGACTCAGCAGTTTCTAAAGGTTTTTTGGTTTGTTTTGTTACTTTTATTTTCTAAAATATACGAAGAAAACTGTTGCTTATATACGCAATGGTTATTCTTACTGATATCATATTAAGAACTTTGTATCCCGTTTGCTACACCAACATGTTTTTAGAATATCCTGACAAGTGCAAAAATTATTGGTCTCTTTCAATTATTATTCAGTATCTTATAACTGCACGTTGTCTCAGGGCTGACTGTGAGTGAGTTAGATCTATAGCTATGATTTAATGCAAACACAATACTTGCGTAGACTAATGATAAGTCCCTGTAGCAGAATTGTTGGCCTTTATTGACCTAGTTCTTCTTTACTTTCCGCTGCAGTGACTTCCCGAGATTGTTATCAATGTCTTAGTACGCACTCTTTCCAAGATTGTGCAGCCAAACAATACCGGGTAACATGTTTGAGCTCTCAGCATTGTGTCAAGGCAAGCGCCAAAAGAACATCTGGCATCAGGGACGAGGGATACGTTAAAGGATGCGCTGCGACCTGTTCAGCATCAGGCGTTCCAATATGCAACGAACCCAACGTCCAGTGTAAAGTTAGTTGTTGCTCCTCTGACTACTGCAATGGAGCCTCAGGTCCAACGGTCAACCGAATTCTTTTAATTGCCACTTTCACTGCCAGCTTTATGTATCTGTTTGGATGTTAATTTCATAAAAACACCAATAGGCCAAACTTTGTGAAGATCACAACTCTTAAGTGTTATAAGAGTAGTTATTAACTTTTTCTAAGAGTACGTTAAGTTAAAACTGTACACTGTACATGTATAAATACAGTCAACAATTGAGAGGTAAAAAATTTGCACATGTAATTGCTGGGGGCACTCATTAAAATCTCCAAAGTTGTTTATTTTTGTTGATCGTGTATTCTGTTTAATAAGAAAGCAAATCAGTTTTTAAAAGTTTCAAGGATTTCACCTCACCAAGAAATAGCTAAGTGCAAACGTGCCGGAAGTTTCGTTATTTCTAAGTAACAGAATATAATTAAGAAAGTGAAAATCCAGGCTTGCATGGGTGCTCAAGCCTGGATTTTTTCAGGCTCTCTGCTTTCAGCCACTTAGGTTGTTCACTCTACTGCGAAGCTCGTGTTCACTTTCATATCTCTAGTGTCTGCAGTTCAAAATATGATTCATTTCATATATTTCAATTCTTAACAAAATATAAGAATGCCGGTGGATAAGACAGTAAGATTTTAGTTATTATTATGACGGAAACTACAATCTGTAAATTCCTCGTAGCACTTGTGATTTCATCACCAATAGGACAATTGCACGTTGACGTCATTTTATTGCAACTACCAGAATCCTTGAGTTTGTTCTTTTCTTGTGCAAATTAAGGCTTAATTGTTCTTTAATCCTCAGCGGGATTGACAAATTTAAATAACAAAGCAAAACCGAAATGAATTCTGGTAGTTGTAGTCAAATATCGTCATTGTGCAATTGTCCTATTCTTTCGATGACTCAGCACTTAAGTGACAAAACGGGTGGGAGCCGCGGGTATACCTGAAACAATTATATATTCATTGACATGACAAGGACAATGCTCCACTGGCTCTAACCGCATTGCTTCGGCGTCAAAACTGCGGCGGTTACACCAACGCCTATATTTGGCATTTCAATGAGAAAAACAGGAAGTCATTCCATACATTAATGGTTTGCGGTTTTACCGTTTGGCATATTGGAGCTTAAAGGGACTGGTTCACGATAATGCGCATGCGCGCCGTTTTTCTCTTCAGAATAAATTTGTTGGGTCAACACTAAATTCGAAATCGCCATTACCGGTACAATCTTTGAAAATCCTTCGTTTTATTCGGACATCCGTCGCTTTGGCTGGTCTAGTTATACTTCGTTTGTGGTGATTAACGTGTGGTTGTGTCGTTTGACTGGTTACGTTTTAAGAAGACGCAAAAAATAATGTTTTGATCATAAGGTTCAAAAGAGCATCGTGGCCGTCCGGCAACAGGACGTTCCCAAGAGTCTTTGGAGATAGAGAAGTTTAGCCTATCGATCTGGTATGGTTCAAGGAGTAGTGTGTGGCCCACGAAAAGAATAGAGGACACTTGGAAAGTGGTTAAAGGCATGATTTCGTTCAACTTTGATTTGATTTTTGACTCCGACCTGTAGTTATACCGCAACAGGCCGCGCGATCTTCACCGATCTGGTACACTTGAAATGTTCCTTGTATCTTTGCTTTACCATCGTATATGTCTAAGACTTGATGTTTTTAAAATAAATTATTGCCTGAATATTCTGTTTATAATCTAGTTTCTTTATGTGTGCTACTCGATAACATTTGTTTTGCGGAACACTGACCCGATGCAATGCGAATGAATTTGTTCATTTGCTGATAAGCAATTGAAATTTATGCTCAGTTAAGGATAATCTTTATACTCATATGTTGTGTGCTTTTGTCACGGGTCAAGCGCTATTTGTAGGTATTTGCGGGTTTATATAAGGCGAACTGAGAGAACAGTAATAAGATGTTTGTTTACAAATTTTGTTTGCCGATCGGTGACCGCTTTGTTAGCGTGGATACGACCTCGTAAAAATACACGTTGGTAAATGTTTGTTTCAAAGCAGGACAGGGCTGTAAATTTTATTCTTATCGGCTGCAACATATATCTGAGGAGTAGCAAAGAATAAACTTGAATTATGGGGATAAATAAAATCAAACCAAATGCCCGGAAATACTCTCGCGTCGCGAACAATTAATTTGAATTTTGTAAATTTACTTGCGTGCATTTAACTCGCTTCCGATTGGTTGAAAAACAATCAGTTACTGTCAGAACTCACACATGCGCATTATCGTGAACCAGTCCCTTTAAGTCACGACCGCACTGTCTAGAGCTCTATTGAGCGTATCTTTACGCTGCAGTCCCAACGATTCACTTTAGGAAGCTTATTCACTAACTAGAACAACATAGGTCGGGGATAACGGTCGGGCCGGGCTACTTATTCAACAGGAGTACCCAACGGATCCGCTCCTCAAGCTAAGAATTTGCTGGCTGGTAACTAAATAAAGGATGAGAAACTCTTGCCGGAAACTTTGCCGAAACGCATTTCTGGCTGTGGTTATTCATTTTGAATGCCAATGCTGGCTGAAAAAAAATATATTCTTATCGCCTCTGGCTTCCTGTGGCTTTTAAGAATGTGCTCTGGCTAATTTATTTGCCAGTTATTTTTGGGCTGGAGAAGGAAATGACAGCCAGTCAGGAAAGTTCAAAGATAGTGCTGGCTTTGAGTGACAACTAGGGTGCACCGCGCGCAGACTAAAGCAAAGTCGAGCAATAAGCCACAAGATTGGTAAATTCACGGGAATTGAGAAATGGTTTAACTCAAGCCTCAGACCGACTTAAATCGTATCTTTATAGTTGAAGGGTTTAGTGACTTTATCAGTTTAACACTTATGTCCAGGATCGATCTTGTTAGCAAAAATTTGCTAGCAAATTGCTTTCGCAATTGTCGCAAAAGAAATAATTGAGAAAATATTATGTCAGAAAATGACTTACAAATATCGCAAAAATCGCAAAAATAACAAATCTAACAAAAATCAAGACTAAGAAAAAAAAGAAGCCAAGAAGGACCCCGAAATGTCCGCAAATATCGCAAAAGTAACAAGGATCTTTCTTGCTAGTTGAAAACACCGGTGACAAACATCGCAAAAGTCGCAAAAATAACAAATCTAACAAGAAATCAAGACTTGGAAGCAGAAGAAGCCAAGAAGGGCCCTGAAATGTCCGCAAATATCGCAAAAAGCGCAAAAGTAACAAGGATTTTTTTCGCTACCTAAAAACACCCATGACAAACATCGCAAAAATACAAAATATAACAAAATTCCAGACTTACAAAGAAAAGAAGCCAAGAAGGGCCCCGAAATGTCCTCAAATATCGCAAAAATCGCAAAAGTAACAAGGATTTTTCCCGCTAGCTGAACACACCCGTGACAAAAATAGCATATCTAAAAAGAATCAAGACTTGGAAACAGAAGAACCCAAGAAAGGCCCCGAAATGTCCGCAAAAATCGCAAATATAACAAGGATTTTTTTGGCTAGCCAAAAACACCCGTGACAAATATCGCAAAAATAACAAATCTAACAAGAATCAAGACTTGGAAACAGAAGAAGCCAAGAAGGACCCCGAAATGTCCGCAAATATCGCAAAAATCGCAAAAGTAACAAGGATTTTTCATGTTACCTAAAAACACCCATTAAGGGCCCCGAAATGTCCGCAAATATTGCAAAAATCGCAAAAGTAACAAGGATTTTTTTTTTGCTAGGTAAAAACACCCGTGACAAAAATCGCAAAAATAACAAATCTAACAAGAATCAAGACTTGGAAAAAGAAGAAGCCAAGAAGGGCCCTGTAATGTCCGCAAATATCGCAAAAATCGCGAAAGTAACAAGGATTTTTCATGTTACCTAAGAACACCCATGAAGGGCCCCCAAATGTCCGCAAATATCGCAAAAATCGCAAAAGTAACAAGGATTTTTTTTTTTGCTAGGTAAAAACACCCGTGACAAATATCGCAAAAATAACAAATCTAACAAGAATCAAGACTTGGAAACAGAAGAAGCCAAAGAGGGCCCTGTAATGTCCGCAAATATCGCAAAAATCGCAAAAGTAACAAGGATTTTTCATGTTACCTAAAAACACCCAAGAAGGGCCCCTAAATGTCCGCAAATATCGCAAAAATCGCAAAAGTAACAAGGATTTTTCATGTTACCTAAAACCACCCAAGAAGGGTCCCGAAATGTCCGCAAATATCGCAAAAGTAAGAAGGATTTTTTTTTGCTAGCTAAAAACACCCGTGACAAATATCGCAAAAATAACAAATCTAACTAGAATCAACACTTGGAAACAGAAGAAGCCAAGAAGGGCCCTGAAATGTCCGCAAATATCGCAAAAATCGCAAAAGTAACAAGGATTTTTCATGTTAGCTAAAAACACCCATGACAAATATCGCAAATGTCGCAAAAATACCAAATGTAACAAAATTCCAGACTTACAAAGAAAAGAAGCCAAGAAGGGCCCCGAAATGTCCGCAAATATCGCAAAAATCGCAAAAGTAACAAGGATTTTTCCCGCTAGCTTAACACACCCGTGACAAATGTCGCAAAAATCGCAAAAATAACAAATGTAACAAAATTCCAGACTTAGAAAAAAAAGGAAGGCAAGAAGGACCCCGAAATTACTGACAGTAGCAAAATACTGTCATATCAATCTGTGTATGCTTCGTTCTTCCATCAACATACAGCTACAATGCATAAAAAGGAGTGCCGCCCACAGAAGGGGGCAAATTTTAAGCAATAAAAGGGGGTGGTAGCAGAACTTTCATGCCAAAGAACCCACCGCAACCATCGTTCAAAATATCAAGAAGAGCACATTGGGGGAAAGAAAACAGGCATTATACATGAATGTCGCTGTGCAATACCCAAAGTTTTTTAAACAGGGATTGCCAGTGACTTTGTAATCCTTCCCTTTTAAATCAAGGCTTATAGTTAAACAACAACCATCCCAATGAATGTTATATGTGTATGCCAATCCATTTATTTTAAATAACAATTGATCCAATCGTGCATTTATGTGTCCTTCGCTCTATTACTCACGAATCATGAACAAAAATAACAAAACCACCGAGAAAAGAGACCAAAAGACCTAGGCCATACAAATACAAAATGTCATAACATGATTGGTTCACTTACAACCTCTGATTTTAAGAAATACCCTTTGTGGACGTTTGAAGCTACAAAAAACCCAAAAAATGAAAATTACATTGTCACAGATACAGTCTAACCCATTATTGGCATACTGCAGAACACTAAATTTCGACTAAGAAAGCGCTATAACAAGCCTACTGTCACAATTATTTGGTTATTTTTTTTATTTGACCAAATTGTAACAGTGACATTTTACTAGGGTGAAAATCCTAAGCATGCAATATGCGATTTTTCACAATCTTCTTATTCTTTAAATCGCAAATATTTAAAATATAAAACAGGAAGCGATCTTGGTTCATGTGCCTAGTGATCCTGCCATACTTTGTCCTTCTTTGCTTTCTAAGTCAGGAATTTTGTTACATTTGTTATTTCTGCGATTTTTGCCATATTTGTCACGGGCGTTTTAAGCTAGCAAGAAAAAACCTTGTTACTTTTGCGATTTTTGCAATAATTGCGGACATTTTGGGGCCCTCCTTAAATTCTTCTTTTTCTAAGTCTTGATTCTTGTTAGATTTGTTATTTTTGCGATTTTTGCGATATTTGTAGTGGCTGTTTTTACCTAGCAAGAAAAATCCTTGTTATATTTGCGATATTTGCGGACATTTCGGGGTCCTTCTTGCCTTCTTTTCTTTCTAAGTCTAGAATTTTGTTAGATTTGTTATATTTGCGATTTTTGCGATATTTGTCTAGTGTGTTTTTAGCTAGCAAAGAAAAAATCCTTGTTACTTTTGCGATTTTTGCAATAATTGCGGACATTTTGGGGCCCTCCTTAAATTCTTCTTTTTCTAAGTCTTGATTCTTGTTAGATTTGTTATTTTTGCGATTTTTGCGATATTTGTAGTGGCTGTTTTTACCTAGCAAGAAAAATCCTTGTTATATTTGCGATATTTGCGGACATTTCGGGGTCCTTCTTGCCTTCTTTTCTTTCTAAGTCTAGAATTTTGTTAGATTTGTTATATTTGCGATTTTTGCGATATTTGTCTAGTGTGTTTTTAGCTAGCAAAGAAAAAATCCTTGTTACTTTTGCGATTTTTGCAATAATTGCGGACATTTTGGGGCCCTCCTTAAATTCTTCTTTTTCTAAGTCTTGATTCTTGTTAGATTTGTTATTTTTGCGATTTTTGCGATATTTGTAGTGGCTGTTTTTACCTAGCAAGAAAAATCCTTGTTATATTTGCGATATTTGCGGACATTTCGGGGTCCTTCTTGCCTTCTTTTCTTTCTAAGTCTAGAATTTTGTTAGATTTGTTATATTTGCGATTTTTGCGATATTTGTCTAGTGTGTTTTTAGCTAGCAAAGAAAAAATCCTTGTTACTTTTGCGATTTTTGCGATAATTGCGGACATTTTGGGGCCCTCCTTGAATTCTTCTTTTTCTAAGTCTACAATTTTGTTACATTTGTTATTTTTGCTATTTTTGCGATATTTGTCATGGGTGTTTTTAGCTAGCAAGAAAAAATCCTTGTTATATTTGCCATTTTTGCGGTATTTGCGGACATTTCGGGGCCTTCCTTGGCTTCTTCTTTTTGTAAGTCTAGAATCTTGTTAGATTTGTAATTTTTGCGATTTTTGCGACATTTGACATGGGTGTTTTTAGCTAGCAAGAAAAATCCTTGTTATATTTGTCAGGGGTGTTTTCAGCTCGCAAGAAAAATCCTTGTTACTTTTGCGATTTTTGCGATAATTGCGGACGTTTAGGGGCCCTTCTTGGCTTTTTTTCTTTCTAAGTCTGGAATTTTGTTAAATTTGTTATTTTTGCGATATTTGCGATATTTGTCATGGGTGTTTTAACCTAGCTAGAAAAATCCTTGTTACTTTTGCGATTTTTGCCATATTTGCGAACATTTTGGACCCCTTCTTGGCTTCTTTGCTTTCTAAGTCAGAAATTTTGTTAAATTTGTTATTTTTGCGATATTTGCGATATTTGTCACGGGCGTTTTCAGCACGCAAGAAAAAGCCTTGTTACTTTTGCGATTTTTGCGATAATTGCGGACATTTTGGGGCCCTTCTTGGCTTCTTCTTTTTCTAAATGAAGAATCTTGTTAGCTTTGTTATTTTTGCGATTTTTGCGATATTTGTCATGGGTGTTTGTAGCTAGCAAGAAAAATCCTTGTTATATTTGCGATTTTTGCGATATTTGCGGACATTTCGGGGCCCTCCTTGGCTTCTTCTTTTTCTAAGTCTAGAATCTTGTTAGATTTGTTACTTTTGCGATTTTTGCGACATTTGACATGGGTGTTTTTAGCTAGCAAGAAAAATCCTTGTTATATTTGTCAGGGGTGTTTTCAGCTCGCAAGAAAAATCCTTGTTACTTTTGCGATTTTTGCGATAATTGCGGACGTTTAGGGGCCCTTCTTGGCTTCTTTTCTTTCTAAGTCTAGAATTTTGTTACATTTGTTATTTCTGCGATTTTTGCGATATTTGTCATGGGTGTTTTAACCTAGCTAGAAAAATCCTTGTTACTTTTGCGATTTTTGCCATATTTGCGAACATTTTGGACCCCTTCTTGGCTTCTTTGCTTTCTAAGTCAGAAATTTTGTTAAATTTGTTATTTTTGCGATATTTGCGATATTTGTCACGGGTGTTTTCAGCACGCAAGAAAAAACCTTGTTACTTTTGCGATTTTTGCGATAATTGCGGACATTTTGGGGCCCTTCTTGGCTTCTTTTCTTTCTAAGTCTAGAATTTTGTTACATTTGTTATTTCTGCGATTTTTGCGATATTTGTCATGGGTGTTTTTAGCTAGCAAGAAAAATCCTTGTTATATTTGCGATTTTTGCGATATTTGCGGACATTTCGGGGCCCTTCTTGGCTTCTTCTTTTTCTAAGTCTTGATTCTTGTTAGATTTGTTATTTTTGCGATATTTGTCATGGGTGTTTGTAGCTAGCAAGAAAAATCCTTGTTATATTTGCGATTTTTGCGATATTTGCGGACATTTCGGGGCCCCTCTTGGCTTCTTTGCTTTCTAAGTCAGGAATTTTGTTACATTTGTTATATCTGCGATTTTTGTCATGGGTGATTTTAGCTAGCAAGAAAAATCCTTGTTATATTTGCGATTTTTGAGATATTTGTGGACATTTCGGGGCCCTCCTTGGCTTCTTCTTTTTCTAAGTCTTGATTCTTGTTAGATTTGTTATTTTTGCGATTTTTGCGATATTTGTCATGGGTGTTTGTAGGTAGCAAGAAAAATCCTTGTTATATTTGCGATTTTTGCGATATTTGCGGACATTTCGGGGCCCTCCTTGGCTTGTTCTTTTTCTAAGTGTAGAATCTTGTTAGATTTGTTATTTTTGCGATTTTTGCGATATTTTTCATGGGTGTTTGTCGCTAGCAAGAAAAATCCTTGTTATATTTGCGATTTTTGCGATATTTGCGGACATTTCGGGGCCCTTCTTTGGCTTCTTTTTTTTCTAAGTCTTGATTCTTGTTAGATTTGTTATTCTTGCGATTTTTGCGATTTTTGTTAGTGATTTTCTGACATAGTTTTTTCTCAATTATTTCTTTTGCGACAATTGCGAAAAACATTTGCTAGCAAATTTTTGCTAACAAGATCGATCCTGGACATACAGTTTAAACGAGAATAGATTGTAGATTTTTGACCTTGAAAATTAGGCTCATGGTGGTGCGGTCTCTAAGAAACGTCCCTTCAGCGACGTCATCAAAATCTGAAGAAGCGGCGCTTTCTTCGCCTTAACATCTTAGCGAACCTCTTAGGAAACAAAAGATCGTAGTTTGTGATTTGCGGTTGGTGGATTTACGTTTTGTGTGTTACTGTGTTTCAAGGTTCGTTGCTTTGTTTTTGAAAAGCACCGTAAGTTTTACCTTTTAGCTCTAAGTTTTTTTTGCTTCTTTATACTGAAACATGGCAAGTTTAGATTTCAAAGGTGAAATTGTTCCTAAAGAGCTTTCAAATCCAGAGGGAACACAGATACGGAAGGGTGAAAACGAACTGGTACGTTCCCGCTAACATTTGCGTTTGCTGACAAACACAGTAGATGCTACGGTGAACGGTTGGATTGACATCGCACAAAAATTTGAATTTGGAGCATTCATTCTCAATATGAATTGTCGAGGATGTCGGCAGAGGTTCCTTCCTCTTCCCGACTTATCTAAGATGATCGAAGGAGACTCTGTTCGAAGGGTAATACATACCCTGTTTACAGGGGGCCATTTCGACACCTGAAGGAGGATTATGATGTTATCCCTATATTAAGATCTCTCCCTACAATGGATCATGTTTTACTTGCTAGTCTCGTTGACGCTGTAGAAGGCCTAAATGTAATAAACGACCCTAAATGTAATTAAGTCCTAAATGTAATAACATTTTATCCTAAATGTAATAAAGTCCTAAATGTAATAACATTTTGTCCTAAATGTAATAAACTCTTAAGTTGCAAATTACAGTAATTACTCAAATAAGCGCCGCATTTGAGGGAATTTAATAAGTGCTACGGCGTTTATTTGCGTAAATACGGTACTAAGAAGTATCACTATGGTTTTAAGCGCCGCCCTCAAATAAGCACCGCATTTTAAATAAAAATGGGAACCCATCGCCACTCTTCACCGTCAACAACCTCGTTCCCAGGGTTCTCTCCTAGGAGGGAACCCTGGGGACGATGTTGCACCCACAGCAATTTCCAACAATGTAACTTTGTCTTATTTCTTCAGGTGACGCTGTCCTAGTGTCTAGTGTTTTTAGTGTTAGTGTATAGCGATGTAGGTGTGTTGTGCGTTGTGTTTTTGTTTAGCGTAGTTATGATGTAGTGATAGCAGTAGCATTAATGCTTCGTTTCCTCGGCTTTCCGTTATTATATTGTTATGTTTTTTCCTTTTATTTATTGTATTTTTCTCCATTTTTTCTTCATTTTACTTATTTATTTATTTATTTTTTTGCAACTGTTGCAAAAAAAATGTTTAATAATAAAAATAAAAAAAACCTGGCAACAGTTAAAAAACAAAGCAAAAAAAGGATCCATCCCTACAGATAACCCACCCAGCCCAGGAGAGGTTGGCCACACCACCGGGGTCTACGTATCCTACTGTTTTCTAAGAGTGAGTGCTGTGGGTTCTTTTTAACCTCCCCTCTTTAACCAGATAAGACTGCATTCATTATGTATACGACAGGCGGAGGGGGATGAGAGGATTTTTTTTTTTTTTTGGGGGGGGGGGGAGACCTAAAGTGTTTTGAAGGGAAAAGGGGGGGGAGGCCACTTTTTTTTAGATGCCATTGAAAGATTTAATATTTGTGACTTTATTGATAAACCACTACTGACACTTCTGAAGTTCCTTATTTTCTAGTTCAATGAAGGATATTTTTATTATTAATACACTAAACTGCAATGTCCTTTACCTTATGCAGTAACCAGCACTACCTACATTATGATTATGATTATGATTATCACTAATGATTATCACGTGATCTTTGACTCAAACAAGCATATTCGATATCATTTAAAAATGATCTCGATCGAGGACTACAATGTCTGTAGAAAGCTCTCCTTCTATTAAGCCACAAGCTGTAACTGGTTGAGAATATGCTTGTTTGAGTCAAAAGACCAGTGATTTTCAGTATGAAACCTGTTCAGCTTTCCGTGGAGTAGTATAGGCAAAGTGGCACATCTCACATTATATTTTTCTTTTGTAAAAACGCATTTTCATAACCCTCACCATTCCCTGGTAAAAGGAAATACACTTGAACCAAGGTAAATTTCAGACCCGATGCATAACAAATATTATATTCATTTTTTTCTTTTGGTGATGTAATGCTCTAGCTAGTAATTTGGCCTTCGGCTAATTAAGAAAAAAATGAATTAACATCCATTTCCTCTTTTATAATATTAGAGAGGTTGAATTTCTCTGAACGTAAAGTATGTAGACCTTTCTTCAGAGGAGCGCTCACTTGTCTTTCTGCTGGCTTTTTCCTTGTTTGTTTTCTTTTCACCTGGGCTTGTTCTTTGCTAATCTAGGTCCCAAAATTAAAAATCTATCTAGTAGGGATAATCGCATTTTATTATTGAATCTATGATCTATAATCTGCCACATGGTCCCTGTATGCCATTTCCCCGTGAGGCGCACAGCTAACTTCAATCTCTTACAGCTTTCTTTAATTTACACAATTTACACCAGAAATTCTAAAATCTGTGATCCTTAGGTTACCTTTTGATTTTGTTTTCTATTAATCTCTGCATCATTTTATAGTATTGCCCATATTTTACTTTCCTCAATAAGACTGGTGGGGTTGTCATTTTTTTTTTTGGTCAAGAGTGAGGGGGGGGGGGGGGGTATAAAAAAATTCTGTTTGATGTGGGGGTGTGTGACAAATTTTTCCCCCTTTAAAAAACATCCTCTGAACCCCCCCCCCCCGCCCCTCCCTTTCTGCAGTATACATAAAGATATAAAGAATGCAGCCTGAGTGTAAGTGCTGTGAGGCGTCCTTATCTGAGAAGCCTAGAAAGTCTAACCATGCAGATGTCATTGCAAAAGCAGCACTTTCTTTTCAGTTATTTAAAGACCCTGAGTATTGGTCCGGCCGGCCCCGCGATCTCTCGATCAGCAAACCGGCGCTCTCCCTAACCAGGCGAGAGCTTCAAATGTTACGGCGCCAAACTGTTACGGTGAGGAGCTGAGTTGATCTTGCAAAACTTTCACAATGGTTTCGATTATGACGACTTTGCGACTTAACTTTTCCGGCCCAGATATACTAAGCGCATATCTTTGTCATCTTAACTGAAAAGCGAAGACCAGATGTCTAACAAAACAGCGCAATAGATAATATGGCCGGTTTCAAAAATACCCGCTACTATATGTCATTTAGCACCTATATGTCAGTAGCATCTCCTCAGAGCAATTCATTGCATAGGAAAATAGGAAGCACTGACCAAGCTACTATATGGCTTGTGTTTATGGTACGATAAAAGCTATATAGCTATATTAGAGTGACGACGCAATAGTTGTTTTTGTTGTTGCTTTTGTTTGATATTTTATTCCTGATGACTGAAAAACTTGAGCAAGAAAAAAAAAAACCTATTAGCTATAGAGACACATATCAGGGCCATTTATACGAAGAAAAATAAATAAGACGCGTCCTTAATAAGAGGCAAACTTTCCCGTACAAACGTCATATTAATACGCGACTTATCGAAGAACAGGTGTTAGGACTGTTCTTAGATAAGGCGCGTCTTAGCTGAATTTCAGACGAAATGAGCCGTTTATACGGGATAGTTTGCGTCCTATTTAGGACGCGTCTTATTGTATAAATGGCCCTAATTTCTTTAATTTTTTCTTAAATATAGGACCGTTAAACTTTCCTCATGCTTTAATGTTCAGTATTAATTCCAAGTTGCTGTATTTATTTAATACCAATTGAAAATAGTCATTTCAGCAAACAAACATTTCAGACAAACAAACATTTCAGCAAACAAACAACTACACGTAGGCTTTGGCATATTATTCTTTCATTTTTTGCTGTTATGCTAATGCTTAATGCTCACAAACTTTTTACTATTAATTATGCTCTTATGGCCTTGCTAAAATGCTCGAAAGTTCCATCATTACATACACAATAATAGACACTAAAATTTTTTAGTAACTAAAATACATTCGGGGGTAGAAGCAGAATCATTTTAATCTTGATATTCATGATTCCCGTTGTTTTTGCCTCAATGATTCATGATTCCTACATTCAGATTCGGGATTCACGAAGACCATGTTCTGATCATCACCTATTGACTTAATGATTCTCTCAGGGGGCAACTTGGTCTCGTTTTGTATTCTTTGGTGTTCAAACTTCTGCTTCATTCAGAATTTGGTATCATCATTCGTTTTGTTTTGGCATGGAGTCTCACTGAGCACAAGGTTATTGGAGAAACAAGCGGACTGTCAGCCCCGATTGCACGAAATCAGGGGGTCTATGCATTTTTGAAAATTGGACTCTCGGAAACGCCATATCCTGCATTCCCTGGATCGAAGGCAATTAATTCACACGCGCATTTTGTTGGGCTAGCTTTTCTCAGAGTCTCGTTATTCTTGATTCCGAAGCCAAGTACAAAGAAGATTCATGATTCCCAAGAGTTTAAAACAAAGATTCATGATTCTTACATGGTTTGTAACTATGATTCATGATTCATGATTCCGCTTCCACCCCCGAAATATATGTGTAACCTTTGCATGAGCCATATATCCACACTGGAATATCAAGCAAACAAAATGGCGGCTGCACACGCCGAACCGCTGACCAGCATTGACTAGACCCTGGCTCTCTCTAGTTTTGGCTAGAAACCTGAAATATACATGTTTGGCTGTTTGCCTGTTTCTCCTTCATCACGATTTCGATCAAGATTTCGAAATGGTCACATTTCAAGTTATGAAACGAAACTTCAGTTAAAGTTTTGTTTCTTTCCAGAAATGCGTTAATATTTCCTTCTGTGTGTATCACCCGCAGTTTGCTTTTTGTTTCTTCTGAGCCCGGGGGGGGGGGGGTACTTTAGGAATTTCTGGGTGGGGATGTGCCGCTGGGACCCTGGAACCCTTAACCTAGACCAGAGCTAGATGAGCTGAATTTTGCTACCCTATACTAGAGTAAACTCCCCAAATTCCCCCTATCCTAGAGTAGCTGTTTCCTTAGTCTAGGTAAAATCTTCAACCAACTGATCAATTTCCTGAAAAGTGATACCCTATTCTAGACCCAAACTCACTGATTCATATACCATCCTAGAGTAAACTGCTTGAAAACCATACCCTTCACAACGGCACATACCTATATAGCCCAAATATGGCAGTGCCCACCCCCCTGGGCTTCTGAGCTCAGATGGCCAAGAGTATCTACGATATAATACAAGAAAAAGTTCCTTTCAGACTGACAAAGAAAAGAACTCACCATGCATTTGCATGACGTGCAATCGATAAGTGGTAATACAGGTGCGTGAAAGCTACTCTTGCCTTATCTTTCAATAAACAAATTTAGAGTCCACCACTAAAGCTATTGCTGGTTTTCAGTGTCACGCCGTGCAAAATAGATCAAAATAAAAATCAAAACCGCTCAACAGGTTAATTCCAGAATCTGGGAAATGAAAGGAAGTAAATATACAAAGACCCTCATCAAGATTCAAGTCAGATAAATATTTTGTATACGAGATATCCGAAGAAATCTTTTACCCAAATTTACAGGAATTTGAGTGGAGACGTCATGCTAGTGTCCATTCGGATGAGCACCAACATGACGGACGGAAAACAACAGAAACATCGCTTACCGCGTTTTGCCACAAAAGCGTGAATTTATCTCTCGAGGAACTCATAGATATTAAAGTAATACTTTTTCTAATACATTAACTGTTTAAATAGTAAAATTTCCTGAAATAAGTCACTTTATTATCCTACATTACAGCTCTCTCGGCCGTCATGTAAATGCCGCCTCACGCAAAAGCTTAGAAATTCAAGCGTACTCTAATACAAAACAGAGAACCCTTTTGAAGCGAAAATTTGCATGAACATTATTGTTCGGCTGCTCTAATACAATATGAAAGTAAAATCTCAGAAGGATCGATAGTTTTGTAGTTTTAGTTTTAGTGACAACATGTGAAAACCAACAATACCGGAGACGTTTTGCGCCGGCACGAAAATCATACCGAATGGGGCTTGTGTAATGATTGACGCATAAGAAAAGTGATTTCGGTGCGATTTCTGTACTTGAACTCCCGGAGCGAAACTGCACGCCGCACCAGTCTCTAACTTGGTGGGGAGTCACATTGGAAAGGTGGTGTGGATACTATTTATTTTCTTATTGTTATTTTTTTATTTACCGATACAGCAACCCCTCAAAAAGAAGATTATTAGCGGTGTGGTAAAAGAAAAAGCAACAAACAAACAAAACAAAAACAAGACTCAAAACATAAATAAAAAGTTACTAGTTGATTAGCCTGTGCCAGGCTCTCAGATAGTATAGTGGGAACGTATTAAAACGAGCAAAGCGAAAA
>NC_133204.1:40267322-40284822 GCF_958299795.1 Porites lutea
GTTGGATGTTGTTGCGTGTTGTTGCGCAAAGTTTGAAACCGGTCAAACTTTTCAGCCAACAACTCCCAACATTTCTTTTGTTCCGTGATCGCCGAAGCGTAGCGCAACAATGTTGGATCCGTTCGCACAGCTCTTCCAACATTGTTGGGGCCACGCACGCTCATTACGAATGGTTTACAAAGACTTAGGGGTTGTATCCTTCCCACGATGTACTGCAGGTCCTGACATTGTTGGGAGTTGTTGCATCCGTTTGCACACCACTGCCAACACGCACGCAACAACTCCCAACATTGTTGGCGCAACAATGTTGGGAGTTGTTGCGTCCGTTTGCACGCAGCCTAATATGTTGACTCCGTCACACGTGAGTTAACTGAGTTTCTTCCAAAGAAGATGAGCCACGCTTTCCTTCTCCACCTTGGAAGAGACCTTCGAAAGAGGACTATTTGTAAACTGCTGACCATTTTCTGAAAATTTTAACTCAAAAATCCAACTCGAATCCTTATCGGCAAACGGGTATCCTCATATGCTTGAATATCTACAGACAGCTGGTAATCGAGCCACTAATATGCATAGGAGACAATTTGGAAGCTGAAGAAGTGTTACAGATCATTCAGATCAGATTGGCCAACAGAACCTGTTGACTAAGCAGCCAGGAAGAAACCAGTAAATGTTGTTGACGAATTATCAGAAAACGTCACATTGGAATTTCCTTGATGACTAGTCCAAATGAAGGTTTCTATATTCCTTTTCTTCCCTGTTCATGTTGTCAATGTTGAAAACAATCACCAAATAAGGAAATATTACGGGATCGTAACGTGCCCGTTACAGCAATAAGTTCTCTTTTAAGACGTGCGTGGATCTGCGTGACTTCCGATTCATTGTCAATGCGTATTGCGATTCTCACAATATCAGTCGTACCCGGTCGCTATCAATATTACTACCATGAGGCAAACGATAAACTAAGCTTTCATTCACATATTCCATTCGGGGGTGTGTGCTCATGATCAGGTAACTGTTTAGATATGACGTCAAGTTATGGTAAGAATGTCTCCGCCACTTCCAGTTCGCTCTTACCCGCGTATGTTACATCATATATCCGTCAACCTAGCAGGCGCATGGAATGTACGGAACTCATCTACGGTGAATATCAGCTCTGCCAAGATCGCGTCAAATGTTCACCTCAGATCAGTTACCTCAGATGTTTTGAAACTATGGGGCGATCGATACTGATCCGGGCGAGTGTGGGGATCGAAATCATGTCTATATAGTCTATATGTCATGATATGTCATGATATGTAAACAACATTTCCATTTAGGGTACTGCAGTCGCTTCAGTCGTCCGGATCATCCCTTATCGCAGAAGTGATAGGTCTTTCCATAACAATTCCTCAAACGGCTGGACACACTAAACGACACATTGGATGACTCGTGCGATCGCGGAGACGATCTGGTTGACGGTTAAAAGAAAATCAGACTACAGACGTGCATCGGACCCCGACGATGTTCATCGGTTTGTTCCTGCAATGATACTAGACCTTAATGGCCAATCAGAAGTGTCTTTGGTGTTTTTCTTGAGTGTCACTGAGTTCAATCCTTTATTTTCTAACAAACTGAAAAATCATACGATAGGCCTATTGATCCAAATATAAACTTAACGGCCCTTCAAAAACTAGGACATGTGATGCAGCCTTGCAATTATTTCACTAATTAAAAAACAAATTTTCAGTACGCTATCGAGAAACCGCTAAAACCTCCATTTCAGGAATAAATACACCTTATTCGATGGTTTAGCGTATAATACGTGCGGATATTTTGCGAGTTGCGTGGTATTTTTGCGGGGCGAGGAAAAATAGGAGCAATGAGCAAAATGTTCGCTCGTATTATATGCTAAACCATCGAATAAGGGGTTTATTATTCCACTACAAAAGAAAAAATGTTATTTGGCAATTGGCTTCTATTTTTAGGTAAGAGTATTCAGAAACATCCTGATTCCGTCTGTAAGAATGACGTTAACAATTAGCAATATATTCGCGCGTAGTATATGCCAAACCATCGATAAGAGGTTAATTCATGATTTTACTGCAAAAGAAAAATGTTATTTTGGCTTCTATTTTCTAGTAAGAGTATCCAAAACATCCTGATTCTGCCAGCCATAGTTGCTCCTTTTGCATCCGCCGGTATTCCCCCTGTTGTAAACCGGTTAAACCAGGACACTACAGTGTATTACGGCCTCGTATTTTGCTTGTTCTTTTGACCTTACATGGTAAAATGACATAATAGTGGAATAATAAAGCTTAATATTGTGAACTACCATGTCTAGTATAATAGCCTGTAAACAGACGTTGTTTTATTTTTCTTTTCGTTATTTTCAAAAATATCGGCGAGCTCGCGCGAGAACGAGCGCGGAGCGCTAGAAAGAAAAATAAAGAACGTCTATTTTCTTCTTCCCCCAGCACTACCCCCTTGTGCCGGAGGTCAATAAATCTCCTGCGGTTTATATTTTATTACCCGCGCTCGACGGTCTTTGAAGAAGAAAAGTCTAGTAACACTGGCCTTTTTTCCTCATAAGAGCGAATTGAAGAAAACAACTGCATTACAGTTGAATTCACTGATGTTCGAATTCAAACTTTTTGACCTTCCCTGAGGGGCTAAATGACTTAGAGTATAAGAAACCGAAAGAAAAAAACTTTAATTGAGGACGCAGAATTGCATTCATGACGAGTCTTTCGAAAGTTGCCGAAAAGTTCCTTCCTTATGGAATACTAATCTTTCTTATGTAACAACGTGTCTATCCTTTGGCTAATCACAATTCTTCTCAGGTAAAAATCATCAAGGCCGGAAACTTCAGTCAGCCCAGGCTATCAAGCTTGTAGCTTTCATCAAGAACAACGCACAGTCCCTCAGAGTGGGATTGGGAAGCTTGTGATGCGCGGCTGTGATGCGTGGAAGTCTGACCAAAAAAGGGATTATCGGCAAATAACTGAAGGTCACCTATGACGCAACGTTTATTGACGTGATCGTCGGAGAAATGACGAAGTAACTTCGCTCGTCACGAGATATTATTTCGTCAGGCAGTAACTGTGGTATTTAAACCCCCGTTAGTGCGAGCGACAACGACAAAGAAGACGTGAATCATATTACAAGACAAAATGCAGAGAAATTTGCAGAGACTGGCCTACATTTTAGTGTACTTCAGTTGGCTCTCTTTAGGTAAGTGCGAGTATAATAAGCGATAGTCGGTTGCTACACACGTTCACCTTGGCTATTTTTGAAGAATTATCTTAAAATAAGTGAGTGAAAATACAGATTGCAGTAAATTTACCTTAGCTAGCTAAAAGGCGCATTAAGCTACAACAAACTTCAAGTGCTCTCTTTAAAATTCAACGGATTCTGGCTCACGGCTTAGCGAGCCCGACAAACCACTAGGAGAACAAAGAAAACATTTCGCATATTATTTCGCTGCGACGAAATGTTGTATTTGTTTAAATTTTTGCAAACTTGATGGATAACGCAATTTATAAGCCGGTTAAGCCAAGGTCGAAGCGACACTTGATATTGTTGATGCCAGATAAGAGCCATCAAGATGGCACGAAATGAAGGCTTTTAATCAATATGGACGGACGCAACAGCAGAGGAACAATATAATTAACATATTAGATCCAGTAACTAACAAGTACAATACCAGCCATTTTAAAATATTTATCAATTCTCGTGGACATTCGTTAATAATTCATGAAATATCAGCTGCTCATGCGTTACTTTGAATTATTTTCGATGCTTTATTCTTCTTCAAACGAACAGTGGCCTTTCATCGTTATTATTTATTATTTTTTATTTTATTGTGTTTTGTTCTAATTATCGATGACTTGACCGGATAATTGCCATGACTTCCATTCCCTAGCCAACGCAATTTTGTTCGACGCAATTCAGATTAAGACTGGCATCCTCTGGCACTTTCCAGAACGTCAATACGTGCTGTTGTTTTCAGAATAAATGAAACATAGCTAGGTTTCCTATGCCATGAAGTTCCGTCTTCCCACGTGCCCAACGCCTCGTAGAAAGCTCACCAATGGAACCCGGAGGTTCCTCGAAGCGTTTTTCACGTCGTTACTTTGAGCGCCCGTCATAAAATATTCAAAGCCACGAAATCAAGCAATTCATGTTGCTCAAGTTCATTGGGCCGATGTCACGATTTTCCAGCCATTCGAGAACTACCCTGTGAGCAGAGGTTTCTTTCAGTCTGACATGGCCTTTAGCATTTGCGAAGCCTTTCATGACAGTAAGAAACCTCCGCTCGCAGGACAATTCGAGAATATAAACATCGCCACTGATTCCTATTTTATTGATCAATATTTTGCTAAAGCCATCAGTACATATGTGCCGTTTTACTCTCTAAATCTTAGAAGACGGGCCCGGGTCGAGCTTAGTTTTGAACTTGAATTCTTTCGGAAACGAAACGAAAAAAAGACATAAGGCAGAGAAAGGTTTGTCTTAATCGATGTCACTGATATCATGTTCAGTTTTCAGTCGTGTCCCTGTCGTGTCAACACTTAGGTGGCCAGCCAAAAGACTTTTTAAATTTGCTACAAGCCCGCTACAAGTAGCGTCCGTTAGTTCTCCTGCCCTCCGCGTGAAAGGGAAGAAGAGACGCAAGCGACAAGTATTAAATTGAAGATGATTTTTTAAATAGCTATAATAACAATTCCAATTTTCCATCTGGAGAATAATCTCGATTTGTACACGACTGTGATGAAACGTTCTTTGAAAATCAACAGCCTATTGCGATTTAATTGAATGATTACTGAGGAATTTTTCCCTGGCCAGTCAACCAAGCACATCCTCATGCGATCACGAAAGACACAAATTAAATATTTGCAATTTAACGGATTTTAAGGCATTCCCGTGGATCGTGAAATTCTTTTGGCTTCCGAGCGAAGATGATAAGCTATGTCACTACTTAAGAACATAGATCCCCTTCTGTTGAACCCGCTTAGTTCAAGTCAGTGAAGTTCGTAAACAGCACTTATCCGGAGTTTCCCCCCTGGGCGTGAAACTCCAACGTGCGTTTAAAAATTTTAGCTCCTTGAAATGACACTGACCGAAATGAGAATCATTGTATCGTGTCAACCTGTGGATTAGCGAATTTTGGAAATGAAATTCTTAGCGCTAATCTTCTGAGAGACTCTTCGTTTTGAGCCTTGGTTCTTCAATGAAAATTTAGCAGTTTTTCTTAGTTTGCATCACACATCCACACCAATCCTGCCTCAATGTCATATGTTGGACTCGTCTTGGGCCCACATGAATGAAATGTCGCGAGAGAATTTTCAGCGACTTTAGGATTTTCCGATGATAAAAATGGTAAATAAAGTATGTGTCCATTTTTTTTATTTCAACAAAGAAAAAAGCCTACAGGCTACAGCTTGCGAGCAAGCACACCAGTTGATTTGAGAATCGATCGCGAGAAGCGTAGAGGTCAGTGGGTCTCCATTCTTTCATGAACAATTTATCTCCTTTTTTTCAAACAAAACTTTTTTAAAAACGAAGATTTCTGCTTTATTTCCTTACTTGATCTCTGCAAAGAAAAATAAATCTCTTTTAATTAAGTTTAAGACCACAAGTACTGTACAATGTTTATTTGTCTTTCGACCCCAGTTTCGCAACTGAGTGCATGCTTATTAAATTAATTAGCCTGCGTAGCCCGCGAGATCGTTAGCGCGAGCAAAGTTTTGGCAGAGGAGCATAGGTGGCCTTGCGGAGAATCGATCCGCAGAGAATGGCGGATTCTCTGCTAGCTTCTGCTAAAACTCTTGCGCACAGTAACAATTCAGCCAGCTACGCAGGCTACTAATCGAGTGCTAGGTCGCCGAACTCTGAAGGTGTTTACAATCTGAAAAAAGACAGTTGACAGGTTTCTGGATCGGTTTCGAACTGCAGCACCTTTCTTTTTCTGCGAAACGGCTTGCAAAACAGTCACTGCCAATCATTAGATAATAAGTGACCCTCATTTAAAATGGATTTCCAACGTCGCGTTAATTTTACATGCGTAAAGAAAACAGAAGTCCACGCGTAAAAGTAAAAATTAAGCGAGGTCAGTTTTACGTGTACAAGCACCTTCCATACATTCCCTCTTTTTTATTTACGCGCGTAAATAAGGAAGAGGAAGAAACCGGGTTAACATATATTTCATACGACAAACTAAACTGCCCTGGACCCCGGGCCTGGACCATCTCGCATAATTATTTCCACGTGCATCTCTTTCGCCAGCGTTTCGTTCGCGCCTTGCAACCCGATTTTTGAAGAGAAAAAAAGAAGAAAAAGAAACACTGTTTGCATTCTACTTCCTCAAGGGCAGCTGAAGCAAGTTACATTCCTTATCACTGCGCGAATCGACAGCTTCCTCTTCCGGTGTCAATATTTCGCTTATGATAGCGTGTCATCATCGCATTCGTTGAGAGAAAAGTGACGTAAATTTTTAATTTCATCTTTCAAGCATTTGAAAGACGAAAGAAACATAGTTAATTCTACCATTCCATCATACCTGTATTTCCTTGAACTTAGCTGTTTATTATTGTTATTTTAATCGGTAACACCTGTACATAATGGTAATACTGAATAAACTTGCTGTCTTGTTAATCTACCTAATAATTATAACTTTCCTTTGTTGATCCTTTGCAAATTCGCATTTTTACACAAACAAAGTCGAAATCATTAAATCCCTAATCGGGAAAATTATCATCTGCTAAAAATTCCTGAAACCCATCCCCCGGATGAAAGCTGATAGATCATCAAAATTCCAAACAAAACGTGTCACTTTCACTTGGCCCTAAGTGTGATGACGTCATAATCTTTAGGTGCGGTGCATACAGAACTGTTGACACTCCGGACGTGTCGAAACAGTTTATGCACGTTTTCGGCTCGTAAATAACGACAAAAGAATCCAACGTTTGATACTTCAACTTTGCCATCAAAACCCACTATCAGCGCCTGAAATCAAAGCCCTGTCTGCGCAGTTTAGCTTTGAATTCCGTATCTGGCTTTCCGTAACTTGTACCACTTGACGGTCTATTTTGGAAGATGGCAAATGATTCGCGCATTGTGATCTTGACTGGATCCATATTCCTTCTGTTCTTCTGTCGTGGTGAGTTCAAATTCCCTTCATGCACTTAAGTCTAGCTTTGATTGATTCGACTGAGTTAACTTTTGCGAGAGTCTCTACATAATTTTGTCCCCGATGTTGCGAAAATTATAAGGAGATGATTGCAGTCCCGGGTGAACTTCGAACGAAGAACTTTTATGTATTTGTGTTGATGTAAGGATTTATTATTTACGCACGTTGACACATGAAGTAGCTTGCCGGCAAATTCAGGTGAACCAGTCAAAACGCCTCCCGCGTAAAACTGATTCTGTCTCAACAATCTCCAAGACCCAACCGATAATTTTCACAATGAAGCAGTCTCCACCGAGATAATTTGACAGGATCTATGGATACGAGATCTCGAAACCATTATATGGGGGGTAGTTTCGATTGGAAAAGAGAAAGCGACCCTCCCCTTGGTATAACTGGTGTAAAATGTTCAATTTTTCTGCCGTCGAGCTTGGCAATTATCGTAAGCTGAGGGGACGAAACAAGAAACTCATCTTCAAGTTTACTGCTTCTCCCGGGAGGAAGGGGGGGGGGGGGGTATGCGGGGATCTGTTTTTACTCGAGAAAGGAAAGTACAGTTTCGGTATATGTAATTGTAAATCCCGCTGCTGGAATGTGAAATTTTTTACTAGAAATTTTAAGCTTCTCAGTCTTTTTTGGATTTTCAATATTAAATCAAATCATATCAGGACAATTACTTCATGAAAGAAAACTATTTTCAGCAGGGTATATGTCCTATAAGTGTATGGATTTTTGACTTGACCTTGTCACAGACGGGGTCAGCAAGTCTTATCTAATCAGCACTGTCTTTAGTCCACCAGCCAGTCCACAAAATGATGTGCATGCCAACCATACATCATTTTCACTGCATTTTTACGAGTGAAAACGTTTTTCTCTCTGTCATTTAAGTACAGAAGGGCTAGCTTGCGTGCAAGTCCTCTTCCCTGTACGGAAACAAGAGAATTTTTGAAGTCATGAACAAGTCGGAGTAACTTCCTGTTTTGACCTCGAGATAATTACCATGCGAGCGATTGAGTCCAATGTCTGATGGCGTCCTTCGTTTACCCCCACCGAAGACAGCTGCCGTCTGACACAGGCGTCGTTTTCTCAATCCTCTGCTTAGTGAGATTCTCTATTAGCTGGCTACCTTATTGGTACTTAATTTCGCTGGTCTTTAATTTCGCGTTTTTCACAATTGTAAAAAAATCGCGAAATTAAAGACCCGCGAAATTAAATCCTCGCGAAATTTAATGCCCATCTAGAAAATCACAAGACAGTGCATATGCATCGACAAGCTGGAGTTCCATATTGTATCTTCAGTTGAGAAATACTTCACGTTAGTTAGCAAAGATTTCACACATTTCTTGTTCATTAAGGGTTCAGACTTTTTAAAAATTAAAATGAAGTTGAAAACGCTTAAATCGCGAAATTTAATGCCCTTTCTTCATATTTGCCTGTTAAAATTGCGGAAATAAAACACCACGAAACACTTTCTCGCCAAAACCGCGAAATTTAGTACCAATATAGAGTATACAAAGGTCAAAATATGTGGCAAAATGCTTTCATTATTAATCATATTTCGCCGTTGTGGAATATGGCTCAAGCAAAATATTGAATGTTCTTGATGTCGAGCAGAAACTCCGGCTAGTTGTTAGCTCAGTTTTCCCGGCGCTCGCTCAATCGCTGTTCCTATTTTAAAATGAGCTCGTAACCGCTACTGACAGACTCTTTATCTGGGCCCCAGTTCTTTATCGCCTCGGTCACCACTGGTTGAACGCCTTGAACAGGCTAGTTTTACACTTCTAGATTTACACTTCTAGATTTAAACAACTTAGACTTCCAACATAAGCAAACTAATCCTTATTAACTCACAAGAGGATTTAGTGTATTTTAGTTTTGAAAAAATGCTTCTTTTGTTTGAGATGAGCGTGAACAGGAAAGAATTAAGATGGCTGTTTTTATAGACTGCTTGCAGTCCGCCTTTTCTCTCAAAATCCGTCTAGTTCTTATCTTTTCCGGCGCGATTGCAAACCACGACGTGATGATTACCTTAAGGGGTTGACACCAGACGAGAAAAGGCTTTGCCGCTCGCGTGCTTAGGTTTAGCCTGCGTGCAGACGATAACTAAACTCTGATTAGTACGGAGTTAACCAGAGTTTAATTTCGTCTGCGCGCAGGCTAGCTTAGGTTTCGCGTGCAATAGCTTTGCAAAGAAAAATGACAGACTGCTCGCAGTCTACTGTTTTTAAAACAAACAAAGCATTAAATTCTGCTGTTGATGGGGAACGCACCTTGTTTGGCTACACTGATGTGGAAGTGTCCCGGGGGGGGGGGGGGTACTCCCATACATTACCTATACGGGTATGTGCCGCTCAACGGGGTCGTGATTTTGAAGCTCCTGGTTTAGAACGGGGTATCCATTTCAGAGGCGTTTTCTAAAACGGGGTACAATATTTCGAACGCTCGAAAGCTCCAGTTTTGTTAGCATCCATTTGAATTTATTCAAGGACATATTGCTTTTAAAAATACGGTTCAATGCTTTAAGAAGCAAACTGTTATACTCTTGTTACACCCTAGAACGGAGTATACAAAATTGGCCCATTTCTAGAACGGGGTATCAGTTTTAGAGCTAATTCTATAACGGGGTATAAAAAATTGGCCCATTTCTAGAACGGGGTATCAATTTTAGGGAAAAATTTTTTTAGAACGGGGTGCCAATTTGGAGTCCCGGGCGGCACATACCCACCCAAAAAATACCCAAGTGCCCCCCCCCCCCCGGGGGGAAGTGTGCACTTTGACTGAGCCACCACTCCTCTGTGAGAGGGGGGCGCGTTGTTTTGTACGGGGATCTGCTGACCCAAGCACCCTCCGGACCCCCGGCCACCCAAGGATTCTCTATGAGTAAGATCAGTAAGATGCAAAGTGGGTAAAAATCGGGCCGCATAAACGTCTTGTAACTATAACAGCTTAATGGTCCTTTGATACAAATGATTCAAGGTATCCAAATGATGGCTTTAAAATTTGATATATCATTTTGAATAGAGCTGAGAATGCTACTTCGAATTTGAACGTTCCTCTTCTAGAACGGAGAAATTTAGGCTCGATTTCCGCCGCTCTCTTGGTCCTTTTCTGGGAAGGCACGCGCGGCCGGTAATCGACCCTGCGTTGGTATATGCGGTCATATTACAGGGTGCCGTCATTGGTAGGCGTGTTTGGTTTCCTATAAATACCGGTTATCAAGTCAGTCGGTTTTTATACCATGGAATAGGGTATTCCACATATCCGAAGTTACTGTACTCTTGTATTTTGGCTTCACTACCGTGTACATGCTTTCTAGAAGAACCATTTTCTGTCATGAATTCGGTCTGAAATAGGTGATTTGTTTGTGGGATTCGTTTCTACACGCTTAAGCGTGTTTACAACTAAGAATATTCAAAGTCTGACGTTGCAACCTTTGCCTGATCCATCGCGGTACGGAAACTACTTGTGTTTTCGCCAAAATTTATGCAGTAGGTATATTACTTTTTATAGATAAGGGGTATTTGAATGATTTTGCCTGGTATTGGTGTCTCCAGTTCAGATGTTCATTCTCTATTTTCCAATTCCCCATAATATACTCTGTTTGCCCCCCAAATTTTGCATAAACCATTGTTTTTAAATGCTCCTGGGAGTATTGCATTTTCCCAAGAGCATTTTAAGACAATAAGTTATGCAAAATTTGGGGGGCAGACAGAGTGTATTATGGGGAATTGGAAAATAGTCAATTAAAATAAATATATGATTCTTGCGGGTTTCTACATGTTATATTTTGAAATTGCCCTTTGGATTCTCTGGTCACGTTCATGATCGATTGACGGAAAAAGTTTAAACAATTTGACAAAGAAGGTTCACATCTTCTGTAAATCGGCTACTGGACATGATCTTAGAGTAATTTAACGTTTCCTTTATTTCATGATGCTTAGAGCAAGCCATAGAATGTGGCTTCTTCAAACCATCTGTTCAATGGACGTCCAACTCACCTACTCCAACGCGTGCCTAGTCCTATGCTAACAAAATGGATCATCGCTCAGTCATCACGATTTAGTTTCGAAAGTGAACAGGTTGCTCCGTCTGGTCGCATATAGTCAAAGGCCGCATTGAAGTGCCAGCTAACATTACTTATTGGGAGCAGATCTCGGGTGGAGGGAAGTGTTCGACTTCCTTGGCTGTCCGTGCACACCCTTCTTACCCCAGTTTAGCCTACGAGCAAGCTCTTCATCTGGGGAAATCGCGATGGCGGAATAAATGGAGAGCTGACTCGCATGCTAAACCCCATTTACACCCTCCCCTTATTACTAAATCCTTCCTTCTCTAAATGTATATTAACATTGTTGGTTAAAGAGATTGCTGCTTTACAGCTGCCTCTTGGGCATTCGTAACGTTTTAGTAAACGTTGATCTAGGGTCCCCCGGCAACAACCATCTTTGACTAATAAGCGATGGACACTGGTCTTCCTGATTCGATAAGACTGAGCTGCAAATCATTAGTTAAGAAAGGGTAGTGGAAAAAGCTCATCGTCAGGGTCGGGGCACGTGCTCCGAAGTAGTGGTATTCAGACGGCTAACGGGGCAAACGGACGCAACCTTGCTGGCCAACAACTCCCAAGATATAGCTTCGCAAAGTTGTGGAAATGTACAGAGTTTTGTATGGTGAGAGGATAGTTTTTTTGCCCCCTACCCCCCCCCCCCCCCCTTTACAAGTGTTTGTAAAATTTCGCGTCTTTGAGAAGCTATATCCTCGTTAGTTTTTAACAAATCACTTTCAAACTTGGCAGTTTTACTAGTTAAAGGCGCCCTTTCCAGTGATGTCCACGGATGTTTCCCTAACTTGTCCATATCAAAGTTTAAAACCGTAGAAGGGTCTATTTTAGGGAGGTTACCATAAGTCAGAACTGGACGGCCATTCCCGTCCAGTTGTAATGAGAAATTCACTTTTAATCAGAACTGACCAACTAGACCCGGATAGTCTATTTCTAAATAGTCTGCATGGAAATGATGGTTTTTAAGCAATATCTCGTGAAAAAAAGTCTTCTCTATTTTCAACATTACCTGTCCGACCGGTCAGTTCTGACTTTTCGTAAACGTCGAGAATTTTATTCAGGCTTTGGTTCTGTTCATTCTTAATTCCTTACTCTCCTCTGTCGACAGTACACTCGCTTAAATGCTACAAGTGCACAGCAACTTCTGCAGAACAATGTTCAGCGAGCCAAAATGTTACAACATGTGACGATAAACTGGATGGGTACCTGGAGTGTGGTATACTAACGTATGATGACCATGGTTTCCAGTACCTAAAGGATTGTTTATGGCCTAAATTTTGCAACGGGAGGCAAGACAATTGCACTATAAAAGTCTGTAATGAAGATTACTGCAACGGTCCACCTCCTCCGACAACAGCTGTAAAGCCAAGCGCTGCTGGACCCAATCCAAGCACAACTCCCACCACGACAGAGGCGGATGAGACCAGAGCACCGCCCAGTCCACGTTCCAATGCCAACAGAAGCCTTACGTGGAGCCTCTATGGAATGTTAGTGTCTGTGCTTGCTATTGGCAAAATGGTGGAAACTTGTAATGTTAGTTGAGAACTAGTTAACAGATGTTTATGTTAAGAGAAATGACATCCCAGCAAATAAGACACCATTTGTTTGTTAATATCAGATTGCCGCATTTTAATGTACTGTGCATTCGCAGTGAGCCTCGCCTGTAAGATAATCTGAGACCACCCCTTCCTTTTCGTGTTTTTGTCTTCCTAGTTGTGTAGCGCAGTGTTACCGGCAGCACGATCTTTTATTTTCCTGCCATTTGAACTACAGTCGAACCCCACTTTACGGACACCCACTTAATACGGACACCTCATTATTACGGACAGTTTTCCTTGTCCCTGGGGAAAGAAAGCCCTCGCGTTTTCCTTAAATTCATCCCGCTTAATACGGACACCCCGTTAATAAGGACACTATCTATGCCCCCCTCAATGCCCGTATTAAGGGGGTTTGACTGTAGTTTAAAAGGGTCCGTGCAAAATTCCATGACATCCCTGGGACATGGGACAAAATTCAGGACGACAACGTGACGCTATTTGCCCCTCCCCTCCCCCGAGAAAAAAGAAAAGAATGTCATGTTTCCGAGATATAATTTTCCACGGTTTCAATGACTTTTCCTTTTTTACAAGCCGGACAGATTTCCAGAATTTCCATGACCTATACGAACCCTGTTATTTCTTGTGAGTTCAACTAGTCTTTTTCGTGTAGTTTCTATTTTCCTGGATCTGGAGATCAGTTACATCGTTTACGTCGGCCGGTTAATACTCCCAGAAGTGGCCAGAGGGCTAAATCATTTACACCTTCTAAAAGCAATGTATCTGTCGAAGCATTGATGCCTTCATTATTATTACACTTTGAATGGATGTTCTGTACATAGTAATTTTCTAGAATATAGTAGCTAGCTCAGGGCAATTATTATGGATAAATTTAGGTTTCTGGGAAACTGACCACCTACCACTCCCCTAAGCCAACATTTTGCCCTAAGTGAGAAGTAAGGGTTAATGTTAGCTTAGGGGAGGGTTAGGTGGTCAGTTTCCCAGAAACCTACATATCCCCGGTGAGGAGGAGGGTATTCCCGTATATGTGCTATGCGGGTATGTGCCGCTCAGCTGAATACTTACTCTGCCGCCCTGACTCTGGAACGTGGTATTAAAATCACCTTTTATATCTGAAAGAGGGGTACAGTCGACTCTCACTTATTAAAGGACACCTCTTTAGGACGGACACCTAGGGTCGGTTATTAAAACGAAGTCCAACTTAGGCCACGGTTTAGGAAATCTTTGGACCTCCAGATCTCTTCCTTGGTGGGTTCTTTTAAGAAGATAAACGCTTTCGTGTCCACTTTATAAATGGTGTTTACAAAAAAGCGTTCGGCAAACTGAAAATGGCTTAAAACGCGTCTTTGTTTAACACTGGCTAAACTCCGTTTAAACAACTGACCCCTAGAGTTGGCCCCTTCGTTTCCTTGGGCTCCTGCTTACTCCCTTTATTTGACTCTCTATAAGACGGGCATCGCTGCCCCAAAGGTGTTTGTCTTGGAGAGAATTGACCTTTTTATCGATACGGCGGCCATATTGAATTCATTAGATGTAAGGAGTATTATGGGATGCCGAGGGGGCATGAGCAGGATCCGATATACTCGCGCAGTACTTACGCGCGCTTTTCGGGCCAATTATTCTTTACGTTTTCCTAGAAAAAGATTGTAATGCGTGTTTGGATGTAATAATAATCGCCCTTTTTCCGAGAAATACACAATGAAGTTCTCGTTTTGCCCGAAAAACGCGCGTAAACACTGAGCGAGTGCTTCCTGGGCATCCCATAATACTCCTTAAATCTAATATATTCAATATGGCGGCCTATTGACCGTCATTACTTCAGTTTGATTCTGGAACAAGGTCGATTTTTTTCTTCCCAATCCCTCATTACTCTCGATCAAGCTTAGGTGCAAAACTACGCTCTGCTTGTCGTTCTATGATGGCCGATCGATTCCCATTTATAGAATTTTTGTCTGGAACAGGTTCAGAGCTTCAAAGACTCAGCGGCACACCCCCATAGTAAATTTAAGGGTGTATACCTTCCCCGTTCCACCGGGAGGACCACTAACAAGCTCTTTATCTGCGTCTTAGCCGTTAAATTAGGGATCAAAAAATTGGCTGAGAAGGCTCTTGGGCGAAGTTTGACCGCTTTTGTTGCACTTAATTGAAGTATTATTAGAAGAGACGGTGCAACCTCGTAGCCCTGGGAACGAGGTTGACGACAATGGCTACTGAGGTTTTTGATGATTGTTCTGAAAAATTAGTAATTATATAATTAGACAACAGACGTTAATTAAAATTCTCACAAAGTTTAAAAAAGATGACTGATACTCACTTCTCTTGACTCTCTTTCACAGCGAACTGTCTCATTAGTGGGACACTCTGAGGACTTCCTTAAACGGGGCTCTCTCGGGGCCCAAAAACTCAGTAACTCACTTTATCATCAGTGAATTCTTAATGTGCGGTATACGCTTGTGTGACCAGTGTGATTGCCTCACCTCTGAGCCGGATACCCTTAAGGCACTATAGCTGTCTGTCGTTTATGTGAGTCTCAATGGGGTTTAATCCGTCAGCCGTCAAACGGAAGAAAATCTATATAAAGTTCAAATATTCACAAGAACAATCTCTCTACACATTACCAGACCTTACAACTTACTCGAAATTTCAAAAGTGAAAGGCTAAGACAACCTCCAAAACACAACAGTGAATATTAATTAATACAAAACTCTAGTACACTCACTCTGGTACACTCTAGTCTTAGGGTGCGTTCCTTTGGGATGATCCGGATCAGGATCATTGATCCGAGATCACTCGGATCATGGTAGATCAAATGTACCGATGAAACCTTGTCCAGAGTGGATTCATCGGTTCATCTGATCTAACATGATCCGAGTGATCTCGGATCATTGATCCTGATCCGGATCATCTCAAAGGAACGGACTAAATTTCCCCTTTAAACCATCCAACGTCAAAGCTAACAAACCATTGAGACCCTCTTTTTTTCCATTACGGACAAACAAGTGAAATTGAGCCGAGAATAGTTAACTACTGAAGGCCGAGAAACACGGGCAGCATCATTTTTGTTTCTCCTCTGTCAACTTGTCGCGCTTGAAATATTTCACGGAAAAGAAAAACAAAATAATCAAACTTTCTCGCGCATATTCCAGCAGTATTTGCGCTGGGAATGTTTAAGAAAACACAAGAATGCGATTACAAACTCTTTGAGCTGTTTATTATTTTAAGACTTACAAATTCCTACTCGTTTTTCTTTAATTAAAAACAAAAAGTCTCCTTCCACTCTTTTGATACACAGCCGTCCAAGGGGCGGCCACTTTAGTATGGGAGAGGAGTTGTGCGAAGAGATGGTTGACACTTCAGGCCACTCTCGCCGAGCAGCCCATTGGGGGGAGGGAGGTATTGCGAACAGACGGCTGGAACTTCAGACCACTCTCGCCTCGCCGCCCATTAGCGGGGTTTGCGAAGAGACAACTGACACTTCAGACCACTTTTCAAACAATTTTAAAAACGCAATGTCAGTGAGATGTCTGTCTTATCTCAACCAGTAGATTTTGCACTGCACCAGTGCGTGCCATCAAATTTATCATCGTCGGGTCCCCAAGTAAATTCCGTGAACATATTGGTGTTCACCCAGGCTGTGAACTGGGTTTCTGCCTCACTTGGTGACAAAACAGCGCACTTCCTGGCAACCAAGGTGACAAATACTTTGACAAGACCAAGCTTGTGTAATGCTGCTATAATATCCGGAGACTCACAGATGAAGTAGTCGAACAGCGGCACGATACACCCGCCTTTTGCATGAGACCAAAGAGTTATTTTACCCGCTAGAGGACGCAAAATATCGATACGCTCTGCCATTTCCTCCGACACTTTGAAACCCGGTGTTAATTTGCACGTTTCAGTGGGTAGAAGAGAAAACATGGCATTTGGAAAAAAATCCGGGGACAGATACTTCGCAGATTTTCTATCTGCAGCTTCATTAAAGTTCATTCCACACAGGTTCATCTTCCCTGTGTTCTGACCAAGGTCACAAACAGCCCACATAGCGCTTATTGTGTTCACATTTCGTGTCCATGTCGATGACTTCTCCACCAAGTAAGCCACGTCAGTGGCAGGGCCACCCACAGTCATGTGAACAGTTGAATATCTACAAAGTACAGGATAAAGCTGGTCTAACGTCAACCAGTGTGACCCCACGGAGTTAAATGCAAAATCAGCTATACCAGTGAGTTGGTTGATAAACTGGCGGGCAAGTTTTCTCCGTTGGTCGAAATTTTGAAAGACGTCGGATTCGTCGCAGCGTTTGTTGGATAGGTGATCGTACTCATATGGTGTGACCCAACAGTTGTGACAGTTGTCATAGAAACGCCACTCGTCTGCATGGTGTGAATACGACAAGGGAATTTGGCTGGCAATATGCCCCGTTACCAACACAAACTCTGTAAAACCTGCGCTGCGCAAGATACATTCAAGATCATACATGTTCTTCTTGAGCACCAAGGCCGAGTCTTCAGCAGTGCCTCTGTCGTTCATCACAGCCTCATCAGCTGGGAGTGTACCGACGTGCCGACGAAAGTCCCAGTTCACGTAAGACTGCGAAGATTCGTCAAAGAATCTACCGTTTGTGTTTTTGTGCGTTAGACCAAGGTTAACGCGGCGTCCACCACAGACAATGTAGAGTGGGGAAAGTGGAAATCCTAATCGCCGCAGTATCCATCGCCCTGC